>NW_006408559.1:1821384-1834221 GCF_000296735.1 Chrysochloris asiatica
TAATAAATCTGTGTTGGGCTAAGTGCAGCCAGAGTGCTCCTTGGAGGCCAGTATGGCCAAACTTTGTCTCTCGTACTTCAGACATATTGTCAGGAGGGACCAGTCGCTGGAGAAGGATATCATGTTTAGTGAGGTGGAGGGTCAGAGAAAAAGAGGAAGACCCCCAGTGAGATGGGTTGGCAAAGTGGCAACATCAGTCGGTTCAAGCGTGGCAGTAATTGTGAGGTTGCCCTAGGATTAGGCAGTGTTTCGTTCTGTTGTGCATAGGGTCGCTATGAGTCAGTACCAACTCAATAGCACCTACCATCACCACCAACAACAAATCTGACTCGATGGCACTTAACAGTAATAAATAACAATTTCCTTCTATCTTGGATGAAGTGTCTTCAAATCTTTTGATCATTTTTTATTGGTTGTTTTCTTATTGAGTTTTGACAGCTCTTTATTTTGGGTATAGGTCCTTTTTCAGATACAGGTAGTCTCCTACCTACAATATATTCAAGTTATGATGAATTGCCCTTATGGCCACCTGTAATTATTGAACATCTTATAGTTAGTTATATCTACTAATAATATAATGTTGCATTGAGTGATTGCTAACATTGTCATTTTCAGATGTTCACTGACAAATGTTCCATTTTATGATATATTGTTCAAAACACTGCTGTGTAGCAGGCTGTGACCTGGTTTACAATGTTTTTGGTGTTAGAAGTCTTAACAGAGTTGGGCAGAGTCCAATGCTAAGGGCACACTACAATTGAACTGTGCATGAACCTAGTAGCAGTTAGGACTGTGACTTCACTGTTGTGACACTGATACCAACTTCATTGTAGACCAGGCCTACAGTGTGACCTGATTCAGCATTTTCTACCATAAGAAGCATCAATTGTTAATACAAATAAGGTGTTCAACTTACCATAGAACTGACTTACATCAGAGTTGGAATGGAACCCTGTTGTAAGGTGGGGACTCTACCTGTATATGATTTGCAAATTCTTACACCCAGCTTATGGCTTGTCTTTGATATCATTCACAATATTTTTTTCAAAGAGCAAATACCTTTGCATTTTGATGGTATTTATCAATTTGCTTTTTTATAGTTTTGTAGTCATTTTAAAGAAATCTTTGTTCAATCCAAGGTTATAAAGATTTACACTTATGTTTTCTTTTATGAATTTTATAGGTTTTGGTTTTAGAATTAGGTAAATGGTCCATTTTGAGTTAATTTTGGTGTCTGGTGCAAAATATGGATCAGAGTTCTTTTTTCTTTTTGGCATATGGATATCTATTTATTAATCATCATTTGTGAAAAAGACATTCTTTTCTACTGAATTGCCCATGTACCTTTGTTGAAAATACATTGTCTATAGATGTGTAGACTCCTGGTGTGGCACTGTAGGATCAGTACTGAATTTCCAACCACAAGGTCAGCAGTTGAAACTCACCAGCTGCTCCTCAGAAACCCTAGACAGTGTCGCTGTGACTCAACAGCATTTAACACCAACAACATAGACGTACAGGTTTATTTCTGGACTCTGTTTTCTTCCATCAGTTTGTTTGTCTAACTTGGCACTGTCTTGATTAGTTTTATGTAGTCATTAAGTGCTGTAATTAGTTTTATAAGTCTTAAAATCAGGTAGTGGTGATCTTCTAGCTTTAGTCATCTCTTGAATTTTTTTTACAGTTATTTTGGCTATTCTGGTCTTTTGCATTTTAGTATGAATGTTAAAGTCAATTTGTCAATTTCTAAGACTACAGCTTCTAGATTTTGATTAGAATTGTGTTGAATCTATAGATCAATTTGGGGTAAAATCAACATTTTAACAATATTGACTCTTTTGGCCCATAGCATATATAAATGGTATTTATCTCCATTTACTTTAGACTTCTTTTGTTGCTCTTAGAAATGCTTTGTAGTTTTAATGTATAAGTCTTGCATGTCTTTTACCAGATTTATCTCTAAATATTTAATCTTTATTATTACACATGGTATTTTCCATCTTAATTTCTGCTGCTTCTTTGCTATTCCATTGCCATCAAATTAATTCTGCTTCATTGTAACCCTATAAGAAATAATAGAACTGCCTCACAGGGTTTCTAAAGCTGTAAATCTTTGGCACTCATTCTCCTGTGGAGCAGTTGGTAGGTTTGAACTGATGACCTTTCAGTTTACAACTGAGCACTTAATCACTGCACTACCAAGGCTCCTCCTTCTTTGCTAGCATATGAAGTACACATTGATTTTTATGTATCAATCTTATATTTAAAATGTCTTTATTGTGGTAAAATATGTAACAAAACAGTTGCCACTTTCACCATTTGATCCTGTGTACTTTAGTCTTGCTGTATTTATATGTTCATTCTAGTAGGTTTTCTGTAGACTCCAGTGGATTTTCAGCATAGACAACCATGTCATCTGTCAATAAAGATTTTCACTTCTTCTTTTCCAATCTAGACGCTTTTTATGTTTTAGTTTTAGTCTTGTGTTATTGCACTGTGTGAAACCTCCCATACAATATTAAATAGGAGTAGTCAGAGCAGACATGTTTTTTTCCATACCTTAGGGAAAAGCCTTCAAATATGGTGTAGGTTTTTTGAAGATGCGTTTTATCAAGTAGAGAAGAGTTTCCTCTGTTCTTAGTTTTCTGGGAGCAGATCTATCAGGTATGGATGATTGATTTTATTTAATGGATTATGGCTCTTTCTGCATCTAATGAAACGATTGTTTTTCTTTAGTTTGTAAATACGTATGGTGAATTACATTGGTTAATTTCAAATGTTAACTAACCTTGTTCTTAGAATACATACTGTTTTTGTTGTTAAGTGCTGTCGAGTCAGTTCTGACCCATAGCAACCCTGTGTAGGGTTTCCAAGGAGCAGCTGGTGAGCTTGAACTGTCGACCTTGTGGTTCAAACTGACCGTGCAGCCCAGTTCCTTAACCCACAACGTCACACCTATATAGTGATACTGCTGGTTTCTTTTCTGACATTTCACCTTGCAGTTCTATCATTTTTTGTATCATATATTTTAAAACGTATATTCACCATGGTCTTACCCAGACTTTCGGCTTCTTCTCAACTAGGAAATCCTCGAGTCCTGGTGTGGCACTGTAGGATATGCACTGGACTGCTAACCACAAGGTCAGCAGTTCAAATCCACCAGTCATGCCTCAGAGACCGTATACAGAGTTGCTGTGAATCAGAACTGACTCCAGAACACTAAAACAACAAGGATTTTACTTGAGTTTCTTATCCCTAAGACAATTAACTGAGGCTGTCATAAGACTCACTCATTTGTTTCCTCTGTCTCAGGAATCATTGTCCTTCGTTGCTTCATATGTTCTCATTGTTCTTGAGTGTCGTCGAGTCGGTTCCGGTCCATGCCACCCTGTATAGAGTTTCCTAGGAGCAACTGGTGAGCTTGAACCACCAACCTGGCAGTTCAAATGACTGTGCAGTCTGGCGCATTAACCCACAGCACCACACCATTGCGTCATATGGAGCGTCTTAAAACAATTTTTTCATACTTTTTGTTTGGTTGTTTCTGGTGCATAGGTATGTCCTGGTACCTATAAGTATATGCTGTTCATTCATAGTGGCCAGAAATGGAATTCATCTTTTTTTTAAATCCTTTTTATGTAATTATATTTGGTATGAGTAAGACAGTGGGTAAAATTTTACTGGACTTGAGTTAAACTTCACCTTCTTCACCTCAGTAATTTTGAAAGATGTTTTATATTTCAGAGGTTTTGTTTTCTTTCTAGGTGTTTCTCTTTGCTTTGATTTTAGCAGTTCAGTGGTTGTCTATAAAAAAACTTATTTAATGTAGTATATGATTGTTTGACTAGAGCAATACTTGTGCACGCTCTGACACCTGAACTCAGCATCACGATCGTATTTCATATTAGCTTCCAAAGAGCATCAGGTGAACATTCCTGACTTTAAAACCAGTCAACTAATCGAGCCTTATTTGAACTTGTGACCTCAGGGAAGAAACCTCTTAGGAATAAAGAAACTTTTTACATCCTGAGGTTTTAAAAAACAAAATCATGATCTAAACAGAATAGCCATTATAATATTTTAAAACCCTTATACAATAGTCTTTTCATTTTCTTCTCTTTTTTTAAATAACAACATTGTTCTTTCCCTTAGTTGGTGGATTGGTTCACTTGAATGAATTGTTTTATTCTATTACAAGTAACTGACTTCTGAGATCTCCTTGGGGCAGGAAGATGTTCTATCGGAATGGCTTGAAGAATACAATAAGGACATAAATTTTGTTTGTGGTTGTTGTTGTTGTTAGGTGCCATCGAGTCAGTACGAATCATAGTGACTCTGTGCACAACAGAACAAAACACTGCCTAATCCTGGGCCAACCTCATTATTGTTGCCATGCTTGAGCCCATTGATGCTGCCACTCTGACAATCCATCTCTCTGGGGGTCTTCCTCTTTTTCTCTGACCCTCCACCTTACCAAATATGATATCCTTCTCCAGCGACTGCTCCCTCTTGACAATATGTCTGAAGTATGAGAGACGAAGTTTGGCCATCCTGGCCTCCAAGGAGCACTCTGGCTGCACTTCTTCCAACACAGATCTGTCGGTTCTTTTGGCAACCCATGGCACTTTCAGTATTCACCTCCAACACCATAACTCAAATGCACAGTTCTTCTACGGTCTTCCTTATTCACTCTCCAGCTTTTGCATACATATGAGGTTATTGGGTCAGGCGCACCTTAGTCCTCAAGGTGACATCTTTGCTCTTCGACACTTTAAAAAGATCTTGTGCAGCAGATTTGCCTAATGCAATATGCCATTTGATTTCTTGACTGCTGCTTCCATGAGTGTTAATAGTTGATCCAAGAAGAATGAAGTCCTTGACAACTTCAATCTTTTCTCTGTTGATAAGAATGTTATTTATTGGTCCAGTAGTGAGGATTTTTGTTTTCTTTACATTGATATGCAATCCATATGAAAAGATGTGGTCTTTGATCTTCATCAGTAAATATTTTAAGTCCTCTTCACTCAGTAAGCAAGGTTGTATCATCTGCATATCACAGGTTGTTAAGTAGTCTTCCTCCAAGTAATACAATAAGGACATAAATTCTGTTGGTAGAAGTAGTAAAAGAAAGCTACTGCTGTGTGTGTTGATTGTTGAGGAGAGAGTGATTCTGAGGTTAAGATATGGGAGTCTGTCTTCTCTGAGAAAAGGTAAGGTCATCTGACAAGAGTGAGGAATAAGAAGATTTGATCTCTAAATGAGATAAAATAAGCCTGAAATAACTCTTTGAGGTTTATAAGCCTGAGACATTGAAGTTCCCATCTTTCCATGTATCTGGAGGAGAAATTCCCTGAGAGGAGTCTAGCTTGGGACTTTCACTCTTGCTTTCTCTGTATGTTCAATGTAGTGCTATTAAGTGCCTTTGAGTCTGTTCCTACCCATAGTGACCCTGTATAGGGTTTCTGAGGAGTGACTGGTAAGTTTGAACCGCCGACCTTGCTGTTCAATATATAGATTGTAAAAAAAAAAAAAAAAAAAGGTATGAGAAACGATGTGTGACCTCAACCCAAGGCCGATTCTGTGGGGCTTACCCAGCATTCTCTACTTCTCAGCTGGGTGTGATAATTCATCAGAGTGGCCACACAAAACTTGGACACCATGCTCATAGTTAGGGAGTTTGTTAGGGAAATCAACAGGTTACAGTTAGGATTAGAAATGCTGAGGGTACACAGCCTCTTCCCAGTCATGCCCACACAGAGTCAGACCTCTCACTGGCCCTTGGTCTCTCAGCCATGGGCTCCTTGTCTCTGCCCTGCTCCAGCAATACTATAAAGTTCTTTTAGCACTGCTGGTAAAATACCCTAAGTACACTCCATTCCACCATGAGCCTCAGCATAAAGAAACTTGGCTCTAATTCTGTCGTTCAGCAAACCTACCTTCCCCAATTAAATGTCTGCAGGCACCCCACTCCACAAGTGAGCCTCTTGTCTAAAGACACTCAGCTTTACTTGCTCCTTGGTCCAGGAAACCCACTGCTCTGTCTCATGCTCTGGATCTTGCTTCTGTGTGGCCACTCCTCTGCCATGTGGCTGGTCACAGCTTTCTGTCTCTGGGTCAAGGAGATTCAATGCACAGAGATCTCTGAGTCCAGAGGACACACTCCACTTCTGTCTCTTCCTTGGTTGTAGGGTGATCCCCCTTCCTGCTTCTGAGATGGCTCATTTTATACCCAGCAGCATAGTAAAAGTGACCAATCACAATTAACCCAGTTAACAATCACAGCTGAATAATATAATCCATCAGCATCTTCACCCCACAACTCAGATCCATTGGGGAAATAGATGTTTGGTGGGAGTGTACAAAGATTATAACTGTTGTTAAGTGCTGTCGAATCGATTCCGACCCATAGTGACCCTGTATGGGGTTTCCGAGGAGCAGCTGGTGAGCCTGAACCACCGACCTTGCTGTTCATACGGCTTTGTAGTCTGGCGCATTAACCCACAGCACCATACCATAAGAGACATTAAATAATTCACTGCACCTCGCAACTTTTGATTCATTGAACTGGAGTAGGAATGAAAGGTTTTGGGGGAAAAGATTTTTTTAAAGTAGATCAAGAAATTGACATCCCAAGTCACTCATTTCTGGCACTGTGTGTGTGTGTGTGTGTATAATGGAGCATTACTTTGCTTTATCGAACCTGTTTATAGAATCATACCTTTAGGGAGGGAGGCAAATTGATGATTTTGGCACAACATTTTTAAAAAGATGATATGGAGTGACAAAGCTTCGAGGAGGAAAAGTGAGAAGAGGTCTGTGAGTGTGGAACAGCAGACTTCAGTTCTTCACACCTGTATCTCTAGTCAGAATCAACTTGAAGGTAGCTTTGTATCTGTGCATATGTGTACATGCTTATTTCTGGCTGGCATCAGCTGTTTAGGACAACCAACTCCAGTTGTTTGCACGTATACCTATGTGTGTATATGTGTGCATGTATGCATTTGTGACTAGCATTAATTGTGTCTAAGGGTGTAGTCTTTTCTTTCTTAACTTTGGCCTCCCTGACTCATTTCTGCAAACAGCTCATCCACGTTTATTGAACCGATTAAACTTCAAGTTTTTCTTAGAAGAATTGGGCTGGAATCAGAACACAGAGATTCTTAATGGAGAATCAACCAGGCAAGGAAATGTACAATTACCTGTGTCCTGTGATGACCATCTTCTCTTACAAAACCCAGAAGCATTGTTTTTAGCCGAAGACATCCTGTGGTGTTGGAGAGCTTTAGGTGAAGGACTCTTAAGTTTGGGTTGTGGCAGGTCTCAGTGAAAAGGGAAAAAGACCACAAAAGAAAGAACTTAGAACTTTGGACCTAGCACCAAGCTGTCCCTAGAGAGAAGTGTTCTTCCTGACCTTGTAGAATCCATGAGGTCAAAGTCCTTTTAGAAATTCTGAACAGTAATCTATCTCGTTAGACTAGGCATTTTCTTTTCTTTCCCTGCCAAAAAGGTATTTGTGGTGTATCAGACCAACTTCTTGTTGTTACATGCCTTCAAGTCTATCTGGACTCATGGTGACCCTTCATAGGGTTTCCAAGGAGCAACTTATGAGTTTGAACCACTGACCTTTTGGTGACCAGTCCAGTGTTGATCCTACAGTGTCACACCTGGACTCCATTAAACTAACTAGTTACAGACAAAGATAAAGGGGCCCTGGTGGTGCAATAGTTAAGTGATTGGCTGCTACCAACCAAAAGGTTGGTCATTGGAACCCACTTAGCAGCTCCATGGGAGAAAGACCCGGTGATCTTCTGTAAAGACTGATTAACAGTATCCTTCATTGTAGCATAAAAATGAAAGGGCAATCAATATAAAATGTAATGGTAATGTGAAGTAAAGATTCAAGTTGTCAAAGAATTCATTTTGCTCCGATCAACCATCAACACTCATGGAAGCAGCAGTCAAGAAATCAAACAACATATTGCATTAGGCAAATCTGCTGCCTAATGAAATATTTGTTTGATTTTTTAAAGTGTTGAAGAGCAAAGATGTCAGCTTGAGGATTAAGGTGTGCCTGACCCAAGCCATGGTATTTTCAATACCTTCATATGCATGCAAAAGCTGGACAGTGAATAAGGAAGACCATAGAAGAATTGATGCTTTTGAGTTATGGTGTTGGAGGAGAATATTGAAAGTACCATGGGCTGCCAAAAGAACCAACAGATCGGTGTTAGAAGAAGTGCAGTCAGAGTGCTCTATGGAAACCAAGATGGCCAGACTTTGTTTCTCATACTTTGGACATATTATCAGTAGGGACCAGTCCCTGGAGAGGGATATCATGTTTGGTAAAGTGGAGGGTCAGAGAAAAAGAGAAAGACTCCCAACTAGATGGATTAGTACTGTGGCAGCAGTGATGGGTTCTAATGTAGCAACAATTATAAGATTGGCCCAGGAGCTGGCAGTGTTTTGTTCTATTGTGCACAGGGTCACTATGGGTCGGTACTGACTCAATGGTACCTTAGAAGAACAACAATAAATGTGAGGTGAAAAGCATCATTAAACTTATGTATGGCCTAGAGCAGTGATGTTCAGACTTTTTGCCCTCAGACCCCCTTTACACTAAAAAAATTGATGATCCCAAAATGTTTTTGTCTATTGGGTTGTATCTATCAGTCTTTTCTGTGTTAGAAATGAAAACTGTAGCTGTTGATATTTTTATTAATTAATCTGTTTGAAGTAAGAATAAATCCATATGTTTTAGTTTTATTCAAGATGGAAAAATTAAAAGGATATTTTAGTAATCTGAAAATAAAATATAGTTATCACATGTTAACATGTGAATTTTATGAAAAAATTTCTAAAATAAAAAATTTGGTGAAAAGAGATACATAGTTCCATATCTTTACCACTCCTTTCAATGTCTGGCTGAATATGAGAAGTTGGCTAGATTACTGTAGCTGCTTTTGCCACACATCATGGAGCCGGGAAGCACCACTATACACTCAGAAGGTAATAAGAGTAAAAAAGGCAAATGTGTCTTAGAATGATCATGAAAGTACTTTGGGCCTCAGGCACTTCCTGAAAGGGTTTTGGAGGCCTGTAGGAGTCCTGGTGTGTCGCTTGTGGGTTAATGCGCTGGACTGCAACATCGGTTTGAACCACAAAGTTGGCGGTTCAAGCTCACCAGCCGCTCGTTGGAAATTCTATACAGGGTTGCTATGAGTCAGAACCTATTTCACAGTACTTAACAACAAGAAGGGGTTTCTCAACCACATTTCAAGAACCTCTGTTCCCAAACTCTTCATGTGGAAAATATGAGACTTCAAAGTCAGTTTCTCTGTGTATTTGATCAGTATGGTGTTTAACCTGGTAATTATGACTCCAGAATTGAAGTGGGTGGTACTGCTGAAACCTCCAGGCACTGAACTGGGAGTCAGCCCCGGTTCATGGGTTTTTAAAAGTAGTTCAGCATTTTTGTAGGACATTACTAACAAGTGGGAGAGGAAAATTTGAGTCACAACTCTGGGGAAGAAGAACCAAAGAATTTTAGATATCCAAGTAACCTTGAAAGATAATCTAGTCATAGAATTGTAGACTTTCAGCTTTGAAATGGACCTGTGAGGTCCTTTAATCCAACCCTTCAGCTTTATCTTAATTACAACTCAACTCGTACTTATCATGTACAAGTTATACATCGTTTTCCTCTCTCTTTTTGTCTCTTTTGTCATTTTGATCACTATTGGTTTTTTTAGTATAGAAAATGTCAAACATTCCATCCACCAACTTCAACAGCTGTTAATTCATGGCCAGTTGTTTCATGTATATCCTATTACAGCTACTCCTTCAGATTATTAGGATGCAAATTCTAGGTGTTTTACAATTTCATCTATAAATATTTCATGGTATATTTAAGTAAATAACCACCATTTCATTATCGTATTTAAAAATAGCATTTGTTCCTTATTGTTGTTGTTAGTGCCATCTAATCAGTTCTGACTCATAGCAACCCTGTATAGGGTTTCCAAGGAGTAGCTGGTTTGAATGGATAACCTTGCTCTTAGCAGTCCAGTGCTTATCCTACAGTGCCACACCAGTCTTTAATAGCATCAGAAAGCCAGGGAGTGTTCACTTTTCCTGGGCTGTGTCATTTATTTAGGGATACTTATTTCCAGTGTTTGAAGAAGCATGAAAGTTCATATGGTACACAGTTGGCTGATTTCCCTCTTAAGACTTTTCAGCTCTCTTTTTTCTCCTGCAAGTTTTTGTTGATAAAACCAAGTCTTATATAGTGTTTATCTGAGACTGAATTTTGCTGACTGCATCTTCTTATGTTGCCTTTAATTTGTTCCATTGTCCTTTGCAATTCCTGTAATTTAGTGCTTATATTTGGAAGTGATATCAGACTTCTTCATACAGTGTGTTGGGTACTCCCAACAGGAGGTGCATGTCTGCTTGTCTCTCTTAGTAATATCAGTAGCTATTAATGATCTTTTCTTAGAACCATCAAATCATTGTTAAGGGCCATAGAGTTGGTTCTGACTAGTTCCAACTCAAAGCAACCCTGTATAGAGTTTCCAAGGAACAGCTGTTTGTTTTGAACTTCCTTCCCTGTGGTTAGCAGTCTAGTGCTTATCCTGCAGGGCCACACCAGGACTCTACATAATGGTGATACTCAAATTCTACCATTGTTTCTTCATTTGTTAGGTGGAATTCTTTTATAAAGAGAAAAATCAAATCCATTGCCATGGATTCAGTTCTGACTCACAGCTACTATAGGAGAGAGTAGAATTACTCCCTAGGCTTTTGGAGACTGAATCTTTAGACAGCCTCATCTTTCTCCTGTGGAGTGGCTGGCTGATAATTTGAACTGCCGGCCTTGAGGTTAGAAGCCCAATGCTTAGCCCACTATGCCACCAGAGATCCTTATAAAGAGAAACTTCCCCTTACTTTTATAGTTTGACTATCCAGTGGTATAGTGAAGGAACCCTGGTGGCAGCGCTATCTGAAAAACTTGGTGGTTTGAACCTACCAGCTGCTTTGTTAAAGCATACCATCTAGGAAACCCTACGGGGACAGTTTGTCCTTTAGGGTTGTTAAGTGTCAGAAGTAGCTCAACAGCATAGTTCCTATAGGAAAGGCAGAATGAATGCTTGTTTTTTTCCTTTATGGTATTTACCACTTTTCCCAAATAACCCCAACTGGGGTTTTTTATATTATTATGGATTCCTGGTTTTAAACATTATAAAAGTGTTTCATTCTTTCATGTTATTGCATTGTCTTTCTTTTTCTAATAATTTTACATTTGTTTCTTCTCCCTGGGTGTTGCAAATGGGTAAGCACTCAGCTATCAGCCGAAAGGTTGGTGGTTTAGATTTACCCATATTGTTGTTAAGTACTGTTTAGTCAGTTCCAACCCATAGCGACCCTGCACAGGGTTTCCAAGGAACAACTGGTCAGCTTGAACCACTGACCTTCTGGTTCAAATGACTTTGCAGTTGGACGCATTACCCCACAGTGCCACACCAGGAGAAAAGTTCGGCAGTCTACTTCCCAGGAGATCACAGCCATTGAAATCCCTGGAACTCCCTTCTACTCTGAGACACTTTGGGTGCCATAGTGGGAATCAACTTGATGGCATCTATTTTTATGGGTTCCCCTGTTGCACTAAACATGAAGGTGCTGTAGTCATCTGTGTATCTCTGGTGATCGCCCATGACTTCATGACTTCCAATAAATGTTTATTGAATCGATGAGTGATTATTCTAAGCAGCATTTTACAGTATGAATTGATTTCAGTGGCCTGAGAGGGTCTGTCCAGTACGGCTTCTCTACTTACTCTGCAGAAAGGCAGTGTGCTGTACTAATAGTCTTGGTGAGTGTGACAGAAAAAGGGATTTTGAAAACGGTGAATGTTATTTCATTGCTATTTAATAACAGACATTGAGTTGTATACTCCTTTATTTCCAGTGAATCTTTTTCATTGTGTTTTTGTATAAAGGAATAAGTCAGCGTCCTTGTTTTTACTTCTTTTGCTATAGAATAAATAGTATTGGGAGCTCACTGGTGGTGCAGTGGGTTATGCATTGGGCTGGTCACCAGTTCAAATCCACCAGCCACTCCTAGAGAGGGATGAGGCCATCTGCATCTGTAAAGATTTACATCCTTGGAAACCCTAGGGGGAGCGTCTTGTAGGGTTGGAATCGACTGCACAGCAGTGGGCTGGATTGAAATAGTTTTTAAAGGTATTTCCTTTTTTCTACCTTGATACAAATGGCAAAGAATGTTCAAATTCGTGGCACACATGTTCCCCATAAGTTTATCTATTTGTTTTACAAGGTTCCCCAAAATAATGCCAGGAAATGAAGCAAAGGTAGCCCTAAGTACCTGTAGTATGTGAAGTACTGTCTGAGCACTTCTGCATAATTTATATATGAGGGGATGTTAAAAAAAAAGTCATGGGAAAATGGAATTAAAAGATAATGGAAGTTTTCCACAAACTTTTTGAAGCCCCTTCGTACATTTCCTCAATGGAGCTCTGGTGTGGCACTGTAAGATAAGCACTGAACTGCTAACCAAAAGATCAGCAGTTCAGGAAAACAAACAAGATGGCGGAGAAGGAAGAAGTGCAGTGAGGAGCTCCGTCAGCAGCAACACAGCAGACCGGACCAAGCAGGCTCAGGGGATGGATAAAGGAATATTTAGAAGGTTGAAAGGCTTACAGTTAGGGGAATTTGTAGCAGAAGCAAGAAATCCATTGCTTTCTAATCCAAGATGCTCAGCTGCTCCCAGAGCCACCTTCTTGGGCTAGACCAGCGGGGGAAAGATCAGAGCAGCCACGGA
>NW_006408559.1:1834844-1854687 GCF_000296735.1 Chrysochloris asiatica
AGTGACTGAGGCAAGTGAGCTGGAAATAGACCTACACTCCATACTAGAAGATGGGCAGGCTTTGGAAATGCCTGAGAAGGAATTCAGAAAAAATGACTATAAAGTGTATCAAAACACTATACAATGGAGTTGAGAAAAATAAGGAAGAAGTCAGGAAAGTGCTGCAGGAACAATCAAATAAGATAGATACAGCATTGGAAACAATTCAGTATCTACAGAAAGAGGTCCAAATGATTAATAATAGAATATCAGAAGTGGACAATACACTGAAAGGGCAAAGGAGTAGAATTGAAGAGATAGAAGCTAGAACTAGTGAGCTAGAAGGTAAAACTCTCAATACTACTAAGATAAAAGAGGAAGCACAAAAAAGGATAAAAAAATCTGAAGAAGGCCTAAGATTCATGTTGGACTACATGAAGAAGAATAACAAGCATTATTGGCATTCCAAAACAAGAAGAATCACACAAATCCACAGAGGAGATAGTTGAAGAACTGCTGGAAGAAAATTTCCGTAACATCCTGAAAAGCGAAAAGAGAAGCATTCAATAAACTCAGTGAACCCCAGGAAAAATAGACCCTAAAAGACAATCACCAAGACATATAATAATCAAGCTCTCCAAAATCAAAGATAAGGACAGAATCCTGAAAGCAACTAAGGAAAAGAGAAGTGTAACATACAAAAGCAAGCAAATCAGATTAAGCTCAGATCTCTCAACAGAAACCATGCAGGCAAGAAGGCACTGGGAGACATATATAAAACCCTGAAAGAAAAAAACTGCCACCCAAGAATCCTCTACCCAGCAAAGCTATCAAATACGATGGTGTAATCAAAACATTCCAGGATAAACTGAAGCTAAGGGATTTTCAACCCTGCTATGAAAAACATCCTAAAAGAAGTTCTGTGTACTGAAAACCAACAAGAACAGACAACAACCAGAGAATGATGTACATGGCAGCATTACCCTGAACTCAATCAACAAACGGAAGAGTCAAGAACAGAATAAAATTGTAAGAACAGAGGATTTGAGAGGTCAGTCTATAATCAAAACAATTACAATGTGAAAGAAGGTATACACAGAGGAACAGAGATCCAGGTGGTGAAAAGGTCAGGTAGATTACAGGATAAAATAGACTGTCTTAAATGGAGGGAAGAGTTAATGGAATATAAGGTAACCATAACAGTGGGGTTGGGATGGGGGGTTTAGTTTGGGTGTTGGGAAGGGCAGTAAAAGAAGTGGGAGGAGGTGGAAGAACAAGATAGATAGGGGAACATTGAGTCAGGTTTGCGTGGCCAAAGTGGGACAGAGGTAAAGAGTGAAGCATGCTCAAACTTGGAATAACAGGGCTCTGTAGTACAGGGATATAGGCATACTTTGAAGAGGGAAAATAATACTAAAATGCTTGACTGTCTTATGAATATTGGTTTCCCTTGCCTACTATTATAAAATAGACATTGGAGTGGGATAGAAAGGAATGATTAGAGAAAACTTGTAAGCCCATCTTCAACCTATAACTGATTGGAATACCTAAAAGGGGTTCTAGAACTTGCCCAGTGAAATAGGCCTCTTGCAAAGCCTTTGCAGTGTATAGGACCTTAGGTGGAATCCTGAGTCCCATCCAGAACCTTTTGAGGTGGGACAATCCTACTAGTAAGGACAAACAGACCAGCCTGGAACAGCTAGAGCAACACATCTTCAAAGAAAAATCATCAGGAAAAACCCAAAACCAAAATGTCAGCATGATTGGTTACTACAAGAATAAGCAAGCTGTTCACCAGGAAGCCATGAAGGCACACAATCAAGTTCCTTCAGGACAAGCTCCCCTCTAAGACTGAAACTCAAAGGGAACCCACGGACAGGCACATAAGCTTGCTGGTGAGCACGTTGGTCTACTGGTGAGTGGAAGAGGGGGACAGGCAGCAATGAAGAAATGGGCTGAGTTCAACCACAGTCCATTGACTCCCGTTGACCTGAAGATGAGAGAGAGAAGAGGAAGGGCTGGTTGGTCCAAAGTGTGGTGAGATCTGGGGGGATACCTGAGCCCATGGACTAGGACATAGCCACAGAGGGCTAGAGTTGAGCGTGAAGCATCCAGCTGATATGAAGTGAGGGTAGATGCACAAGAACACCCAAACTTGTAGACAGTACCCATTTGACCTAGCCTCGATGGTTTGATAATCAAAATTCGACTAGAGGAAGATTACAAAACAAACAAACAAAAAAAATTTTTTTTTTAAGTTTTTGTGAATTATGTGGGGGTTTACATGGGAGAACATCAGTTTTACATTCATCCTATCGTATTTCATTGCATTACAATGATCACAATCCCCTCCGTGCATCATCAAATAACCAAAGGATACACCCCACAGGCCGGGCCCCTGGCCATCAGCACACAGCCCCTCTCCTTCCCTGAGCTCAGTGTCCCCAGCCCCTCCATCTGTCCATGTCATTGTCTCTGTCTCCATCCCTGGCGTCTCTGCCTCTCTGGGTAGGGTCACACTCTCCGTTTTTCTTACTTGATGGTCCCAGGGACATCCACTCCTGGGCTGCAAAATCAATCACTCCCCTCCTTTTGTCAAAAAACATCTACCTCTGTATTTCCAACCCTCACAGTAAGTCCTGATGGCAATTATTCACTATTGTACCACAAGAGAGAGAGAAGTGCACAAGCAGAATGCGGGACCTTATCCAGAGAACCAGTTACTGCCAGAGACAGAGGCAGAGATGGGGCCATGAAAAGGGGGAGTGACTAAGGAATCCAGATTTACGTGAAGAGAGGGACTAAGAGCTGGTGGCCAGGAGGCAGACTGGCAGAATGTGCCCTTTGGAGGTGTAAATTATTATATATGCCTGAGTGGTTTTTTGTTTGTTTTTTAAAGCTAAAGTAAATACAAATACTGTTAACTGATGGTACATGGAAGGGATTATAATAATTGTAATGAAACAAGGTGTATGATTTGTTGAATGTAAAACTGATGATCTGCCCTGTAAACTTTCACTCAGTCCACAATAAAAACCTTTAACAACAACAACAAAAAGATCAGTCAAACCCCTCAGAAGCTCCTTGGAAACCTTATACAGGGTCGCTATGAGTTGTCACGAACTCCATGTCACTTAATAACAACAACGTTCTTACCACAACCATGCAAAGTAAACAGAGTTATTTTCCTCATCCCCGTTTTGTAAAGCTGTAACTGATGCACACATATTTAAGTAACTTGCTGGAGATCCCAGGAATCCAGTGATGAATTCTTTCTCTAGACCCTGCACTGTTGAATTGCCTTCATTAACTACTACATAATCTTTTTTGCAGGATGGGATATTCATAAAAGGATTTTGTAATCATATGAATAATAAGATCATTTGTCTAATATCACAATAATGGTCATTTTATAAAGACAAGTCAATATGGCTGATCAAGTTTCTTTTCTCACTGGAACTTTATTCCAAAAATAAATCTTAATTTACCCCTCTAGGGCATCTTTTCACAGGTAATTTTAAGGCAAGCAAATATGAGTTGACAAGGAATTAATTATTATCCTTAGCCTTATTGTAAAACAGTTAGAATTAGTAACATTTGTACATTCTAAGCATTTTTAAATAGGAGTAGCACTTGTAACCGAATTTGCTTGCCATCACTTTCCCTTTCAGTAATGATATGTAGCTTGTTTTATATGGTTACTACCAGGTTCACAGTATTCTCACCCATGAGCTACGTGGTGTCCTTGCTTCTTCTTTTGTTATGAATTTATGCATCCATAAAGAGAAAAAACTCCTAAGACTGTAACCAGAAGTAATTGTCATAGCAGTGGCTGTCCCACGTGTAACAGAGCCTGCTGATGATGCAAAATCTCTTGCTGATTGGCTACATGTCACTCCTTTCTCCCCCACTCACTGGGGTGGAATATAATATAAGAATGGAAATGACTTTAGTAAGGAAAACTCTGAGTCTAGTTTATTCATTAAAAGTTACCTAGGTATTATTTGTTGTTGTTGTTAAGTGCCGTCGAGTCGGTTCCGACCCATAGCGACCCTGTACAGGGTTTCCGAGGGTGTAAATCTTTACGAGTAAGTTATTTGGGACACAGCTTTACAGCGTGTGCCCTGGACTGAAAGCCATAACTCAATCACTTTCTTTCTAATTGATGTAGCACAGCTGTCTAGCAGCCTTCTTTTCTCTCTTCTTTTGAACTTCAGTGTTGAGAACAACTCAGTTGTAATGGTTGAGGAAAAGGGATTTATTTAAAAAAAGGAAACCAAAAATCACAATGCTGGATTTAAAGAAGGAATGTTTTGTTAAGTTCTTGAGATTGGTAGTGGTGGTGTGCCATGGAGTCGGCTTCGAGTTATAGCAACCCTGCATAGGGTTTCCAAGGCTGTAAAGCTTTATAGCAGCAGAAAGCCTCATCTTTCTTCCATGGAACTGCTGGTAGTTTTGAGCTGCTGACCTTCTGTAACCACTACGGTACCAGAGCTCCTTAAAACACATAGCAGTTATATGCTTACGTATTTGTACTTCTTCAGTTAGTATCAGAGTCTAGATATGACCTTGAAAATCTTCTAGTAGAAACTATGGATTGATTACCTGGCTGGTATTGGTTTAGTCATGGCCTTGAATTAAAACTGGTTTGGACTAGAGATTGCCAAATATTGGTGCCTAGGACTAATGAGTCCAGGTGTGGTGCTGTAGGATAAGCACTACTACTAACCACAATGTCAGCAGTTGAAACCCACCAGCCACTCTTGGAAACCCTATACAGAGTTGCTGTGATCAACAATAACACCAGGACAATAAGCAGAATGGAAAAGTGACAGGTCAAAACCCTGAAATGGGAGGCTTAGTAGGGGTGGGGTGGTGAGCCCATTTAGGGGCCTGATGAGGGTGATTGGGTCATTACTGGGACTGTGAGAGCAGCTCACATTCAGAGCCTGCGTCACCCGAGCCTACGAGCAGAGCACCGTTGTTTTTGACTCTTGGAGGCAAGAGATTTCGTTGCTATTCATCGTGCATGCTGCTCTTGTTTTCTAAGAGGAAGACTATGTTTCTAGCAGAGCGTCGGCCCTAATTTCCCTGTTATGGTTATTATTCCAGACACCCACATTTTGCAAATTCTGGTCCTTCCTGGCTTTATTTCATTAGCCATGACTGAACCAGGAAGAACTGGTTTGAAACCCTGATATTTATAGCAATTAGCTCTTAAATATCTATTCAAACATAGTAAAATTCCAGGAAAGAGGTGGTTTAGCATGAATTTATATATCATACTGAGGTTAGTCTCAACTGTGATTTGTTGTAAACTAATATGTTAATTCACTTTTAGGAACTTATTTCAGAGCCAAAGTTGTTGTTCATTTATTGGTTGTGACAAGTGCTCTATCCTTTTTGGTTTGTTTGATAGCAGTGGATGATTTAGATTAACATTCATATTATTTCTCTTTGTATGGCTCTAACAAGTTGTTTTGTAGGAAAAGTAGCATGAACTCCATCCACTCTTCTTTATTGGGAAACCTAATGTTGTATTCTAGTTGGCATTCAAATATATGTTTAGTTGGTAGAACAATTACTTTGTGTACCCATGATAAATGCTATTTATTTGAACACATTTGCCTTTTCCTATTTTTTCCTAATTGATTTGACTGTTCTGAAAGCTGTTCTTTAGACTGACAGCCAAAACCCCCGCACGACTAAGAGAAGTGCCAGGAAAGTATTAGTACTCCGAGTTCCCTAGTCCTCATCTCTTAATTTTAGGATTGCTAAAATAAAATGGGATAAACTCTGTGGAGACTGGTGTTCTAGTTAGGACTATTCCCAGACTGGGATTCAACACTTGAATGCCATTATATATCATCCACCTAACATGGATTAGTTTATTTAATTGGTGTACCATGTTTTCAAATAAAGAAAGTGAAACTAGTTGTCTATTTCCCCAAAGTCACACACTGTAAGTGACAAGACTGTGGTTTTAGTCCCTCCTAGTCTCCAAATTATCACTCTTCTTACTAATCTGTAGCTACAGAACCACTACAGCTGTTCATCTGAATACATTGCCTGTAGTTAGTAAATATTTCAATGAGATGGGATAGATAAAAGGGTTAGTAGACACAGTAAAATGATTGTGCAAGTGTACCATAAGTTACAGTTTTAGATCCACCACTAATGTGTCTTGGACAAATCATATATCACCAGTTTCTAAAATGAGGTTATTACCCATCTTATATTCCCAGTGGGGTGTTTTGAGAATGTGTGCATGTGTGTGTAAGCATTGAAAGTGATAAAACCTTACAGATTAAAAAGTATAATATAATAGGTTTGTGAAGATTCATATGGCTTGGCGGATTGGTATAATTCTTTTACCAAAGAACAGTTAGTTCATCTTGGCAGTAGGCCATTGAAACTCCAAGAAACAGCATCTGTCAATCACGGTCATTTCTTAGAAGGAAGAATTGAAAAATGGTACAGCAGTTATTCTCCTTGACCTCTTTCTCTGAAAGGGAATTTGATTAGGCAAGCTGCTTTCATAATAGAGAAGAGCGTCTCCCATCTCCATAGAACTGAAGCTGAAGCAGCCAGACTTGTTCCCTGAAGCTAGAGCAATCTGGTTTTAAAAGATTTAACTACATTCACTGTGATTAAGGTTTTATGAGGGATATGCACTGCAGAGCAGCAGCTTTAAAAATGTTACATATGCATCAGTCTTTGTCCCTAGATTGAGAAAGGGACACTCAGGCAATGTCCCTCAGCAGTTCCACAGCATCTTGAAGAGAGGTCTAGATGCTGACAGCTACGCACTAGACAGTAGGGGACCACTGCGTGGAGTGTAGAACAGGTCCTCATCTGGCATGATTTGATACATCAACGGGTCTTTGTTAATGAGCTAACTGAAGTACTTCATTCTATTATATAGATACAGTTAAAGGACAACATTCAACACATACTTAGATATGCAATAAACAAGTATGTAAACATTTAGTAAAAACAATTATCTAACTATGCCTAATTATTACCTTAAGACAAGGCAGTGAAGGCCTGAGAAACTACTTGGAATGTGTTTCTGTAACTACCGGCCTCCCTGGAGAATTACTGCCTGCCCTCATGGAACTCAAATTGTCTCTAATTAGGAAGTTCTTGCTCAATCCTTTATTCTTCAGGCAGTTCCTGGCTTTCCTGGAGGTTTGTGTGTATGGATGTATATAGAGTTAAGGCCACTGGTTTAAATAACTTGACCAAAATCAGTATAAAATTAGGATTGGAGTTCAATTCTCTCTATATGCAGACTGATGCCTTTATTTGTAAAATTAATTTTGGGTAAATAAATGATTTGATAACCCTGGCTTTTCATTTCTTAGTGCTTCAGGACTTCCACATGATTCTCCTTGCCCTCGCTTTTCGGAAGTTTGCTTTATGCCACTTTGCGTTTTTGAACAAGATCTACATTAGTACTTGTTTTTACTAACCAGAAGAAATATGAAGAGAACTTTTGTTTTTAGGAAAAAAGGCAAAATCAAGGCAGTGTACACCCAGAATGTAGTTGTCAAGCTCCTCCCAAGGAACTACACTGTATATGTTGTTGTTAAGTGCTATCAAGTCAACTCCGACCCATAGCAACCCTGTCCAGGTTTCCAAGGAGTGGTTGGTGAGCTTGAATCTCCCATCCCTGTGGTTCAAACCAACATTGCAGTCCTGCGATATTAACTCCCAGCGCCACACCAGGATTCCACACTGTATATAAATTCTGCTTTATATTTTGTTATCGGTAAGTGCCATGGAGTCATTTCCGACTTTAGCAATCTTTATAGGGTTTCTTAGACTTTCAGTCTTTGTGGGAACAGAAAGCCTCATCTTTGTCCCTTGGAGTGGCTGCTGGGCTCAACCCACCCACCTTGTAGTTTGCACTCCAGTGCTTATCCTGTGTTTATTTATCATATCATTCTTGCTTTTACTACACGTTAGTGCTATTTTCGATCTTATGTGTTATTTGATATGATTTGGTAGGGTATTATTTGAGTCTGGGAACAATGAATGGTCATTGCTTCTTCATTCCCTTTCTTTATACATTTCAGTGCCTGACAAGATCCATAGCAACGTTCTACTTTTGGATAGTGGAGTATTTTATTACAGGAAATTGTTTAAGACTTTTGGAAATGAGGTTAGATGAATCTCAATAGGGAAAGTAATTTAGGATTCCTCATATAATGATTGCTAAAAGTTCTTATAGGCCTAAAAACAACAACAACAAATCCACTGTCGTGGAGTTGATTTGGGCTCATACTGACCCTCTATATATCGGGTTCCTGAGGCTCTAAATCTTTATGGACGCGGAAACTTTCATCTTTCTCCCACAGAACCGTTAGAGGGTTTGAGTTGCTAACCTTAGCAGTTCAGTGCTTATCCTACAGTGCCACCAGGGCTCCTAGGTGGGACAAATGATGTGCGCTCAACAAGGACTTCATTCTTCTTGGATCAACTATCAACACTCACAGAAGCAGCAGTCAAGAAATCAAATGACGTATTGCATTAAGCAAATCTGCTGCACAAGACCTTTTTAAAGTGTTGAAGAGTAAAGATGTCAGCTTGAAGACTAAGGTGCACCTGACCCAAGCCATGGTATTTTCAATAACCTCATAGGCATGCGAAAACTGGACAGTGAATAAGGGAGACTGTAGAAGAACTGATGCTTTTGAGTTATGGTGTTGGAGGAGAATATTGAAAGTGCCATGGGCTGCCAAAAGAACCAACAGATCTGTGTTGGAAGAAGTGGAACCAGAGTGCTCCTTGGAGGCCAGAATGGCCAAACTTTGTCTCTCATATTTCGGACATATTGTCAGGAGGGACCAGTCTCTGGAGAAGGATATCATGTTTGGTAGAGTGGAGGGTCAGAGACAAAGAGGAAGACCCCACCAAGATGGATTGGCCAAGTGGCAGCACCGATGGACTCAAGTGTGGCAACAGTAGTGAGGTTGGCCCAGGATCGGGCAGTGTTTCGTTCTGCTGTGCATAAGGTCGCTATGGGTTGGTACCGACTCGATGGCACCTAACAACAAACAACAACTAACCTAAAGATTAGCAGTTCTAACAAACCCAGCTGTACTTTGGAAGGCAGACCTGGTGGTCTGCTTCTGTTAAGACAGCTGTAGGGCAGTTCTAGCCTGTAGCACGGGGTCACCCCGAGTCAGAATCTAACCAGTGGGAGAGGAGAGGTGGCATAAAGGGAGGCAACAAGCATAGTGTTTCCAAGGAGTAGTTTAGATTTGAACCCCCCAACTTTGTGGTTAACAATCCAGTACTTACCCTACAATGTGCCCTGGTACCGTAGTGGGTTATGAGTTGGGCTGCTAGCCACAAGGTCAGTAGTTCGAAACTACCAGCCCACCTGTGGGAGAAATATGAGACTTTCTGCTCCCATAAAGATTTACAGTCTTGGAAACCCAATATAGGATCGCTATGAATCAGAACCGACTTCACAGCACACCACCACTACCACGTACCCTCCAGCGCCACACCAGGACTCCATGAATCACTGTAGTCCTTACTATACCACTAACCTCACGTTTCTCATCCAATAACATAATAAAGTACTTTTTCAAAAGATGAAAAACATCAAGGGAACAAAGATAAGATTATTTTCTGGTACCGAGTTGGCTCTCAACTGAATTGAATCTCTTTAAGAACGATTTTAGCTCCTTGGAGTGATCCAAGCAACTGAGAGGGAGTAACTATCTGGGCTGTATTAAAATGTGAATATTAGCATCTATGTGACCTAGAAAGTCAAATACAAATACCAGAACTTTCTGATACAAAATGCTTTAGAATAATACTTAAAAGTGGTTTCTGGAAACAGCCTCACAAAAGATATGAATGAACAGTTTCATATGAAACTAAACCTAGTAAGCATTCTTACCCTTCTTTCCTAGTAGAGCTTTTAGAGGCTTTAGTGTCTGTTCTGTCTTAAGATTTATTATATGTTAACCTTTCTGAAGTGGGTGGCCAGCTTGTTAAGACTTTGTGTGTGTTTGTGTTTATTGTGTTCCCAGCACAACATGTGAATTTAAGTAGGGTGAGTGGGGGTGTGGAAGGAAAATGGATTGTACAGAGGTGGCTGCTCCAAAGAGAGAGGAAACTTCTAGAAGACTGACCCCACTGTCCATTTATTCCAATGAGAGAATCTTTGCAGTGTGGTCTCCCCTGGTTAGTGGAGTGGGGTGTGGGGGACAGGAGAAGTTACAATGCATCCCTTGCTCTTAGCATGCTTTACTTTGTAACATGCTTTTATCTTAACTCCAGAGTTGTGAACTTTGAGGTGTTGCAAAAAGTGTAGGCTACAAAGAGAAGCTCCTGTGGGAGCCTTGGGGTGCATTGGACAGCAGGAGTGTCAGGAGTTGAGACAGTACCTTTAGAATGTTTTTGTCTAACAGCCTCCTTTCTTCTGAACACTGCTAGAAATTGTCTTGTTTAGAGCCAGAATTTTACCTATAAGTTACGGTATACAAAGCTGACTTTTTGTTTGTTTGTAAATGAGAAAAGTCCTTGAGAAAGTATATGCATACTTTGCAGTGGTTGTGGTTGTGTGCCACCAACTCAGTTCCAACTCATAGCGACCCTGTATAGGATTTCCGAGGCCGTAATCTTTACAGAAGCAGGAAGTCTCCTGTGTCGCCCTTGGAGTGACTGGTAGATTTGAATGACTGATTTTGCAGTTAGCAGCCCAGCTCATAATCTGCTATGCTCCCAGGGCTTCTGTGTGTGTATACACATGCCCCCAAACCTAACCCACCGTCACAGAGTCGGTCCCAACTCAGTGACCCTAGATAGAGTTTCCAAGACTGTAAATATTTACAGCTCTTGCAAGGTGGCTGGTGGGCGAGTTTGAACTACCAACCTGTGGTTGACAGTCCGTGTTTATTCTACAGAGCTACCAGTGCGCTATATATTCTGTTGTTAAGTGCTGTCGAGTCGGTTTTGACTCACAGTGAGCCTGTGTAGGGTTTCAGAGGAGCAGCTGGTGAGCTTGAACCACCAAACTTATGGTTAGCAGAATATAATGTTAGGTTCCCTGTTATTTCAGAGGCTTACAGGGTTTTCCAAAGGTCTACTGTCAGAATGTTCACGTGAGCCTGATTTTTTTTTGGTCTGAGTGAATCTTACACCTGAGTTTTTAACACTGCAAAGTCAGTGGTTCAAACCTACTAGCTGCTCCTTGGAAAACCTATTCAGGGTCTCCATAAGACGGAACCAATGTCACTCAACAGCAATAACAACAGTCACATAGCTAGAGGGTAGTAGTACAGAAGAAGGCCTGAGGGTTGGTTTGAAAGATGCAACTTGGTTGAGAGCAAGGATTGGAAAATATTCCTGTTCTGTTTGCAAGAGATGAAAACCCTTGATTTATTTAACTGATAAGGTAGGTTCACATTCTATTGGGAACAGCATGTTCACCAACCAGCCTTTCTAGTTTTGATCCCCTCCTGAAATCTGATTTAACCTGCTTTTACTGTTGAACTAGGAAAAACCTGTTGTCCTATGTAGTTGACTGAATATCAAGGTAAGAATCTGCAGATAGTTGAAATTTCCACTACAGGGAGCAAAGTTTGCTCCTTGGTTTGGTTAGAAACTGTCTCCCTCTGCTGGCTATAGTTCATTTGACATTATATGAGGATGCTTTGGTTTTTCCTCTGAAATATGCAAATATGACAGTGATTAAATACTGTACTCTACTGTGACTTTCCTAAAAACGTCTAGAGTAGTTATGGGAGGAATTAGAAAGATTACTTGGGAGAATTGAAGAGAAGCAGGGTAAGTAAAGCCTCCCAACAGCTAAGCCTGTGAATGCAAAAACATACACAAGTCTGTTTGCTATGGACCAAGTCTAATTGGCTTAAACGGTTTTAGCTTTGCCGATTACAATTGACTGAGGTTATTCATTTTCAGAATTGCTACAGGTTGACTCTTATATCCATTTGCAAATAATTGTTGCTGTCATAATTGAATTGTACAATAAATAAGACATTAGGCTTTTTGTCATATATTAGCAAACTTTCTCTGTAAAAGGTCAGATAGTAAATATTTTAGTTCTTGCTGGCCATACAGTCTCCATTGCAAAATACTCAACTCTGCTATTGTGCTACAAAAGTAACCAGAAGCAATACATAAATGAGTCAGTGTGGCTATATGCCAATCAAACTTTATATATGGAAATGGAAATTTGAATTTCATACAATTTTCAAGTGCTATTTTTGGAGACTATTTCTTTTTAGGGGGAGGGAGGAAGAGTATGTAGGAATAAGGAGTGAGAGTTAAGGGTAAAACTATGGCTAGGCCTAGGACTTTGTTGTTGAGTGCCGTGGAATCAGTTCCAACTCATAGCATCCCTGTGAAGAATGACTGGTGGGTTTGAACTGCCAACCTTGTGGTTAGAAATTTGATACTTATGCCATACCAAGATTCCAGGTCTTAGTTTAGTGTTAGGGTTATGGTTAGGACTGTGGTTGGTGTTAGGGGTAAGAATTGGGCTAGGGCTGGGAGTAAGGTTGGGTCTAGTTTTTAGGGTTATAGTCAGGTTTTTTTTTTTTTTTTTCTTGAAATCTGATTTCCTACCTGAGTTGGAAGTTCTGTAATTCACTGTTCTCTCTTTTTACATGATGGTTTTTTGTTGTTTTTGCTGTTGCAACTGTATCTCTGGTCCTCTATTTTCAGTCTCATAGGTCTGGTTTTCTTTGAGTATTTCCATATCAGGGTTCAGTCTAGGTGGTTGTCATGTGTGCTTGTCTCAGGTTGTTATCTTCTGATGTTGGTTCTCTGTCCAAACAGCACCCTTTTTTGTAAGCTTGGTTGGTTTTTACAAATTCTTTTAATTTCTGCTTATCTGAAAATAACTGAATTTCACCATCATATTTGGTGGACAGTATTTCTGGATATAGGATTCTTTGTTGACAGTTTTTTTCTTTCAGAGTTTTATGTCATTCCATTGTCCTCTTGCCTACATGGTTTCTGCTGAGAAATCAGAGCTTAGTATTAATGTGTTTGTTTTCCTTTGCAAGTAACTTTTTGTTTTCCTGAGCTGCTCTCAGGATTTTTTCCATGTCTTTGGTTTTGAAAAGTTTGATTATAATGTCCTGTTGATTTTCTTTTGGGGGTCTATCCTGTGTGGAGTTTGTTCAACTTCTTGAATGACTGTCTTCTCATCTTTCTTGATGATAGGGAAGTTTTCTTACAACAGAGCTTGGATAGTATTCTGTTTTTTTGTTTTGTTTTGTTTTTGTCTCTTCCTGTTCTGAAATTTTAATCAGATGTAAATTATTCCTCTTGAGAGCATCCCTCATAAATCTTAGGGTTTCTTTGGACTTTTTTCTTCTGTTTTTTGATTGTTCCTCTAGCAGATGAATATTGAGAGATTTTTCTTCAAGCTCAGCAATTCAGCCTTCCATTGCTTCCATTCTACTTCTTTGCCCTTCAGTGTACTATCTATGTGTGAAGTCTTAGTACTAATCTTCTGGCTTTCTGATTGCTATTTTAGTATGGTTCCCATTTTAAAATGTATTTGGTCAGTATGTTTCCTGAATTCTTCTAAAGTTTTGTCCTTGTTTTCCGTTATTTCATCTAGTTTTCTCATTCTTTCAATCTGTTGAAGTTGCCTTATTAGCATTCTTTTAAATTCCTTGTCGGGTATTAGAAATTCCTTTCTAATACCATTTCTGGTGTAATATTTTCTTAGTCTGAATTTGGTTATGTGTTTGAGGTATTCTGTCTTGCTTCTTCATGTAAGTGGAAATTGTCTGTTTTCTCCAAGACAGTGTGATGTTGTATTCCTATTTAATTGATCGTTGTATATTGGCATACCTGTCTCCTAGATGCGGTAAAACTGGAAGTGTGAACACGGTTGGTTTTCTGTTCACTGTGTACTGTAGATCAGGGCAGGTTCACATGTCTCCAGAAGCAGGATGCTATGCCCAGTACCTGAACCAGACAGAGCGGAGTCTGCGCAGGAGAGGGTGCCACTGGACTCTGGATTGACGAAGGCAGGGACTGGCCCTCAGATACCAAGATGGCATGTGAACAAGGGAGAAGTGTACCCCCTTGCCACCAACCTCCAGCCCTGTCCTGTGCTACAGGCTGTAGTATTGACAGCTCTTCACAAAAGCTCAAGATGGCCGTGCTGCTCCATCTAAGCCCACAGTCTGCCCGTCTTTCTTCTCTCTCGCTGCTCCCATAGCACCTCTTCCAGTCAGCACGCAGTCCATCTCTGTGTCCTATCACTTGATGCTCAGAGTTCCAGGACCACCATCTGTATTTGTTTTGGTCAGTCTCTCGTATCTTTGTTGCAGAGGGTCGTCGACTTAGTGCATTTGCCCACTTTTCCTTCTTACCCTGTTGTTATGGTTGTTAGGTGCCATTGAGTTCGTACTGACTCATAGCAACCCTATACACAACAGAACAAAACACTGCCTGGTCCTTGGCTAAGCTCACAATTGTTGCTACACATAAGCCCATCGCTGCTGCCACTGTGCCAATCCATCTTGTTGGGGGCGGTCTTCCTCCTTCTCTCTGACCTTCCACTTTTTCAAACATGACACACTTCTCCAGGGACTAGTCTTTCCTGACAGTATGTCCAAAGTATGAGAGACAAAGCCTGACCATCCTGGCTTCCAAGGAGCACTCTGGCTGCACTTCTTGCAACACAGACCTGTTGGTTCTTTTGGCGGCCCATGGCACTTTCAATATTCTCCTCCAACACAATGACTCAAAAGCATCAATTCTTCTGTGGTCTTCCTTACTCACTGTCCAGCTTTTGCATGCATATGAGGTTATTGAAAATACCATGGTTTGGGTCAAGTGCACCTTAGTCCTCAAGCTGACATCTTTGCTCTTCAACATTTTAAAAAGGTCTTGTGCAGCAAATTTGCCCAATGCAAGATTTCTTCACTGCTACTTCCATGAGTGTTGATGGTTGATCCAAGCAAAATGAAATCTTTGACTTCAGTCTTTTCTTCATTGATAAAGATGTTGTTTATTGGTTCAGTGATGAGGATTTTTACATTGAGATGCAACCCATACTGAAGGCTGTGGATTTTCATATCTTTATCTGTAAGAATTTGAAGTCCTCTTCACTTTCAGCAAGCAAGGTTGTATCACCTGCATATCGTAGGTTGTTAATAAGTCTTCCTCCAATCCTGATGCCATGCTATTCTTCATATAATCCAGTTTCTCTGATTATTTGTTCAGCATACTGATTGAATAAATATGGTGAAGGAATACAACCCTGATGCACGCCTTTCCTAATTTAAAACTATTCAGTGTTCCCTCGTTCTGTTTGAACAACTGCCTCTTGGTCTATGTACAGGTTCTTCATGAACCTGTTCCCCCGTCATCACCAACCACATGGTAAGAAGTATGTAAGTTTGTATATATATAAGTTGATTCTTACTCCACCTATGTGGGATCTGCTCTGCTCAGGTTTTATTGGATATCTACTGTTTATATCATTTAAATCCAATCAGCATAATTTTTTTGAAGACTCTTTTAAAACATACCAAGGAGTTTTTGAGTTATGGTGTTGGAGGAGAATACTGAAAGTGCCACGGACTGCCAAAAGAACCTATAGATCTGTTTTGGAAGAAGTGCAGCCAGAGTGCTCCCTGGAGGCCAAGATGGCTAAACTTTATCTCTCATACCTCGGACATATTGTCAGAAGGATATCATGTTTCATAAGGTAGAGGGTCATAGAAAAAGAGGAAGACCCCCAACAAGATGGATTGGCCAAGTGGCCGCATCAATGGACTCAAGCATGGCAACAGTAATGAGGTTGGCCCAGGATCAGGCAGTGTTTTGCTCTGCTGTGCATAAGGTTGCTATGGGTCAGTACTGACTCAATGGTACCTAACAACAATAACAACAACAAGGAGTTCTGGTAGCATTGTGGTTACAAATCGGGCTGCTAATGTCAGGGTCAACAGTTCAAAACTACCAGCTGTTCCGTGGGAGAATAACACAAAACAAAAAGCCAGTATTATAACTTAAGAATAATTTTCTCTATGTTAACATTGGACCATGACATGGTCTTATGACATGAGCAAAGTGGTGTCGATCACACAGACATCTCTATGATGTCAAGATGGACATGGGGTGGGTCTCAGTTTGGGAACATAATTGTTTTAAAGCATTAAATACTGATGGTTACAAATGGTTGATTGTTTCCATTGGTTACATACAGATACTTTGAACCCATTGGCTTTTGTCTACCCAGAGCTCCTTCATGTCCTCTGTTGTTGTTAGGTGCCATCGAATCAGTACCAACTCATAGCAACCTTATGCACAGCAGAATAAAACACTGCCCAATCCTGGGCCAACCTCACTCATGTCCTCTACTAGTCCCTCAATTCTTGGAGACCCTTGTCTAGTCCACCTTCTCTGTTTCTGTTTGAACCTGTGCTGTGAAGTTACTGAATGGCTCGCAGAACTACTCATGGTTTCCAGTCTTTTTGGGGTCCGTTATCAATAGATAATGGTCTGTTATCAATCAGTTTACCTTGGTTATTTGTAATATTTCCTTCAGGAGCTATAGCAGTCCTCTGCTACCCTTCTCAGCCTCCCTTTTAACCTCTGACTCATTGTCCTCATCTGATCACAGCCACTTTCTACTTCCTTTATTTCACATGCCTCTGTTCCACCTTTTCCCTTCCCATCCAAAAGAATGAGGTTTAGCTCTTCTTGTTTTAGATAGTTGTGACATCTGTGTGAATAGGTGGTACTGGACACCATTTCATCCATCTCCTCAGAGACTTGAACACATCATTTATAGCCTTTATCTTCAATCCCTCCCTTGTATTATTAACTCCTTTCCTCCTATTTTCCACAATTCTCTCATTCTTGCCTCATCTTTTTTTCTTATCTAGATCCTAATATCTGCACATGCTAATTTGGATTTATCATTTTACTTCCTAATTGAACTTTGCATTCCCTAGTCCCTTTGTCTTACAGTACTTCTACCTCCTCCTACCATATAATTTACCACCTCCTAACTCCTAATAATTGGGAGTCGTGGTGTGGCACCGTAGGCTAATGCGTCAGACTGCAAAGCCATTTGAACCATAAGGTCCGTGGTTCAAGCTCACCAGCTGCTCCTTGGAAACCCTATGCAGGGTCGCTATGGGTCGGAATAGACTTGACAGCACTTAACAATAACAACAGCAACAACAACATATCATATGTCGAGTCCTGGTGTGGCGCTGTGGGTTAATGTGCCAGACTGCAAAACCATTTGAGCTGCAAGGTCGGCAGTTCAAGCTTACCAGTTGTTCTTCAGAAACCCTGTACAGGGTCACTACGGGTCAGAACTGACTGGACAGCATTTAACAACAACATATAATTTAAGGAACTCTGATAGCATAGTGGTTACGAGTTGGGCTGCTAACCTCAAGGTCAGCAGTTCGAAACTATCAGCCATTCCATGGGAGAAAGATGAGGCTTTCTGCTCCCGTAAAGATTTATAGTCTCAGAAATCCCATACAGGGTCGCTATGAGTCAGAACCAATTCCATGGCACACCACCACCAACATATCATTTCAGAGTCCTGATATGGTGCTGTGGGTTAATGCACTGTAAGGTCAGCTATTCTAGCTCACCAATCGATCCTCAGAAACCACGTACAGGGTCACTATGAGTCAGAAGCGACTCAGCCGTACTCAACAACAACATATAATTTATTTATTATACTCATTACTGATTGTCTCCTTCCTAGAATTTAAACAACCTAAGGTCAGAAATTTTTCTTTACTTCTGTAACCCAACACCTTGAACAATGCCTGGTACAGCCTAAGTGCTCAATAAATACTTGTGAAATGAATAAATTTATACAAATTTCCATTGTTTCATTATTCCACTGATTGTATATCTATGTTTATAAGTCTTTCAAATAAGACTGTGAGCTACTTGAGGTAAAAAACCATGCATTTATCTTTATCCACAGCACCGCATCTGCTGTATGCTTAGCAAAACTTTACTGAAGTAAACGGACTATGGAGAGTATGTCAGCTCTTTTGGTTTACCTACTGAGTAGGTAAAACTTGTAAGTATATCTGTAAAGGGAGTAAAACAATTACTGAGAGGAGGAGATACATTTGTGTGAAGGTTTAACATGAACAGATCTCTGGTAAGAATCCAATAGAGAAAATCCAACAGGGAAAAAAACCTGTTAGCTGTAAAATGATCAATAAGCAATTTCTAGTAGTAACACTAGGCCAAAATACGTTTGTATTCATTTATCTGGGGAATTAGCCTTAGAGCACAATTCTGTCCTTGTCTTAGAAGCCCAAGAGGCCCTATGATGGGGCTCAACGGAAAATTCCATTATCTTGTAATTCCCATTTTTCCACGAAATTTTGGAAGCTGCCTCATATGAGAGATCTGGCAGGGAGGAGGACAGGATGAAACCCAGAGAACAAGAGAGACTTGATGGTAATGGCAGGTAGCAAACTTGGTCCAGGTTTGAAATATGATCCTTCGCCAAAGGCAGGCCAGTGCTATTCTGGGCAGCTAACAAAGGGGAACTGTGGCCCAGTGCAGGGAACTGGCAAGTGTGCGCTGTGAGTACTGCAGTTAACTAACGCAGTGTCAGCGTGACAGAAACAGAAGGCACTGAGATCTGAGAGCAACTGTGGAGCTGAAAAGGGTGAACTGATGAGTTTATGAAGACCAGTGGCGGACGTTAAGCATGCAGGGTGGACTGAATTTTGGCAACTACAAGATTCAGGAGAGAATGTCACTCCCAAATATCTGAAGGGTGTTAACGTTAGAGCAAGAGGGAGATTATTTAGCCAGGACAAGAGGACTTTGTAGGAAGGTGAAACCAAGGGCAGCATAAATTCATGCTTCTCAAAAAGAACATTCTGATGGAGGTTAGGGGTGTTGCCTTTACCCCCTAGGACTTTGGAGGCTTTTCATTTTGTTATTGTTAAGTGATATCGAGTCACTTTGACTCAGAGGGACCCAGTATAGGGTTTCCAAAGAGGTGGATTTGAACTGCTGACCTTGTAGTTTGTAGTCCAGTGCTGATCCTACAGCACCACACCACAAATGTCAAAATGTAAGATTTAAGAAACTCTTCCCCTTGAAAACTTGTTGAGGAATCTTTTGGTCTCATGAGTGGAGTTTTTATCTTAGATGGCATTTATGGAGGATTGGTCTAGTATTTATTAACCCAGCATGATAGGTGTATCTCTGAGCAAATATGTGTTAATTTTCTTGGTTATGGTGGTCATGTGCTGTGGAGTTGGTTTCATCTCATAGCAACCCTGTGCAGGCTTTCCGAGCTTGTACATCTTTATGGGAGCAGAAATCCTCATCTTTCTCCCGTGGAACAGCTGGTAGTTTCAAACTGCTGACCTTGAGGTTTGCAGTCTGATTCATAAACACTATGCTACCAAAGCTCCTAATGGCTCTTTAATATGGTGTGTTTTGAGAAAGATTAAGTATTTAACACTAAAATACAATTCATTGAAAACTACGTGGACACCAAAATTATGTGTAGCTAAATTGTTGGAGCTAACATTAGGATTTTGTATGCTCTGAGACATAAGTGGACTGAAGGACATTCAAATAATCTTGCATTAATATGAATTCTGTCAAATAAACTTTTAAAAAATGTTTTATTGTGAATTATGTGATAGTTTACATGGGGTAACATAAGTTTTACATTCATCCTATCGCATATCATTTCATTGCCCTGGTTACCATCCTCTCCATGCATTATCAACCAACAAAAGGGTATATCCTACAAGGTGCCCTCCTTCCCCGGTCATCAGCACACAGCTCCTCTCCCTCTCTGTGTCTAAAGTCCCCAGCTGCTCCATCT
>NW_006408559.1:1863857-1864615 GCF_000296735.1 Chrysochloris asiatica
CATGGTATTTTCAATAACCTTATATGCAAATGAAAGCTGGACAGTGAATAGGGAAGACCGTAGAAGAATTGATGCATTTGAGTTATGGTGGAGGAGAATATTAAAAGTACCATCGACTGCCAAAAGAACAGACATATATCTGTATGGGAAAAGGTACAGCCAGAATGCTCCCTGGAAGCCAGGATGGCCAGGCTTCATCTCTCATACTTTGGACATATTATCATGAGGGACAAGTCCCTGGAGGCTGTCATGCTCGGTGAAGTGGAAGACCAATGCAAAAGAGGAAGACCCCCAACGAGATTGATTGACATAGTGGCAGCAACAACGGGCTCAAGTCTAACAATTGTGAGGATGGTGCAGGATGAGGCAGTGTTTCAGTCTACTGTGCATAGGGTCACTGTGAGTTGGAACCCATGATGGTACCTAGCAACAATATTGATTAGTGCCTAGACACCGTGTAGCCAATTACAAGTTAACCTGGTAGGGCTGCAAACCATTTCAGTGGGATCAAAAAGATCATCTGTAGTAGTCTTGTCCTGTAAGACATGGACCCATTTTGTATCTATTCCCACATTAAGTTTAGCGTTTCTTAACTAACTGATCATGTTACCCTTCAGTCATTGAATTCTTGAATTCTCCTTTGAGTCATCTTTACCATTTTACTCATTTTACCCTCAATAAGTTGAATCAAATCTTTGCATATGTTGATCCCATATTTGTCTGAGTTATGTTTTTCACTCTTGGTAATTATATATATA
>NW_006408559.1:1864715-1872695 GCF_000296735.1 Chrysochloris asiatica
TCTAGTCCTCTGTGGCTATGTCACTGACTCTGGGCCCAAGAGTCCCCAGGTCTTGCCACACTGCTGGCCAACCAGGTATCCAGCCAGGTTCACAGGAGTCTGTTGAACATTGTAGGGCTTAGCTCGCAGCTTCATTGCTGTTTTTCCCTCATTTCCCCTATCAGTGATGAACGTGGTCATCAATCAGAGAGTGTATTCCCACTGAGTCTTAGTCTTGGAAGGGGGTTTACTCTGAGGGGACCCAAACCCTTGCCTTGATGTCTCCTGGGCGAGCAACTTGCTTGTCCTTGTAGTAATCAGTCAGTCTGCCTATATTGTTTTGTATTTTTCCTATCAGTCTTTCTTTCAAGAAGTATCTTCTGTTCTTCTAGCTGTTCCAGGCTGGTCTGCCCATCCTTTCAAGAGGAAATTTCCCACCTCTGAAGATTCTGGATAGTCTCATGTAATGCAGAGGCTCCGCAGGAAGCCTCCTTCACTGGGCATGTTGTAGCCCCATTCTAGGTATTCCAGTCAGTTATAGGCAGAAGATGGACTTACAAGCTTTCTTTGATGATATTTCTGGCTATTCCTTTCTCTCCCCTTTCAGTGTCTATTTTATAATGTAATGCAAGGAAAACCAAGATTCAGAAGACAGCCAAGTATCTTAACATTATTTTCCCCCTTTTCCCCATCCAACCATGTTTCAATCCCTGTATCCCAGAGTTCTGTTGTTCCAAGGTTGTGCAAATATTATTTACCCCTGTCCCACTTAGCCCATACAAACCTGCCTAATTGTTCTCCCATCTACTTTGTCAAATAAACTTTTGATCAAAAGTTTGAAATAGCAGACTCTTCAAAATCATATTATTTAAAATACAAAGTCCAGAAATAGATCTAAAAGATATGTATAATAAAACCAGGGGTGATAGTAGGATATTTAGATAGCCGTTTGGAAAATAAAGTTGTATCCATATCTTACATTTTACACCAGGATAAATTCTAGATGGATCAAATATTTGTTATTTGTAAATGTATGTATTTTAATAATTATTTGCTTAATTTATATGCTTTTCTATTTTTTTGATCAAATATTTATTTTAGCTTTTTAATTGTGAATTGAGTGAAGGTTTACAGATAAGATCATCTATAAATTTTATATTTTAATCCTTTGTCTGATACATAGTTGCAAAAAAACTTTTTTCCCAGTCTGTTGTTGTTGTTAAATGCCGTTGAATCGATTCCAACCCATAGTGACTCTGTATAGGGTTTCCAAGGAGCAGCTGGTGAGCTTGAACCACTGACCTTGCAGTTCAAACAACTTTGCAGTCTGATGCATTAGCCTACAGCACCACACCAGGACTCCTTTCCCAGTCTGTGGGCTCTCTTTTTGCTCTTTTGGTGAAATCTTTTGATGCACATAAGTGTCTAATTTTAGGAAATCCTAGTCATCTATTTTGTCTTCTATTGTTTGTGTGCAATGTTTGATAGTTATAGCTATGCCATGTATTAGAGTCCTGAGTTTGTCTCTAGTTTTTCATTGATAACCTTTATAGTTCTAGGTTTTACATTTAGTTCTTTAATCCATGTTGAGTTTCTTTTTGTATATGGTGTGAGCTATTTGTTGTTGTTGTTGTTAGATGCCATCGAGTCGATACCAACTTTATGCACAGCAGAATGAAACACTGCCTGATCCTGGGCCAACCTCACTACTGTTGCCACACTTGAGTCCATTGATGCTGCCACTTGGCCAATACATCTCGTTGGGGGTCTTCCTCTTTTTCTCTGACCCTGCAACACCACACCAGGACTCCGTTCCCAGTCTGTGGGCTCCCTTTTTGTTTTTTTGGTGAAATATTTTAGTACTATCTCTTCCCCATTTAACACGTTTTGGCCATTTGTCAAAGATCAGTTGACTGTATGTGGATTTGCCTCTGGGTTTTCAGCTCGGTTCCATTGATCTATGTATCTTCCATTGCACCAGTACCAGGCTGTTGTGACCACTGTGACTGTGTAGTATATTTTGAGATCAGGGAGTGAGAGGCCTCCAACTTTGTTCTTCTTAAGCAGTGTTTTGTTTATCTGAGGTCTCTTTCCTTTCCATATAAAGTTTATGATCAGTTTTTCCATATCTTTAAAGAATGTTGTTGGCATCTGGATTGCGATTGCATTATCTCTATAGATTGCTTTGGGTAGTATTGACTTTTTCACAATGTTAAGTCTTCCTATCCATGAGCATGGTATATTCTTCTTTTTTGTAATTATCTTTTGGTTTCTTGTAGTAGTATTTTGTTGTTTTCTTTGTATAGGTTTTTTGTTTCTCTGGTTCAATTTATTCCTAAGTATTTCTTTCTTTGGATGGCTATTGTAAATGGTATTATTTTCCTAATTTCTCTTTCAGAGTTGTCTTTATTAGTATAGCGGAATCCAACTGCTTTTGGTATATTGATCTTGTACCCTTCCACTTTGCTGAATTTTCCAATGAGTTTCAGTGAGTCTTTGAGATTTTCTATGGGTAAAATATTGAAGGTGCAGAAAGCATCAAACGAGTACGGAAGGAAAATATAGTCACAGTACCAAAAAAGAAATGGTCAATATTCAGCCACTTCACAAGGTAGCTTTAACGATCAAGAGCCAGTGATACTGAAGGAAGAAGTCAAAGGTGCACTGAAGGCACTGGCAAAGAACAAGGCTCTGGGAATTGATGGAATACAAATTGAACTCTTTCAACAAACTGATGTAACACTGGAGGTACTCACTCATCTCTGCCAACATATTTGGAAGATACCTATGTGGCCATTCCAAAGAGAGGTGACCCAAAGGAATGCAGAAATCATTGGATAATATCATTAATATCACATGCAAGTAAGAGTTTGCTGAAGATAATAAAAAACAGCTGAAACAATATATTGACAGGGAACTGCCAGAGGTTCAAGCCAGATTCATATGAGGATGTGGATTCATATGTGGATCTTGGCTGCAAGCAAAAAATACCAGAAAGATGTTTACTTGTGTTTTATTGACTACATAAAGGCTTTTGATTGTGTGGATTGTGACAAGTTATGGACAACATTGCAGAGAATGAATATTCAGGAACACTTAATTGTGTTGTTGTCCATTCTTTTTTCTGATTGTTATACTAGTATACTAGTACTAAAAGATTTCTCTTCAAGCTCACTAATTCAGGCTTCCATTGTTTCAAAGCTACTCCTTTGCCTTTTCAATATATTGTCCACTTCTGAAATCTTAGTATTAATTTTCTTGATTTCTAATAGCAAGTTTCATATTGTTTCAAAATTTGCATTTATTTTGTCAGTCTGTTCTTATAGTATTTTTCCAAATTATTCTAGTTTTTTTCTGTGTTCTTGCTTTCCTCAATCTTTCTGTTTATCCTTTGAAGGTACCTAAATATCCTTCTTTTCTTTCCCTAGTTAGTTCCATTACGTTTTCTTTCTCTGAAAGAGCTTCTGGCTCTGCATCTTGGTTATTTGTTTGAGCCATTTTCTCTTGTTACTTTATGTGAGATAAAATCGTCTGTTTTTTTACTGCTACATTGTGGTGTTGTCATGTTTGTATTTAATTGATGATTGTATGCTGATGTGTTGTTAGGCTCTCACCAACTGTCTCTTGTGGGTGTTGTTAGAGAATGGAAGTGTGTGTGCCATTCTTGTTCCTTGTTCAGCCACCTCACTTTAGGGAGGGTTTGGCTCATGTTAGCTGCTGTCTATCATTGATTAGGTGGTATACGAGCTGATATTGGCTCTTGCCTAGTGGGTGGAGCTGCAGAGGGTACAGTTGTGGCTGGGCTGTATGGGCATCGTTATTATCTCCAGTTGGGTGGGAAAGAGGAGACATCTCCATCTCCCCTTTACCCTCACACACATGCAGGAAAAGAAAGCAAAATAAGCAAGTAACCAACAATGAAAAAAGAAAATAATAAAGGAGAAAAAACAAAAACCAGATAGCAACCAGAAAAAAAAGAATATCATAACTTCACATACAAAGAGGGACAGAAAAATGGGATTATAGAAGAGAAAAAATGGAAGAAAATAAAAGAAATAATAATTTTAAAAACACTTTGAAAAACCAGAAAGAGGGAAGATGAAAAGAGTAGAGAGTAGCCAAGAAAGATCAAAAGCTTGAGGGGAGGGAAGTGGTGAAATAAAAAAACAGAAGAAAAGAAGGAAAAACAAAAGTGGAGATAGAAAGGATTAAATTCAAGGGAATGGAAAAAGGAGAAGAAAATAAGCAAAGAAACAACAAAAAAACAAAAGAAAAAAAAAAAAAAAAAAAAAAAAAAATCAGTGCAACTGTTGGACCCAGAGAGAAAACTCTGGGGGCGTGGGAGGGATGTGACATCAGAGTTCCTGGCCCTAGATGGAGGTATTATAGGCCTAGGTGTTATCTATGTTCAGGTCACTAATCCAGACATACTTCATGAAGGCCCTCCTCCCAGCAAGCATTCAGTTCACTTTTTCTAACCTTTCCTCTGAAGTTAAGGGTTCCAGGATTATCATCTGTGTCTGTTTCATTTGGTGTCTATCATGTTTGTCACCCTGGTATGGATAAACTGTGGACTACTAACTGCAAGCTCAGTGGTTTAAACCTACCAGTCACTCCTGGAAACCCCTCTACAGTGTTGCTATGAGTTAGAATGGACTCAACAGGACTTAACAACAACAAAATCTTTGTTGTAGAGAGTCCTTGTAGTGCATCTGCTTCATCCGCCATCTGGCTGGAAGTCTGCAGTTTTTATTTCTCGAGGACATATGGTGGTGGAGGTTATGTGCTGTGGAGTCGGCTCTGACTCATAGCGACCCTGTACAGGCTTTCTAAGGCTGTAAATCTTTACAGGAGCAGAAAGCCTCATCTTTCTTGCAGAACAGCTGGTAGTTTCAAACTGTTGACTTTGAGGTTGGCAGCCCAATTCGTAACCACTACTCTACCAGAGTTCCTTTGAGGATATATACCATATGGCATTTCTCTTTACAACTTTTTGAAATTGTGCCATACCATTTTCTACAGTGCTTGCATCATTTTACAGTCCCAGCAGCAGTGTAGGAGGGTCCCAGTCTCTCTACACCCTGACCAGAATTTGTTTTTATCATTCTTTTTGAACTTTGATATTAATGCTAGGGTGAAAGGATATCTCATTGTTGTTTTGATTTGCATCTCACTAATGGCTAATTGTTGTTAAGTGTCGAAAGTGAGTATAGGAGCAGCTAATGGCTAATCATAGAAACCTGATGTGGCACTGCGGGTTAATGCATTAGTTGCAAAGTCAGTTTGAACCACAAGGTCTGTGGTTCAAGCTCACCAGCCATTCCTCGGAAACCTTATGCATGGTCGTTATGGGTCAGAACTGACTCAACAGTGCTTAACGACAACAACAATGTCTAATCATCTTGAGTATTTCTTCATATGTTTATTAGCTACCTGAATGTCTTCTTTGGTATAGCATCTGTTCATATCCTCTGCCTATTTTTTAATTGAATTATTTGTCTTGTGGAGGTGTCGAAGTGTTCTATAAATTTTAAAGATTAGTCCCTTTTCCAATATGTCATTGCCTCAAATTTTCTTCCATTTTTTATTTTTTATTTTTCTTAGTTTAATGGGCTTTTTACCTAGCTGTAAAGAAATGGAATCAATCATAAGCAAATAGCTTCTCTTTTGTGCCTTATTGTGCATTCCTGTTGCCATGTTTAAAATAAACAACTAACTGTGTCTAAGCCAGCTGCCGTCTACAGCCAATCTCCATAGACCAAGGAAAAGGGTAAGGAAGGTAATTGTAAAGGCCAGAGAAGGGTAGAAATTGAGGGAAGGGAATATTATGTTTACACCCTGGTCTAGATTCTCATTCTCTTAAGTTGTGTGCATTAGAAGAAATTGCCTATAGCTGTTCCTGCTGGTCCATAGTCATATTTCCCAGCAGATGAGAGATGTAACTGACTAATAACTTCTCTTTATTTGTATGTTGAAAACTGCCACTTTTGGGGATTAATAAGTTTCAAGCTGTTTTTCAGAGTCCCCGGGAATGTGCTCCACTGCCACAAGGCTGTTCACTCCCATAAAGATTTACTGTCAGGGAAACCCTATGAGGGTCACTATGAGTTAGAATCACCTTGATGGCAGTGGGTTTGACGTTTGGGGTTTGAATGACACAAGTGCTTAAATGCCAGACTGCTAGTTGAAAGGTTGGTGGCTCAAACTCACCAAAGGCACCTCGAAAGCCAGAACTGACAATCTGCTTCCAAATGGTCACTGACTAGAAAACCCTATAGGTACAGTTCTACATGCATACGTGGAGGTGCCATGATCAGAATCGACTTAATGATAGCTAATGACAATGAAGCTTTTTAAGCTCTTCCCTTTATTCCTGATCTTTGGTGTTAAAATTTGAATAAAATATGATGTGGCTTGGTGTAATAGTGTCCTCCCCTAAGGGTTTTTTAATGGATTCACTTTTTTCCCCATTTTTGGAAATTTTTCTTTTTTCAGTTCTGAGAATATTATTATTTTTATATTTTCCTTTCTTTTCTTCTATTCCTTATTTCTCTATGGCTTTCTGCTTTGTCCCCTCCCAATTTTTTTTTCAAACTTTGCTCTTCTTTTTTTCCTTTTATTCTGATTTTTATAAAACTATTTTAACCTCATCTTCCAATCCTCTATTGGATTTTTAAAATTTTTGCTTTCATATTTTATTTTCAAGAACTATTGTTCTATAATTACTTCTTATTCAGTCCTTATTTTATCAACATAATATCTTCTGTTTCTGTGCAATTAACAAAAAATTATCCAAAACTTGAAATAAAAGCAAGAAAATGACTACATATTCTTTTCTGTCATATTGAAACATTGGTCAACAGGCCCATGAAAAGATTATTTGACTTTGTTGTATAGTATTGATTAGTGCTTGGATCCACTGTCAACACTCATGGAAACAGCAGTCAAGTAATCAAGTAGCATATTGCACTAGGTAAATCAGCTGCACAAAACTTCTTCCAAGTGTTTGAAGACTAAGGTACACATGACCCAAACCATGACATTTTCCATAACCTTACATGCAAGTGAAAGTTGGATAGTGAATAAGGAAGATAATAAGAGAAATAATATACTAAAAAGAAATGGTCAGTGTTCAGCCTTTTCAAGAGGTAACATATGATTAAGAGGCAGTGATACTGAGAAGAAATCCAAGGTGTATTGAAGACATTGGAGAAGAACAAGGCTCCAAGTACCTGGCGTACTGACTGGAAGAAATCCATATTTGTGCCCTTTCCAAAGAGGTGATCCAATGGAATGTGAAAATCATTAGATAATATTATTAATATCTCTTGCAAGTAAAATTTTGCTAAAGATAATTTAAAAATGACTGCAGATGTACGCGGACAGAGAACTTCTAGAGATTGAAGTCGGATTCAGACAAGGACATGAATGAGTAATATCATTGCTGATGCCAGCCAGACGGATCTTGGCTGTAGCAGAGAATACCAGAAAGATGTTTACCTGTGCTTTATTGACTATGCAAAGGCACCTTCAATTGTGTGGATCATGACAAGCTATGGACAACATTGTGGAGAATAAGTATTCTGGAACACTTAATTGTGCATATGAGGAACCTGTACATAGATCACAAGGCAGTTGTTTGACCAGAACAAGGGAACAATGAATGGTTTAAAATTAGGAAAGGTGTGCACCAGAGTTGTATTCTTTCACCATACTCATTCAGTCTGTATGCTGAGCAGATAATCTGATAACTAGATTATAAGAAGAAAAACATGGCTTCAGGATTGGAGGAAAACTTACTAACAAAATACAATATGCAAATGATACAACCTTGTTTCTTGAAAGCAAAGAAACCTTAAAATATTTACTGATGAAGATCAAAGACCACATGGGTTGCATCTTAATGTAAAGAAAACAAAAATCATCACCACTGGGCCAATAAACAATATCCATGTAAATGGAGAAAGGATTGAAGTTGTCAAAGACTTCATTTTGTTAGGA
>NW_006408559.1:1875275-1879700 GCF_000296735.1 Chrysochloris asiatica
GTATAGAATAGTTTTGTTTTAATGGGATAAGTAAGTTGTTTTGGGAATCCTCATATACCAGTAAGTGGTGGTAGTTGGGTGCCATCAACTCGTAGCTACCCAATACAGGGTTTCTGAGGCTACAAATCTTTATGGGAACAGGAAGCCTTAGCTTCTTCCTGTGGTATATTCAAACTACTGACCTTGTGGTTAGCAGCCCAGCTCATAATCGAGTACACCACCAGAGTTCCATACCATTGTGTAGAGATTCATTTTTGAGCTGATAAGTTTTCCCAAGAAAGAATTCTCAAGTCTTCTATAGGTGTGTGTATGTGTGCAGAGGAGGGTTGGGAAATAGTAAGAAGTCTATTAATTGCCTTTTGGGAATAGGGAGGTGAAGGGCCTAAATGTTCCATAGTCCAGTTAGCCCTGTGCTCTGTCTGATATACCAAAGTCTAGAAAGGCTGGTTCAGTTGTTTCAAAGAATATGTATTCCATCTCTTGTAGGTAAGATGTTGGCTGCTGAAGAAGGGAACCTCATTCTTTCTTCTTACATTTTGGTCTATTCTGCATTATGAGGGACTTTGTGAATATATGTTAAATACTCCACCCACACATTTATGGTGCGGTCTCCCCTGGGGAGCACAGACTGGAGGAGTGGGTTCTAGGCACTTTGGACAGGAAATTCTATGGTCCTGGGTACCCAGAATATGGTCTAAAAGAGGATATCATGACTTTTAGATGAGCTGGTCCCCTTGACACTCCAGATGCCTCACTCTGTCTGGAGGGGCTCAGCTTTAAGCACAAGGCCCAAGACAGGGATCCCAGTTGCCTAGTTAAAACATAGTACTGATTGATTATCAGTACCTCTGAAATTCCTCATTTGCCTTTTAACCCTTTAACCTCAATTCCTTCCCACCCACTACAACACTACAATACCACTATAAAGTTCCATGAACATTATTGTGTATGCATGTTAGAATATATGTGTATATATTGTTGTTGTTAAGTACCATTAGTCGGTTCCGACTCATAGTGACCCTATATAGGGTTTCCGAGGCTGATGAGTTTGAACCATGACTTTGCGGCTCAAGCTGACTTTGCTGTCCAGTGCCTTAACCTGAAGCGCCACACTAGGACACACTATCTATCTAATCTATCTATCTATCTATGTATGTATCTATCATCTGTCTGTCTATTTTTCTATCTATCTATGTATCTATCTATATCTATCAGTTTGTCTTGTATGTACCTGTATATGGAATTGCTGGGTTCAGCTTTTCTAGAAAAAGTCAACACACTTCTAGACTGATTGTACCAATTTGCATCCTCACTAGCAATGTGGGAGAGTTCCCAATGTTCTACATTCTTGCTAACACATAACATTTTACTTATGTTTTACAATGAGTATTAAATGTATCTTGTGGTTTCAACTTGCATTTCCTTAATTACTAGGGAAATTACTCCCCACCCCCCTTATTTTGTGGTCCAGTTTAATTTCCTCTTATGTGAAAAAGTCTGTCTTTTGCCAGTTGTTCTGTTTCCTGTGTTTTTCATGTGCAGTCATGGAAGTCCTTTTATGTATTCTTGATTCCAATCCTTTGTTAGCTGTATGCCTTCTGACTGTTGTTGTGAGTTGCCCTCAGGTGGGCTCAGACTCATTGCAACCTTGTGTAGTAAAATCTGCAAAAGCTGGATCCTGTGTAAGGCAGAAACTTGCCTGAGGAAGAAAACGCAAAGATTTTCCATTAGAACAAGTGATAGAAATGTGTTAAGACTGCACCCTGTTAAAGACAGGAGACCCTGAAGAAGATAACAGTTCTTCAGTCAGGACAGACTCCTCTCAGCCAAGCTCTCTGGTAAGCCTTTTTCTCTCATCCAGCCTTTTAGCCTCTGCCCTGCTTGGAAAAGTGCTACAAAGCTCTTTTACTTCTGCTGATTTTGTGTTCAAAGGTGCCCGGTTCCATTCCACCAATAAACTTCATCTTGAAGGCACTCAGCTCTAGTACCAAGTGTGAGCAGATTTAGCTCCCCAGATAAATGCCTGGAGGCATGCCACTCTGCCAGCAAGCATTCTGCCTGAAAACACTCAGCTTTCTCGCTCCATGGGCCAGGAAGCCCTCTACCCTGTCTCGTGCTGCTTCTGCTGTCTCTGCTGTCACAATTTCCCTACCACCTCTTCTCGCCATCTCTGTCTTAATTTTCAGCCAAGCTATAGATAGGTCTATGTGGGGAGGGCAGCAACACTAGTGAGGTCTGCACACCCTAGAAGGTTCAACTATCCAAGATCTAAATGGCAGCAGTTTACTCAAGGACAAAACTCAGAGGGTGGGCAAAGGAGGAGGAATTGGAAACAAGCATCACAGGGAGGAAGTGGGGTCAGTGATGTTCCATGGAGGGGGCCTACAGTCATTGAGATGAGATGAAGTATCTGATTTGTTAAATGTAAACCTGATGATCTGCTGTAAAAACCTTTACTCAAATCACAATGAAAAGTTAAAATAGAGCTTTTCTATCCAATACTGAGTTACCGTACCATTTATTTAATCTTCTTTGTTTGTGTTGATTTTGCTTTTGTTGTTGATTTGTGACTTAGGAGATGCCATGTGTAACTTAGTAGAGCTCACTGGGCTCTTCTTGGCTGGCCTGTTTCTTCCACAGTGCCACTAGGTGGCTTTCAATGGCCAACCACTCGGTTGCCAGCCGAGCATCACCTAGGGACCTTTCCTTAGGTCTTCTTTCACGTCATTCATTTGAGTTTTATGATTTTCTCTCTAAAGAACTTGCACATACTATGTTTTTTGTATTATCAGTAATTTTCAGTTTTTATTGCTATTGTAAATTATATCTTCTTTTAAAATTGCATTTCCTAACTCTTGGTTGAATGATGTATATAGGCTTTTTTTTAATTAGGTTTTTTTGTTTTTTGAGAGAAAGAATGGTAGATTAAGAAATACAATATCGATTTAGAAATACTTTATGACTTAACATTGTATGCTGACATTCTATTTTACAAAGCATAATGGCCTCCATGTACTTGTTTTTTTCCTGATAAAATTGTTAAAATCTATGAGACAAACTAGCACCATCCTTCCCTCAAAGGAGCATTCTGGCTGCAGTTCTCCCAAGACAAAGTTGTTCATTCTTCTGGCTTGTTGTTATTGTAAAGTGCTGTTGAGTTGGTTCCAGCTCAGTTACCCTGTATAGGGTTTTTTAGGAGCAACTGGTGGCTTGAACTGCTGACTTTGTGGATCACAGTCCAGTGCTGATCCTACAGCACCATACCAGAAGCCCCTGGTATATTCAGTGTTCTTCATCAATGCCATAACTAAAACACATCAATGATTCCTTGATTGTCCTTAATCATTGCATGCATATGAGATTATGGAAAGTCTAATGACTTGAGTTAGGAAACCTTAGTCTTCAAACTGACATCTTTGCTTTTTAATACTTTAAAGAGGTCTTTTACAACACATTTGTCCAATGTACATAGTTCGATTTTGTTACTCCTGCTTCCATGGATATTGATTTCTATGCAAGCAAAATGAAATTCTTAACAACTTAGATCCTTTCTCTGTTTAGCATGATGTGACATATTGGTTCACTTGTGAAGACTTAAGTTTTCTTTATGTTAAGGTGTAATCTATACTGAGGAATCCTGGTGTGACACTATGGATTAATGCGCTGCACTGCAAAGTCCACTTGAAATGCAAGGTCAGCAGTTCAAGTTCACCAGCTGCTCCTTGGAAATCTTACACAGGGTGGCTATGGGTCAGAACTGACTTGATGACACTTAACAACAACAACCTATACTGAAGTGTCATCTTCATATCTTACAGTGTTAATGAATTTTCCTCCAATACTGACACTGTATTTTTTTGCCCAGTTTCTAACATTATTGGCTCATCATAAATATTGAATAAATATACTCAAAAGATAAAAATTAAAAAAAAAAAGAAATACAACATAGAAATCTTCGGTATCTATTATTAGATTCCCCCAGTGATTATATAATTGTGAAATTATAGTACAGTATAACAAATTGTTGTTAAGTGCCATCAAATCAGTTCCAACCCATAGTGAACCTGTATAGGGTTTCCGAGGAGTAGCTGGTGAGCTTGAACTGCTGACCTTGCAGTTCAAACAATTTTACAATCTGGCGCATTATGATCCAGCAATTCCTCAACTTGGTATATATCCACAAGAAATACAAGGCAGAACACGAGTAGATATATTCACACCAATGTTTGTCACAGCACTATTCACAATAGCAAAAAGATGGAGACAGCCTAAGTGCCCATCAGTGGAAGAATGGGTAAACAAACTTTGATACACACAATGAAATAATATGCTACCTTGAAGAATAACAAGGAAGCTGCAAATTACCACATAATGTGGATGAACCTTGAGGACATTATTTTGAGTTAAATTAGCCAGTCACAAAAA
>NW_006408559.1:1880222-1882888 GCF_000296735.1 Chrysochloris asiatica
AATATCAGGAAACATGATTACAGAAAGCTTGTAAGCCCATCTTCAGCATATAACTAATTGGTATACCTAAAAGGGGTTCTAGAACTTGCCCAGTGAAATAGGCTTCTTGCGGAGCCTTTGTAGTGTATACGACTTTGGGTGGAATCCTGAACCCCATTCAGAACTTTCTGAAGTGGACATTCCCACTTGAAAACTCACACAGATCATCCAGAAACAACTAGAGGAACAGAAGATACGTTCTGAAAGACCAGCAGGAAAAAAAAGTGGCAGTTGGCTATTATAAGAACAAGCAAGGTGTTCACTGGAGAGCCATCATGGCAAGCAATCAAGTCTCTTTAAGACAAACCCCCCTCCAAGATTGAAATGCAAAGGCAAACAAACGGGCATGTAAGCTAGCTGGCAACCACATTAGTCTACATGTAAGTGGAAGTGGGGAAAGTCAGTAATGAAGATATAAGCAAAGTTCAACCATATTCCATAGACTGTTGTCAACCTTGAGATGACAGAAAGGGAAAAGCTTTTTGGTCCAAAATCTGGAGAGACTTGGGAACTCCTGAGCCCATGGGCATCAACCTAGCCATGGAGGGCTAGAGCTGAGAGTGAAGTGTCCAGTTGATGTGAAGTGGGGAGAGATGGACAAGCATGCCCAAACTTACAGATAGTACCCATGTGACCTAGATTTGATGGCTTGATGACTAGAGCTCAACTAGAGGAAGATGAAAAAATTTGATAAAGGAAGCAAGTGTAAATTGCTACAATTTGATGAGCTTGACCTGTACTTATAGATGTAATAACTCAAAATACTGAGCGGGAAGGAGTTTTCACATCAAGGATCAAGCCTCTCCCCTCAGTATACAGGGTTGATGGGACAGGCAACTTAGACATTGACTACATAAAATAGGGAGGCTATAAAGGCATGAAGTGGCTGGCTTACAAGTTTTCAAGAGGGAGTTTAGTTTCAGAGTGTGCGGGGGAAGGGAGAATCCCCACTGATTAGTTTTCATCTTGTCTAGATGGGTCTGGTGAAAGGAAATGGGGATAGGATTCTTTTGATTCACTAGTGAGTAATTGTTATCATGACTAATTGTGATTAACCCACAGCATCTCATCAGGACTCCCAGTGTAACAAATAGGTACTATCATTTCACAATATATAACAAATAGGGGAGTCCTGATGTGGTGCTGTGGGTTAATGCACTAGGCTGCAAAGTTGGTTTGAACCACAAGGGCGGCAGTTCAAGCTCACCAACTGCTCTTTAGAAACCCTATACAGGGTCACTATGGGTCGGAACCGACTCGACGGCACTTATCAACAACAATAACAAATACGGTACTGATATTGATACACTCAAGATGCAGAGCAAGCATTCCTATCATCACAAACATCCCTCATGTTTGCCTTTGTATAGCTACTCCCACCTCCTCCTTAACTCCTGACAACCACTCATCTGTTCTGTTTCTATAATTTTGTCTTTCCAAGAATGCTATATAAATTTTACATACAGTTTGTAATCCTTTGGGATTGATTTTCATTCAACATAATTCATCCATTTGTTATGTGTACCAGTAGTTCCTTTTCATCTCAGATCCCATAGTATGAATATTCCAATTTGTTTAACCATTGACTCTTTGAAAGACCTTCTGGTTTGTTGATAGTTTTGGGCTATTACAATTAAGCATTTGTGTTTTGAAGTATGAAAAGCAGTTACTTTTGAAAAGAATCTTATATTTGGCAACCTTTCTAAACACTTATTAATTCTAATTATTAGTCTTTTGTGTTTTATTTTGTTTCTCTTCAGTAACAATTATTTCAACTGTAAATAGTGGGTGATTTTCCCTTTTCTATCCTCATACCGGTTTTGATTGTCTTCTTGACCGGCTGTGTTGTTGGTTGCTCTCGAGTTGACTCTGCTTCCTGGCAGCCTTATGTAGACAGGAACAAAACATTGCCCAGTCCTGTGCCAGCTTCATGATCATTGGTACTTTTGAGTCCCCTGTTGTGGCTATGTGTCAGTCTATCTAATTTTCCCTGATGTCCTACTTTACTGAAGGTGATGTCCTTTTCTTGTGATTTGTCTTTCTGGATGACATGTCCAAAGCCAGTAGGCTACAGTTTCAACATTTTCATTTCTAAGGAGCCTTCTGGTTGTATTTCTTGATTTGCTTGTTCTTCAGGCAGCCCACAGTATGTATATTCAATATTCTTCATCAACACACATCCACAGGTACAGAGTTAGGATTCCAACATGTATTTTGGAGGAGTACAGTTTAATCCATAACAAGTGTAATTAGTGCTTCATATTATTGGAAATAGAAGTCACTTTTGCAAGGTACTTTTACAGATAGAACGAACTGAAAGCATAGCATGTGATTCTTTGGTACCAGTTACTAGAGAGATAAAGAAACAAGGTACAAGAAGGAAGGAGATTGGTGGAGGGAGGACAGATGGAAGTGGAAATGAAGGACTGAGTGTGTCTAAGGCACTGACAGCAATAAAAGTAGGTATTGCCCCCAAAGTTCACTTGTGAAATTCTAGAATGGGAATGATACATGGTTATAATATATATAATAGCCTATAACTTAATTACAACAACCTGTTTTATAGAAGATGGTAAACATTTAAAAGAGATATAAAAGCATGCTGTCTTAGTTATCTGTTGTTGTTA
>NW_006408559.1:1883375-1898165 GCF_000296735.1 Chrysochloris asiatica
CTGTAATTCCAATAAGAGTGTTACATTTAACCCTAATCCATTTACAGCTGATTGGCTCATCGCATCATGAGATGATTCTATCACTACAGAACACCACATGGCATCATTACATAACTGCCAAAATCACTGAGAGTCAAAGTGATAAATATTTTGGGGGGTGGGAGTAACACACAGTTCAATCCATGACACATGCCTGTAATCTTGAAAATTTATAAACAGTTGGGAAGAGTTAGCAAATGCTTAAAGAGAAGAATATCCATGTAAGGCACTGATTACAACAAATTCACTAGAATGGATTCTCGTCCAGGACTGAGATAGGATGGTAAAGCCTAATGTAGGAACCTGCATGTACTTTGGTGTTAAAAGAAAGTAGAGGCAAATAAAAGTAAATAGAAAGGAGACAGGAAAGGCATTTTAGACTGAGGAAATTGTATGCAAAATTACAGGAAAGGCCTTAGAAGTATTCCTATTTCATGCTGGTAGTCAGTCACCCTGACACCTGGCAGCAGGGTGCCAGAAACCTTAGACTCCCCCTACCTGTTCAGTTAATTCAAAGACAATAGTGAGAGAGAACATTTTTTGAAAGAGAGGGAAAAAAATGACTCACATTATGAATCCATGTGACTAAAATAATAATAGTGAAGTTTTTAAAATGCAAAAGTAAAGATAGATAAGTAATTTTAAAAAAAAGCTAATCAGGAGAGAGAAATAAGAAGGAAAAGGTAAGTGAATATATCAAGACATTTTGATTATTGAACCTTTAAAACAGAGAGAGAGAGAGAAAGAATGAGGAAATTACAGTGCTGTATCTTTTAAGAAGCAGGGAGACTCATTTGCTGAGTAAGGCTGGGACTCCTGAGATGTGGATGTAGAATATGGCAAAATGCTTCCAGACCTACAGGAGTGCCACACTGCTGTTAGCAGTTGGAAAGATGACTTTATGAACAGGCAGTTTGGATTTTTTCCTTCAAATTGAGGCTTTGTGGGGATATAGAAGTACTTAAAGAATGAAAATATTGAGCAAAATTGATATTGAAAAGTACTTTTATTGTTTCTCCTCAATCTATGTGTTTGAGTATGCTGGAGACAGCTGTTGCTATCTACCTGGTAAGGGTTAGTTCGTTATAATCACCTGTTAGAACAGACTGTTCTGAACAATGTATTATTCGCTTACCATCTATTTTTGAAGGTTCATGTGTGAGCATATAAAATTATCATTTAACTTTCAAAATGAGTGAGCTACAAATTTTAAAAAGCATTTATTATATATATTTAAAATATGTATATGTAAAAATCTTGCTTTTTTCCCCCTACTCCCCTTTTCTCCCTACAGGTAATTGCTATTGGTCAAAGTTTATTGTGCTGTATTCCAGAAAAATGTATGACAGATGTCTGTGTGAGAGATAATAATTATAGCTATTTGTTGTTGTTAAGTGTCGTCGAGTCCGTTTGGACTCATAGCAACCCTGTATGGGGTTTCCAAGGAGTGGCTGGTGAGTTTGAAATGCTGACCTTGTGGATCAAACTGACCTTGCCGTCTAGTGCATTACTCTGCAGCACCACACCAGCATTGTAAACAAATGTTGTTAGGTGCCGTGGAGACAGTTCCAACTCATAACTACCCTGTACAGGGTTTCCAAGGCTGTAAATCTTTACGGGAGCAGAAAGCCTCATCTTTCTCCCACGGAACAGCTGGTAGTTTCGAACTGCTGACCTTGAGGTTAGCAGCCCGACTTGTAACCACTATGCTATCAGAGCACCAACTCATAGCCACCCTGTATAGGGTTTCTGAGGAGCAGCTGGTGAGGTTGAACCGCTGACCTTGCAGTCCAGCACATTAACCTGCAGCCACCACAGATAGCATATATATCTTGACAATATATTTGAACTACGTATCTTGAAATTATTCCATTTTCATTCTTGCATATTCGATTATGTAGAATCTATTCTCTTTGTTCCAGCCTTCTGCCTCCATTTAGGAAAGTATACATACTATGGGAATACAAACTCCAAATACCTGTATTTTCAAACTAATTTTCTATTTCACTTCATTCACATTGGATTATAATAGCTTAAAATAGCAAAAATATTTCCATTTCTATTAATTTTTTTTTGTTTTAAAAAGAATGAGGAGGATAAATGGAAATATTCATCACGTTTTGTTCAGCATTCCTCTGAAAAATGGGTTATTTGCCCATTTATCTCTCTTGCTTGGTATAACCCTACAGTTTCCCCCGCTAGAGGGCACTAGTAGATTATTTATGCTGTCAAGTCGAATTTTGCTTCAGTGACCACAGGACTGAGTAGAACTACCCCTAGACTTCCAAGGCGGTACATCTTTTTAGAAGCAGACTGCTGGTAGGTTTGAACCACTGACCTTTTGGTTGGCAGCTAACCACTGTGCCGCTAGGGATTTCTTGTTTGGTTTTAGTGGATTGTTAATGTGTATTTAGAATGAAAATGTTAACTTTTTTTTTCGTCCTGAGTAGAAGTAGGTATAAATAAAATCTTCATCCTGACATCACTGTGTGTTTGGGGCATGTGAATGATAAAAGTACTTTTCCTGCTAGCAATTTTGACGTTGAAGACTATTTTGTGTCAGATGCTTAAAGAACAAAAGGAGAGGGAGGGCTTAGAGAAATGAGAAGGAAACTAGACCTACTAGCTTGACCTCAACGTATACAGTTTGACTCGGTTGTATGTTTTTGTTATTCACACATTTACAAACACAATTACTCAGTGTCATTTTTACCAAATCTTTATTGTGGTTGGCTGTGCTTATTTTCACTTCACTTTTAATCACTAAATTGTAATTAACTATGCTTATTTTCAGTTCAAAAGGCTGTAGTAAAGATGAAATTCTTGCCCTCCAATGTACCAGTCAACCAACCAGTCCTTGTCCAGTCATTAGAGCTACCTTAGATTGGTGGTGACCCTTTATGTGTTAGAGCAGACTGATGCTCCATAGAGTTTTCAGTGGCTGAATTTTTCTGAAGTAGACTACCTTGCTTCTCTTATGAGGTACCTGCCCCTGGGTGGACTCAAACTTCCAACCTTTTGGTTAGCAGCTGAGCTCATTAACCATTTGTGCCACTCAAGGACTGACTGAGAAGGTAGTTCAAGGTTACCAAGAGTTCACTCAATAAGCTTGTGAGAATCAGGGCATTTCAGTGAAAGAATGCAAAGATGCTTGGATTTGAGTCTCTTATTAACTGTGATCGTGGGTCAGTTACTAACCTTTCTATATCTCCATTTTCTCATATGTAAAATAGGGATAATAAAAGCATCTACCTCAGAGGATTACTAAGAAGATTAAATGAGACGATAAATGTCTAAACTACATAGTATTTAGTGTAAGCATATAGAAAGCATTCAATAAATGTTAGCAACTTTTTCTTATTATTGTTAATAAAGATAAGGAGTTTTTTCAAGACTCAAGTTCATTATCCCCCATTGAAGCTTTCCTAGGTCCCATAGGTGTTGAGCTGTTCTTCAGTTGATACTGTAATTTCCTTGCTACTAGACTATCATGCTTCTCATGGTAGAAGCTACATACTGTTTTTCAATAAATATATAGTGAGTACCAGGGACTCCATAGGATAAGCACTGGACTGTGAATCACAAGGTCGGCAATATAAGCCCACCAACTACTGGGAGAAAGATGAGGCTTTCTGCTCTCCTCAAGTTTTAAAAGCCTCAGAAACCCTAGACAAGGTTGCTATAAGTTGGAACTAACTCAATAGCATTTAACAACAACCACCATGTACTTCTGCTGTATGAACAATACAGTTAAAGACTCTTGAAACATAGATCCTAAAATAGGACAACAGAAAATGAATCAGGAATTTCAAATAATAGAAGAAAATAAGGTAATGGGTTCTGAGTGATTTAAGGTACAGCATCATTTGAGGTGGGGTGGTCTGAGAAGGGCTTTGAAATTCTCCTTTTGAACTGAGACCTTCAGGTAGCTGAAGGATGAGCACGTTGGATTGGGTGTAACACTCTTGTATATAGCTCCATGCGCTTACAGTCTTGATTGCATTCTTGATCTTTTTCCTCTTCTTGTTAGTTGCCTCCGAGTCCATTCTGACTTACAGTGACTCGATGCACAGCAGGACACGCTGCCCAGTCCTGTGCCATGCTCACAATTGTTGTTTGAGCCCATTGTTATTACCATTGTTTACATGTCTCCAGGTTTACATACTTTAAATTGTAATTGCTGGATTTTCGTTTGTACACTGCCCATTCAGTATTTATTTATATTCAGCTATAGCTCTTGTACCTTTCCTTCCTCTCTCCTAAAGAGTGAACTCTTGTATTGACTTGTTTGAAACTAACAAAAATGAAACTCACTGCTGTCTAGTTGATTCTGTCTCATCTGTGTGCGCTTTAATACACAGGGTTTTACAGGCATCTCTAGGCATCAGTCTTGAGTATATGTGTTTTTCATTTCTTCATACGTTCTCTCAAAAACAAGTTTGAAGCAAACTCTATTATAAGTGCTGAGAATATAATTACCATAATAGGTGATCTTGGGATTCTAAATAGTCATCAATGAAGAGGTTTCCAAAAAATACTGTCAAAAGCCAAAAAGAAAAAAAGGTGACTTGTAAGTGGTATTTGGGGTCATTTCATCTTTGTATTGCCAGTTCATATTTGAGTGACATGTCTTAAAGAACTCACCCAGGTTTCTGTGGAAAATACTCAGTTCTTTTTTCTTAAACTATAAAGCTTCTAGGGTTATTTTGGGAAGTCATATAAAGAGTCCCCTTCCCCGTCTTGGTATGTTATATATTCTTTTTCTTCTCCATTGTTCTCATCTTACAAATTTTGTGTTTTCCCAGACTTGAGTGTCTTAAGTTTAGTGATACATTTTCTTGAATAAAAGATGTGTAGGAAGAGGATATGTGTTTTTGTTTTATTATGCTCTTACTTAACTTCTAAAAAACTAAAGCCCTGAGAGTTAATTTTTGCTTTGAAATTTTCTTTTTAGCTGATTTCTTGAGACGGCTCTTAGGTTGCTTGATCCTTTTTCTTGATGGAGCCCTTTGGCTGAGTTATGCTGGCTGTGGATCTTTAATTCACTGAAGAGGATCCAGTCCTTTCAAAGCAAGGCGGTACCTGAGGAAACATGATGCTCTCTTCTTTCCATCATGTCTGCGATGGTACAGTGATGACCTTCAGATCACACTGGCTTTAAGGGATAACCCATTCTGTCATCCCTCAAACTGAATGCCCTTGATAATTTTGTGGCCACTTTAGGGACTGGCCCTCAGTTACACGTGCGGAATCAGAGATTCCATTTTCTGGAATTGAAGGGCTTCCTTTAAGGGGTGGGTGGAAGTGTCGCTTTATCTCCCTGCGTTCCTCTGTAAAGTGTGGAGCACACAGAGAATGAATTGCACAGAGTTGATGATCAGAATTAAGAGCAGTTCTGTTCCAAAATTACAGTTACATAACCCCCTTAGCAGTTACATTGTTCTAAGTGCTCATGCCCTCCATTTGTTTTCTTAGCAGAAAAATAGAAAAGAAGGAAAAAGCAGAGCAGATCTCAGGGTCAGCCTTTGGATCCCTCGGCTTTCAGACCACCCTGCCTACATAGGCTTGAGATTTCCACAGATAAGGATCCTGTAGATTTTGCTTTTCTCTTCTTGTTAGGTACCTATACCTATCTGAATCAGATTAAAGGAGATGACTTTCTTTAGAAGAACTACAGTCCTCTCTGTTATTGTTGTTGTTGTTGTTAAGTACCTTTGAGTCCGTTCTGACTCATAGTGACTCTGTGAAGGGTTTCTAAGGAGCGACTGCTGAGTTTGGACTGGCAACCCTTCAGTTCAAACTGACCTTGCAGTCCAGCACCACATCAGGACTCCTCTCTACTATCTACTAAATAACCTAACATTCATAACTACTGAGTCAACTCTACCTGTAACCCAGAGGTGGATCTTTCTGTCCTGTGTAGTTTCTTTGGAAGTTTTTTTAGACCAGTTCAAGATGACTGTCATCTGTGTGGGAATGGAGTCATTTCATCTTTTGTTGTCAGTTTTTGTGTTTGTGTGACATGTTTTGAAGAGCTGACCGTGCTTCTGTTGAAAATAGTCTTTCTTAGACTTTACATGACTGGTTTAAAATTGATTGATCAAATTGGTCTCAAATGGATTTTTTTAAACAACAAATGTTCCTGGTTTATTTGAAGTAGATTCTTCTCTTGCATGAGTCAGAGATATGTCAGTTTCCTCTTTTTCATCGTCTTTAGATATGCCGGGATGGATTGGAAAAAAGGGGGTGAAACCTCCTTAGATCATTTTTAAATGAACACTTTATCCTTAAATACTTAAAAACTATTATAAATAAATGTCCTTTTATTTTATGCTATTCAATTCTAAAAGTAACAATTTAAAATAAAAGAATTTAATTTAGAAAAGCTTTGACTAAAACAAGTCAACAATGTGTTCTTGTTTTTTGTGCTTCTGCATAGGAGTCCTGGTGTGGCACTGTGCGTTAATGCGCCAGACTGCAAAGCTGTTTGAACTGTAAGGTTGGCAGTTCAAGCTCACCAGCTGCTCCTCGGAAACCCTATACAGGGTCACTGTGGGTCAGAACTGACTTGACGGCACTTCACAACAATAACAACATAGGCAACATTTGGGACATGAACATAACAATTTGTTGGATGGTAAGGAAGTTACAGAATTTATAGCAGGCCAACTGGAAAGCAATAATAGTACATGATAGAAGTAATGAGCTGAGAACACTTTTATGTATAACCTAAAACTTCCTTAGGAAACACAGCATGTACAAACATCCCTAACATTCACCAACAATGACAGGGTCATTACCTGTCATGTGTTGTTGTTAACTGCCATTGAATCACAGGTTAGGTGCTGTGGAGTTGGTTCTGACTCATAGCCACCTTAGGCACAACAGAACGAAACACTGCCTACTCCTGCACCATCCCCACAATTGTTGCCACCTTTAAGCCCATTGCTGCTGTCACTGTGCCAATCCATCTCCTTAGGGGTCTTCCTCTTTCACTGACCCTTCACTTTAACAAGCATGATGTCCTTCTCAAGGTTCTGGCTCCTCCTGATAATATGTCAGAAGTATGAGAGACAAAGTCTCATCATCCTGGCTTCTAAGGAGCATTCTGACTGTACTTCTTCCAACATAGAGTTGTTTGTTCTGCTGGCAGTCCATGAAACTTTTAATCTTCTCCAAAACCATAACTCAAATGTATCAGTTCTTCTACGGTCTTCTTTATTCATGATGTTGTTTACTGATCCAGTGGTAAGAACTTTTGTTTTCTTTACATTGACGTGCAACCCATACTGAAGGCTGTGGCCATTGATCATCATCAGTAAGTATTTAAGTCCTTTTTACTTTCAGCAAGTAGGTTGTATCATCTGCATATCACAGGTTGTTAATAAATCTTCCTTTAATCCTAATGCCACGTTCTTCTTCATATAATCCAGATTATTTGCTCATCATACAGATTAAATAAGTGTGATGAAAGAATGTAACCCTGGCACACACTTTTCCTGATTTTAAACCATTCAGTGTCCCTTTGTTATGCTCGAATAACTGCTACTTGGTCTATATGCAGGTTCCTCCTGAGCACAATGAAGTGTTCTGGAATACCCGTTCTTTGAAATGTTATCCATATCTTGTCATGATCCATACACTCAATAGCCTTTGCACAGTCAACAAAGCTTAGGTAAACATCTTTCTAGTATTTTCTGCTTTCAGCCAAGATCCATCTGGCATCAGCAATGAAATCCCTCATTCTATATTCTCATTTGAATCCATCTTGAATCTCTGGCAGTTCCGTGTCGATGTACTGTTACAGCCATTTAAAAATTATCTTTAGCAAAATTTTACTTGCATGTGATATTAATGATATTGTCTGATGATTTCCACATTATGTTGTGTCGCCTCTCTTTGGAATGGGCACAAATATATTGTTTATCTCAAACACCTCTATTGTTGATTGAATTATGTCCCAAAAAATACATGTTGTAAATCTAACTTCTGTGCCTGTGTTCGGAGTCCTGGTATGGTGTTCTGGGATAAGCACTGGACTGATAAAATAAAACCTTCATCCTGACATCACTCTGTGTTTAGGGCATATGAATAATTAGAGTGCTTTCTCCACTAGAATTTTGACTTCAAAGACTATTTTGTGTCTAATACTTTAAGAAGAAAAGGAGGAGGGCTTGGAGAAATAGAAAAGAAATTGGATCTACTAGTTTGAGCCCTGATGTAGCACTATAGGATAAGCACTGTAAGCTGCTAGCCAAAAGGTCAGCAGTTCAGACCCACCAGTCACTCTTGGAAACCCTGTGCAGGACCACTGTGAGTCTGGCACTTACCAACAACAACATGCCTGTGATTGTAATCCTATTGGGGGATAGGGTTGTCTTCCCTATGTTAATGATCCAGAATTAGTATAGGCTGTGTCTTGAGTTGATCTATTTTTTTTTCCTCTCTAAAATAACAACTTGATAGAATAGTTGTTGTTGTTAAGTGCCTTCGAGTCAATTCTGACGCAGAGCGACCTTGTATAGGGTTTTCAAGGAGCAGCTGGTGAGCTTCAACTACCAACCTTGCAGTTCAAACAACTTTGCAGTCTGACACATTCGCCCACAGCACCACACCAGGACTCTCAATAGACTAGAGAAGGGTACAAATAGAGAAAGATAAATGAAGAAATACAAAGGGCAACATTGGAAAGGGCTCCTAGAACAGATGACCTTACAGCTTAGAGGGAACCTACTTGCCTTTCCCAAAAACTGCAGTTCACTCTTACCCCACTTGGGAGGTGCACTGTGACTCGGGTCAACAGGTGCATTGCAGCAGCTCAGGTTCCGGGTTCACATTGCAACTTCAGGTATTGGCAGGTGCATCGTGACTTAAAATATAAAAGACATTAAACATTACCAGAGGTGGGGCTTGATGGCGGCTAGGGTGGAGATGTAGTGAAGTTCGCTGTCAGCCATACCACAGAATACCAGGCAAAGCAGATCCAGGGCAGAGTTCCAAAACTCGGAACCACAGAGATAGGAATAGTTAAAAGGTTTGAAGGCTTATAGCTAGTGGGACTTGTAGCAAAAGTAAGAAATTGCATACTTTTGAATCTGCCAGGCTCAGCAGCCTGAGCCAACAACTTGGGCGAAACCAAATGGCAAGACCAAGCGGGGTAGCAGATACACTACAGAAAAACGCTGCAGGAACCTCAGAGCAAAGATGGACAGTACACTTTGTTGGTTTTGCTTTGTTCTGATTTTCTGCTTTTTGTGGTATCTGTTCATTGCCCTTCCCCCCCCCTCCCCCCCCACTGTTTGCGCACCTCCATTCTGGTGACTAGAGGGGGTGCCTGAGCCAGTGGACAGAAGAACTGTTGGGTTCTTCTACCACTTGCATGCTCACGGATACTCTCAACCCAAGAGCTGGCCCTGAACTGCAGCCTGAAGGCACTTGGCTGGAAGCATCCCACTCTACAAGCAAGCTTCCTGCCCAGAGTCACTCAGTTTTACTTGCTGTGTGGGCTGGAACGTTCACTGCTCCGTCTTGAATCTTGGTTCTACTACTGCTGCTCCTCTGCCACTCCTCTGGTGTCACAGCTTTCTGCTCCTGAGTTGAAGGGGTTCAGTGTGCAGGAATCTTGGGGTCCAAAGAATGTGCTACACTCCTGGCTCTTATTTGATGGCATTGAGAGCCCCACTTCTAAGAGTTTCAAGTTTCCACTATTAGCAGTTAACTCTGCTAACATCCACACTGAATCATATCTTCCTATCAGTATCTTTTCCCACCTTCTCTTACCCAGACCAGAAGGTCAGAAACGTTGGTGGGAGTTATAAACTATGGCGAGAAGAGACATTAGATAATTTACTAGACCACATGTATACACTCACAGATGAATTCGTTTTCCAATTTCACCTAAAAATGTCATTGATGAAGCAATGTTACTGTTGTTAAGTGCCATTGAGTTGGTTCTGACTCATAGAAATGATGAATTCATTTTAATGTTGTTGTGAGGTCAACTAAAAGCATCTCGCTTCTTTTATCTTGCAGGAAAGCACTTATGAGTTTTTGAGTTACAAACTGAGCTAGCCTCTTTTTTAGTGGATGGAACACCAGTTTTACTTGGAAGTATGACTGACAGACAAAATTGAACATTTAGCAGACATTTTCTCAGAAATGAACAAAGTGTGCCTGTCACTTCAAGGAACACGCCGTCTGTGATAAACTTCAGGCTTTCAAGAGAAAATAGGAATTTTGAAAAACCCCTGTCTGCTACCATGAACTTGACAGCTTCCAGTCAACCTCAACTCTAACTGAGGTTTTGACTCTCATATCCACCTGCCTGCTTTCTGTGTCCATGTAAATGTTCACAGATGTTCCCAGTGTAACATGTCCACCTTAGAACTATGATTTCGCTGATAAACTTTCTTTCACCCTACCAAGTTTGTTTTTCTTTTCATGTCAATAAATCACTTTCCACCCATTTGTTCAAACTAGACTTCAAAGTAATTCTCCATTTCTTTTTTCTTACTTGATGCATCCATCCATTGGCAAGTTTGACGAGTTCAAAATTGCTTGAAATCTGTCTGCATTCCCCGTCTTCATTGCTGTCAGCCTACCCCAGGCTACCATCTTTCACTCGATCCACTATATGGACTTCTGAATTGGTCTCGCCTTCTTTTGCTTCTTTGTAATCAATTTCCCACATGGTTGCAAATGTATGGTTCATGTTGCTAGCAGTAAAACCCAACCTCTTTTCTCTTGGCTTATAAGACGCTTTATGTTTGAGCCTTTGCTACCCTATTTCATGCCCTTTGCCCTTTCATTCAGTGAATTGCAGCCATACAAGTCCTCTTTCCATCCCTTAAACACCCCAAGCTTAGGGGTTTTTGCCCTTATCTATTTACTTCCTCTTATGTAGAATACTTTTTCTTATCCTTCAGGTCCTAGCTCAAGTGTTACTTCCTTAAACAAGCCTTTCTAGATCATCTATCTAAGGTAGTTTCTTCCTTTTAAACTTTCAGTCTCCGCCATTTCCTCTTAGGCACATACCATAAATTTAATTATTTCATTTTTTTGTTTATTTTTGACTGTCTCCCTTATTTAAAAAACAAATAAAAAGGAAAGTATTTTAGATAAGTTGAGTGAGAAGTACCTATGGGAGTATTTTATTATAGAGTGAAGTCTTCCAGCAAACCCTTGTCTAGAACTAAAGCACAAGAAAGAAGTATGAGTTAGAGTTTTGGAGGTTATCTGCACATTAACAGTGAATGAAGCCATGGTTGTGGGTAAGAGAATGTTTTTCAGTGAATAGAAAACAGACCAGACTAGAACCTGTACATGTAAGGAACCAGAGGGAAAGAAGCCACAAAGGAGACAAGGAGGAGGGTATCTTGGAGGTTCCAAGAAAACCTGATGAATGTAATTTTAGGAAAACCAAAGGAAGAGAGTCTTTCAAGGAAAAGCTATTAACCATGTCAAACTGTCAGATGAAGGTAAAGTGATGAGAAGTATCCCTGAGATATGGCAGCAAGGTCATAGTGACTGGATTTAAACCATTTCAGTGGCTTGGCAGAAGCAGAAGCCAGACTAGTACACTGAGATGGGAATGGAAGCTCAGGAATTGGGGCTAGAGTGAGCTTAGAAAGTGAAGGAGTTTAGCTGTGGAGGTAATTGCAGAGAGCGGCAGCTGAAAGAGGAAGATGGAAGATTTGTTTTTAGGATTTGAGGATGAGAGACCTGAATAGACTCAGTGCTGATGTACAGAAGCCAGTAGGGAGAGAAAGATTGAAAAAGCAGGAATGAGATGGATTAATTGACAGAGCAGTTCCCAAGAAGGTGAGAGAAACTGATCCAGGGCACTGGTGGAGGGATTCCATTGAGGTGGCAAAAGAGACCTCTTTTCCATTAGAATAGGAGGCACACAGGGAGAGGCTGGACAGATGGATAATGGTAAATTGGTAGGTATTGGTGTCAGGAAGTTGCAAGAAGTTTTCCTCTAATGGTTTTGTTGTTCTCTGTGAAATAGGAGTGAAAGTAATATGCTAAAATAGATACTGGGGTTGGATATTTGAGAAGAGTAGGAACATTTGACAGCTGATATGGAGATGGGAAACATGTCAGACTCACTGGGGTGTATTGACCTATCTGGAGTCCTGGTGTGGCTCTGTGGGTTAATGCACTGGACTGCAAAGTCAGTTTGAACAAGATCAGCAGTTCACACTCACCAGCTGCTCCTTGGAAACTGTATACAAGGTTGCTATGGGTCAGAGCCTACTCGATGGCATTTAACAACAACAACAACAACAACATTGACCTTTCTGTGTCCCTAGGCAGGTGAGGGAGGGGGTTCAGCAGCAGAACACCCCAAGCAGTTGTTGTTGTTAGCTTTCTTCACCCTGACACATGGCAAAAGTTGCACTTAAGAACAACTGTCTGGTTGCAGATTTCACTGTCTGATTTTGGAAGTAGATCTTCCTAGTCCATCTTAGTCTTAAAGCACTTTTGAAACTTGCTCAGCATATTGCTGTTGTTGTTAAGCGCCACTGAGTCGGTTCCTACTCAGAGCCACCTTGTATAGATAGGGTTTCCAAAGCTTTAAATCTTTGCAGGAGCAGAAAGCCTCATCTTTCTCCTATGCAGTGGCTAGTGGACATGAATGGCCAACCTTGTGGTTTACAGGCCAGTGTCACCACAGACCTCCACTGACAGTGGATGGTGCTGTGCACGCAGTGCGTTGTCAGGAATCAAACCTGGGTTTCCTACAGGCAAGGTCAGAATTCTATCACTGAGCCTGTGCTTTCAGTAGTGGTAGCCTTGCGTGTCTGAATCTGGCCCCTAGGTATCTTCAGCCTCAGTAGCATTAGATCTGTTCATGCAACTACTTATTAACCAGTTGCTGTTGACTCAACTCCAACTCACAATGACCTCATGTGTGTCAGAGCAGAACTGTGCTCCATGGGTTTTCAAAAATACATGTATTCTATCACAATTGTAAAGGTAAAAGTTTTGTAACAAAAATGGGGGAGTAGTTAATCTTATATTACAGGAACAGAGGACCCTAGGATCATCAAGGGAGAAGAGCACAAGCGGAATGCGAGATCTCATCCAGAGAAGCAGCGACACCAGAGATGGAGGCAGAGATAGGGACATGGAGAGAGGGAGCAACTGAGGACTCTGGATTCATGGGAAGAGAAGGATTATGAGAAGGCAGCCAGGAGGCAGACTTGCAGAATGTGCCCTTTGGTGATGTAAATTATTATATATACCTGAGTGTTTAAAAAAAAAACAAGAACAACAAAAAAAAGTTAAAGTGAATAGAGAGAAATACTAAATACTGTTAACTGGATTATAATCATTGTAATGAAACAAGGTATATGATTTATTGAATAAAAAAAAAAATATATATATATATATATAATAGAGAGCCTACTGTGGTTGGGAGCCCTGGTGTGGCATTGTAGGATAAGATATGGACTGCAAGGTCAATTTAAACCCCAAGGTCAGTGGTTCAAACTCACCAGCCACTCCTTGGAAACCCTATACAGGGTCACTGTGAGTTGGAACCCACTTGATGGCACTTAACAACAGCAACACTGTGTGTTGGCACAGTGCTTGCCATCAATGTTAGTTGCTCGTTCTGAGTCATGGTGCCTCCGTGTGTGTGGAGTAGAACTGCTCCATGGGATTTTCATGGCCATGACCTTTCAGCAGCAGATCACCAGACCTGCCTTCCAGGGTGCAGTTCTACTCTACACACAGGTAGTTTCAAACCTGGGTGGTTTCGAACCACCAACCTTTATGCTAATAGTCAAGTGCTTAACTATTTGCACCACCCAGGGACTCCCATAGAGTTTTCAGTGGCTGTTGTTTTTTTCGGGGGGAAGTAGATTGTCAGGCTTTTCTTCTGAGGTACCTCTGGGTGGACTCGAATAACTAATCTTTCAGATAACAGTCAAATGTGTTAACTACACCACCCAAGGAGGTATAACTAAAACCCACCGCCATTGAGTCAATTCCAACTCATACTGGCTTTATATAGAGTTTCCAAGACTGTAAATCTTTACGGGAGCAGACAGCCTCATCTTGCCTCCCACAGACTGACTAGTGAGTTTGAGCCACCAACAGTACAGTTAGCAGCCAAATGCCTAAGCAACACCTGTTAATATTAGAATGTCAACATTGCTTTAAGAAGATAAATTTCTCCTTCACTTTCACTGTCATTGCTAAACTTGATAGAAGATTCTGACTACAGCATCTCTACTTTTGTAAAGAACTGCTTCTAAGAAGCAATATTGAGGTGATTTATGGATCTCACAGGAGATATTTCCATTACCTGCAAGCAAGAACTGACTTGTAACCTTTAAAATTGGAGCAGATTTGCCTTAGAATCATCCAGAGCAAGTGAACATATAGAACTCTATATATTCTTCTCTAAGGACTTAGACTTACAGATATTAGCTCATTCAACCATACAGCTTTCAAAATTGGACAGCCAGACAGTGGGTTGTTGGTTACTGGGGGAGAGGTAGAATCTCCTGAGTACTTCTTTAAGGTTCAGATTCCTGGACAAGTTTTATTTCTTATTAGGAATCTTATTGTTGTTGTTAGGTGCCATACAGTTGGTGCCGACTCATAGTGACCTTATTCACAGCAGAACGAAACACTGCCCGATCCTGGGCCAACCTCACTATTGTTGCCATGCTTGAGTCCATCTATGCTGCCACTTGGCCAATCTATCTCGCTGGGGGTCTTCCTCTTTTTCTCTGA
>NW_006408559.1:1903523-1904545 GCF_000296735.1 Chrysochloris asiatica
TGATAAATAGTTCAGGGCCGGCTGTGGCCGTTTTGCACTGCCATTTGGTTTTAAGTGGAAACTGTGCCTTTAAATTTTGAGGAGATCTGTGTGCATGCGTAATAGAACCCTCCTGGGGTTGGGATGGAGTGTCCACTTGCTCAGGCACCCCCTCTAGTCACCTAAATGGAGGTGCACAGACAGCGAGAGACCAATGAACAGCTACAAAAAAAAAAAAGTGTCCACAGTTTATTTTTATCTTTATCCATCCTTTATCTACGCAGTTCTATCAGGCATCTGTGGCTGCTCTGATCCTCCCCAACCCCCCTCCCGGCTTGGTCTCCCCTAAGATGGAGGCTCCGGAAGCAACTGAGTGTCTTGAGTTAGAAAGGACTGGATTTCTTGCTTCTGCTACAAATTCCCCTAGCTGTAAGCCTTCCAACCAGAGTTCTGGCACCATCCCCTGAGCCTGCTTGGTCCAGTATTCTGTGTTGTTGCTGACAGAGCTCCTCATTGCCCGTCTACCCGATGGTCTTCCACCATCTTGTTTGTTCTCTTTTCCATGAACTTTTGAAGCCCCTTGTATAGCCACATTTGGGGGTGCTACATATGTTGTTGTTGTCAGGTGCTGTCAAGTTGGTTCTAATTCATAGCAACAGTGCACCAAAAAATGAAACATTGCCCAGTCTGCACCATCCTCACAACTGTTATGTTTGAACCCATTATTGCTGCCACTGTGTCAGGCCATCTCATTAGGGGGCTTCCTCTTTTTTTGCTGACCCTCCACTTTTCCACCCATGATGTCCTTCTCTAGCAACTGGTCCCTCCTGATAATATGTCCAAAGTACAATAGATGAAGTCTTGCCATCCTGGATTCTAAGTTCTAACTGTACTTCTTCCAAGACAGTTTGTTCTTCTAGTACTTTTACTATTCTTCTCCAACACCACATCTCAAATGCATCAATTCTTCTGCAGTGTTCCTTATTCACTGTACACCTTTCACATGCATTTGAGATGATTGAAAATACCCTGGTGTAGGTCAG
>NW_006408559.1:1904935-1920565 GCF_000296735.1 Chrysochloris asiatica
ACCTTTTCTGATTTTCAACCATTCAGTATCCCCTTGTTCCATTCTAAACACTGCTTCTTGGTCTATGTACAGGTTCCTCATAAGCACAATTAAATGTTCTGGAATACTCATTCTTCATAATGTTATCCATAGTATGTTATGATCCACATAGTCAGATTCCTGGATTTCTTTGAATAGTCAATAGAGCACAAGTTAGCATCATTCTGGTATTCTCAGCTTTTAGCCAAGATCCACCTGATGTTAGCTGTGATATCCCTCACTCCACAGCCACTTCCGAATCGGGCTTGAATTTAAGGCAGTTCTCTGTCACTGCTGCAAGTGCTTTTTAATTCTCTTCAGCAAAATTTTACTTGGATGTGATACTAATAATATCGTTCAATGATTTCCATATTTCTCTGGGTTACCTTTTTTTTGAATAGGCACAAATATGGATATTCTGGGGAACAGCTTAGTCAATTGACATAGCATAGTTCACAAAGATAATGTTCTACATCCTGGTTTGGTCAGTAGTGTGTGGGGTCTTAAAATCTTAAAAATGTCCATCTAAGATGAAATTAGTCATCTCTACAGTATGGAACAAAGGAGCTCTGGTAGCATAATGGTTACAAATCGGGCTGCTAACTTCAAGGTTGGCAGTTCGAAACTACCAGCTGTTCCATGGGAGAAAGATGAGGCGTTCTGCTCCCGTAAAGATTTACAGCCTCGGAAGCCCTGTGCAGGGTCACTATGAGTCAGAACCTACTCCATGGTACTTAACAACAACAACAACTATATGGAGCAAAAGAGAATGAAGGAAATCAAAGGTTCAAAGCAGAAACTAGTCCATGAGACTAGCAGCCTATATACTCCCCAGCGTTTTCTAATCTGAGACCAAAAGAACTAGCTGGTAACCAGCCAGTGCTACCAACCATTCTACCCAGGGACACCAGAGAAGGTCTCAGCTAGAGTAGGAGAAAATGCAGAGCAAAACTCAAATTCCCACAAAAGACCAGATTAGGGAACCCCCCTAGGACTATCATTTTAAAATACCTGTTTAACTTGGAGTTGAAGTGATATCTACACAGTTCACCTTTCAGCCAATTAATAGATTGCCTTATAAAGTAAACAGATCCATCTGTGGATAATATGCTCCCTTAAACAATTAACTATATAAGAGGGCTTTATAGTTTAAAAAGTTCATGGAAAAATGGAATTAAAAGGTAATGGAATTTTTCCACAAACTTTTTGAAGCTCCATGGGATGAGACCAAGTGTTCCATACTTTAGCCAAAAACAAAATGAGAAGACAAGGAGGTGAGGGACGACAGATCTATGAAAACAGAATGAGTAGGATAGCAATAAGGAGAATGCTGGCACATTGTAACCCATGGCACAGAACAATTTGTATAAACATTGTTAAAGGGGAACCTAATTTATTGTGTAAACTTTCACCTAAAACAGTAAAAGATTGTTGTTGTTTTTTTAAAAAGAAAGAATATAGTGAGACATTCACAGTCTACATTTATTAAATAGTATTATGTTCCAACTCCAAGATAAAATGCAAATTCCTTTCCACTCTGACTTGGGGTTGAACAGCATAAGAAGTTGTTGAGTTTCAACATAACCCCTCTTTGAGGACAAGTTTAGCCAGAGCTGCTGCTAACTCTACAGCAATCTGAACCCTGATCTAAGTGGAACACTGTTAGCTGTGTCAGGGAAATTGAGGATTTAAGTCCACACTCCACTCCCAGATTCTAGAGGATTTAGCAGGGTGTGGGGAAGGTGGCCGCTTGCCTGCTATAGTGATCTCTAGTTGCTCTATTGCTTAATTGCCGTTCTGAGGAACGCTGATTGGATTAGTCATTGGCAAGGAGGTATACTTAGCTACACTAGGCATAATTTTGTTATAGTGCTGTTTCTATTTGTAGTTTTAACAATTCTTACTCATGTCTGGTTCCTTCTCCCTTCCTTTAACCCTGCAAATGCCTGTCCTATATTTCCACACCAGTTCTAGTGCGGAAATAAACCCCAAACCAAACCTATTGCTTATAATCTTTACAGAAGCAGACTGCCAATCTTTCTCCCCTGGAGTGGCTGGTGGGTTTAAACTATTGGTCCTTCAGTTAGCAACTGGGCATTTAGCCACTATACCATCAGGACTCCCTCAGTGTGAAAATAGAGAATTAATTATAGGAGTAACACATCCCGGGCTTGTTCAAAAAGTTTGTGGGAATTTACCATTATCTTTGAATGCCATTTTCCATGAATTTTTTGAAGTCCTCTTGTATATGGGGGAAAGCCTTCCTGTTTTTCAATTTACCAAACATGATGTCTGTCTCCAGAGACTGCTCCCTTCTAATAACAGGTCCAAAGTGCAAGAGACTAAGTCTTGCCATTCTTGCTTCTAAGGACCATTCTGGCTGCACTAATTTTTTTTTTTGCACTCTTTCAACACAGATTTGTTTGTTCTTCTGGAACAATATTTCAATATTCTTTTCCAACACTATAAATCAAAAGCATTGATTCTTCTAGGGTCTTCCTTATTCATTGTCCAACTTCCACATCCATATGAGGCAATGAAAAAATACAGTGATTTGGGTCAGGCACACCTTAGTCCAAGAAGTGACATCTTTGCTCTTTAACACTTTAAAGAGAACTTTGTAGCAAATTTGCCAATACAATGTGCCATTTGATTTCTTGACTGCTATTTCCATGAGCTTGAATTGTGGATTCAAGCAAAATGAAATCTTTGACAGCTTCATACTTTCAATGTTTTGAAAAGCGACACTCTAGCCTCCGATGTTTCATTCTGTTGTGCATATAGGGTCACTGAGTCGGAGCCAACTTGGTGGCACCTAACAACAACCATCCTCCCATGTGCATAGATGGTTTCACCAACCAAGAATCCATGGAGCATAGGTTCCCAGAGCTTTTATTGGGATTTCATAGACATGATATAATTACACAAGTGTGATTTGATTGAATAATGTCCTCTTACCCTGACCAAGCTGTAGCTTTTTCTGTAGGTCTTTCTGGCCCAGCCAGCCTTCACACTAGAGATTTCTAATTAGCACAGACCCTTAGGCCTCGTCAAGGACATTTCAATTACTGGGAAATTACAAGGTTTTAGAGGTTATCTCTCAGGAGCTAAAACAAAGACCAAATTCTTTGGGTGAAGTTAGGTTTTTACTCCATAGGATCACAAAGAACTGAAAGGTAGGCTGGCTGATGTTTAGGTTGTGGCATAAGTGAGGAGGACTTAACAACTCAAGTTGCTGAGGTAATGCTGGCATTTCAAGTTTGAAGACACAAGGGTAGATTTGAGGCCTTGTACTTCCTGCCAGGCTTATAACTGACCAGATTGAACTTTGAACTCAGGTAGTTAGTAGGAACCTTAGCCTCTTATATAAAGTTATATAAGCTATAACTTTAAGTGGCTCAGGAGTAGTGACTGTGAGGGTGGAACAAGACTGCGGAGTGTTTTATTCTGTTGTACATATAGGGTCACTTATGAATCTGAACCAACTAGATGGTACAACATGTAAGAGAACATACAACAATATGAAAACATAGAACAGAACATACAACAATAAGAGAACATACAGCAACAAGAGAAGCTAACTGGATTAGAACTACTGAATGCCAGAACTGGAAAGGAACAGTTTTAACCTTTCACAGTCCTTTCTTCCCCTCCCTTCCTCTCATTTTGTAATAAGGAAACAGAAGGACAGAGTAATTAGGGGCCTTGCCAAAGTCTAATAAAACAGTTAGTGACAGGCCAGGATTGGAGGGCGGAGCATATGCCTGAATGTGCTTCATGAATGGACTCTCGATGTTCCAGACTTAGCACTTTTTGTTTAAACTGCTCTGCCATTATAGTTACTCCCTCACCACTGCCTGGTGCTTTTTGGCTTTGACCCCTGGAAATAATATTTTCCTTCTGACTCTGAGCATACACTTCGTCTGGTTCCTGGTCCTGTGGCATACTCTCATGGATGATGACAACACTGTCAAATCACCATTGGCAGGAAAACTACTGGCATATAGAACTTTGAGTTTTTCATCCCTGTGTGAAAATGAGATTTTTCTGAGCTCTTCACACTGTCATTTTGAGTAAAGCTGAAAGCTGTAGGAGCTAGGACAGCCTGTGTAACTTGTGACAGTTTCTAACTGCTCACCTCCATGGTGAGTTCTGTATCATGTGCAGTGGCCTGGGCCCTGCCTTTGCTGCAGTTATAGAGCAAGATGTACCCACGGTAAGATTTCATTATACTGGAAACAAGTTTACGTCTAGTACGTAAACCTAGTATTTTGTTGTTAAGTGCCTTTGAATTGGTTCCAACCCATAGCAACCCTGTATTGAGTTTCCAAGGAGCTGCTGGTGAGTTTGAACCGCCGACCTTTTAGTCAAACTGACCTTGTGGTCCAGTGTATTATCCTGCAGCGCCACATCAAGACTCCGGACTTAGTATGGTCCTGGTCCATTAATAGACCTTCAAATCTCAAATTCAATAGCTCCGGCTTCAGAATCATGACCAAAAGTTGTAATGAGGCTGGTTTTCAAGTGATGTCTGGTGGTGGTGTGCCGTGGAGTCAGTTCCAGCTCATAGCGACCCTGTACAGGGTTTCTGAGGCTGTGTAAATCTTTATGGGAGCAGAAAGCCTCAGCTTTCTCCTGTGGAACCGCTGGTAGTTTCGAACAGCTGACCTTGAGATTAGCAGCCCGACTCATAACCACTACAGTACCAGAGCTCCTTAAGTGAGGTCTATTTCGTTTAAAACCTACACTAAGAAACCACAAATGTGTCAATTTGTCACACTGTGGTGGCTTGTGTGTTGCTGTGATGCTGGAAGCTATGCTACCAGTATTTTAAAAAAAACCCATAGTGGACAGGTTTCAGCTGAGCTCGCAGACTAACACAGACTAGGAAGATGGAGCGGTAGCCTACTTCTGAATGTTAAGCCACTGTAAACCTAATGAATAGCAGCAAAACATTGTCAGATACTGTGCAGTAAGGTGAGCCCCTCAGGTTGGAAGGCACTCAAAAAATATAACTGGAGAAGAGCTGCCTCCTCAAAGTAGAGTTGACCGTGATGACACAAATGGAGTAAAACCTTCAGGACCTTAATTTACTGATGAGGTACAATTCAAAATGAGTATAAACAGCTGCAAACATCCATTAATTTTCCGAACATAAAATGTACAAAGTATGAATCTAGGGAAATTGAAGTTGTCAAAAATGAATGGAATGCATAAAGATCAATAATATCCTAGTATTACTGAGCTGAAATGGACTGGAATTGGCCGTTTTGAATCTGACAGTCGTATGGTTTACTATGCCAAGAACAACAAATTGAAGAAGAATGGCATCACATTTATCATTAAAAATAACATATCAAGATTTGCCTTCAAGTACAATGCTGTCTATGATAGGATAATAACCATATACCTACAAGGAAGACTAGTTAATACCACTATTATTCAAATTGACTCACCAATCGCTAAAGCCAGTAAGGATAAAATAGAAAAATTCTACCAACTTCTTCAGTCTGAAATTGATCAAATATGCAATCAAGATGTATTGGTAATTGCAAACTATCACTCAATTCACAATTAAAACTTTAAAGAAAACTATGTATTGATAATCGCTGGTGGCTGGAACGTGAATATTGGAAACAAAAAGCAAGGGTCAGTAGTTGGAAAATATGGCCTTGGATATAGAAATGATGCTGGAGATCACATGATAGAATTTTGCAAAACCAATGACTCATTGCAAATACCTTTTTTAAACAGCATGAAAGGTTGAACCTTTCTGTGGACCCCACCAGATGGAATAAACAGGAATCAAATTGACTCCATCTGTGGGAAGAGATGGTAAGAAAGCTCCATATCATCAATTGAAAAAGGCTAGGGGCTCACTGTGGAACAGACCATCAATTACACATATGCAAGCTCAGACTGAAGCTGAAGAAAATTAAAACAAGTCCATGAGAGCCAAAATATGACCTTGAATATATCCCACCTGAATTTAGAGACCATCTCAAGAACAGATTTGATACATTAGGCACTAATGACCGAAAACCAGAAGAGCTGTGGATGACATCAAGAACATCATGCAGGAAGAAAGCAAAAGGTCATTTATAATACAGGAAAGAAAGAAAAAACAAAATGGATGTCAGAAGAGACTCGAAACTTTCTCTCCAGTGTAGAAATGCTAAAACAAATGGAAGAAATGAGGAGATAAAAGAGCTAGAATGAAAATTTCAAAGTCAGGTATTATAATGAAATGTGCAAAGACTTCGAGTTGGAAAACCAAAAAGGGAAGAACACGTTCAGCATTTCTCAAGTTGAAAGACTGCATAAAAAATTAAAGCCTCAACTAGGAATATTGAAGGATTCCATGGGGGAGAATACTGGATGATGCCAAAAGCATCAAAAGATGATGGAATGTATATACAAAGTCACTGTACCAAAAAGAAATGGTAGATGTTCGACTTTCAAGAGGTAGCATATAATCAAGAATTGATGGCAATGATGAAGTTCAAGCTGCACCGAAGGCATTGGCAAAGAGCAAGGATCCAGGAATTGATGGACTACAAACTGAAATCTTTCAGCAAACTGATGCAGCACTGGAGGCACTCACTCATCTATGCCAAGAAATTCGGAAGACAGCTACGTGGCCAACCAAAGAGAGGTGACTTAACATCAAACAATATGCAGCAATCATCAAACAATATCATTAATATCACATACAAATAAAATGTTACTGAAGATAACTCAAAAATAGGTGCAGCAGTACATTTGCCAGCAATTCAAGCCAGATTGAGAAGAGGATGTGGAACTAGGGCTATCATTGCTGACATCAGATGGATCTTGACTGAAAGCAGAAAATATCAAAAAGATGTTTACTTGTGCTTTACTGATTATGTGAAGACTTTCAACTATGTGGATCATGACAAGCTATGGATAACATTGTGAGGAGTAAGTATTCCAGAATACTTGATTGTGCTTATGAGGAACCTGTACATACAGCAAGAAACAGTTGTTCAAACAGAACAAAAGAATACTAGATGGTTTTAAATCAAGAAAGGTATACACCAGGGTGGTACTCTTTCACTCTACTTATTCAATCTTAAAGGAGCTCTGGTAGTATAGTGGTTACGAATCGGGCTGAGAACCGCAAGGTCAGCAGTTCGAAACTACCAGCTGCTCCGTGGTAGAAAGATGAGGCTTTCTGCTCCCGTAAAGATTTACAGCCTCAGAAACCCTGTTTAGGGTTGCTATGGGTCGGAACCAACTCAACAGCACTTAACAACAACAACAACATTCAATCTTAGCTACTTAAGTATGCTGAGCAAATAATCAGATAAACTGGGTTATATGATGAATAATGTGGCATCAGGATTGGAAGAAGACTTACTAACAACCTTTGATATACAGATGATACAACCTTACTTGCTGAAAGTGAAGAGGACTTAAAATACTTATTGGTGAAGATCAAAGCCCATAGATTGTGATATGAATTGCACATCAATGTAAAGAAAACAAAAATTCTCACCACTAGGCCAGTAAATAACACCATGACAAACAAACAAAGATTTGAAGTTGTCAAAGATTTCATTTTACTTGGATCCACAACCAACACTCATGTAAGCAGCAGTGTAGAAACCAAACATACTGCATTTAGGCAAATCTGCTGCACAAGACCTCTTTAAAGTGATAAAGATATCAGTTTGAGGACTAAGGTGCACCCTAGCCCTAAAGTCACTAAGGTGACCCAAGCCATGGTATTTTTAATAACCCTCATATGCATGTGAAAATTGGCCTGAATAAGCAAGACCATATAAGAATTGATGCATTTGAGTGAATGGTGTTGGAGAAGAATATTAAAAGTGCCATGAACTGTCAGAACAAATTTGTGTTGTAAGAAGTACAATTCCTTAGAAGCCATGATGGCGAGACTTGGTCTTTCATACTTCAGACATATTATCAGGAGGGACCAGTTCCTAGAGAAGGACATCATGCTTGGTAAAATGGAGGGTCACCGAAAAAGAGGGAGACCCCAACAAGATGAGTTGGCACAATGGCAGCAGCAGTGAGCTCAAGTTTAACAACAATTATGAGGATGACACAGGACCAGCTGTGTTTTGTTCTGTTGTGTATAGGGGGTTTTATGAGTTGGGCCACACAACAACACCACTAAGAAAACATTTAAAAATTTTAAAAAGTCACATCAAAAGTTAACATTTAATTATTCTGTCAACGTGATATGCTTTATTTGTGTTTATTCTTTTATTCCCATTCTGGATTTGTTTTTTTAAAGTCATGTTTCAACATGACCACATGGCAGTAATCTTCTATTTACTTAATAAATCATGCAGAGAACACAAACAGGAGCATCAGTAGTGCAGTCATTTGCTGATCGCTGACGAATTCTTAGGATTCGACTCCATTTTGACAGTAAAGCCGACTTTTGGTCTGGATTTGTTCCTAAAAGCCTCATTATGATATACATCATAATGCATCATAATTGATGCAGGTCAAGGAATGGAAAGTGGATTATATATTCCTACAGAAAGAATATTATAATTAAGGATGAAAACCCTATTAAAGACTCACTATCAGATAAATCACAGCCCCTTTCAATGGAAAATAGTCTAAGTCCCATAAAATGGACATAAAGAAATTGACATCATTGGTGATACAGATTGCCCCTGGAGTACAACAATGTGAAGGTTAATTGGCAGTTTTTAAGCTCTTACTGTATGCCAGACAAGGGCCTCTGGCAGTGTAGTTAGTGGCTACAAGTCAGGCTGCTAACCTCAAGGCCAGAAGTTTGACAACTACCACCTGTTACATAGGAAAAAGATGAGGCTTTCTGCTCCTATAAAATTTTATAGCCTTGGAAACCGTATATAGGGTTGCTATAAATCAGAACTGACTCCATGGCACGTAACCACCATATGCCAATCAAATCCAAGCTGGGCAAGCCCGTAAAAGCCTGGATTCTATTGAGGGGGTGGCACATGTATACAATTACTATAATGTAAGGAAGTGTGTAAATAGTGATCAACCAAAAAAGAGATCAACCAAAAAAGAATATTACTGGAAAGGGAGAGTCCTTTTTTTTTGGTCAGATCAGGCCTCATGACAGAAATATTATTTGAACCACAGTTTGAGTAAGTGAAGATGATAGAGGTGAAGGCAAAAATGAATACATTCCATTTTGAGAAAAGAGTCCGAGCTAAAGCCTTGAAGTACAGTGGTGTAGAAAGTTACGCGTTGGGCTATTAACAGCATGATCGGCAGTTCGAATCCACCAGCAGCTCCACAGGAGAAAGATGATGTTTTCTGCACCCTTAGAGATTTACAGCCTCAGAAACCTTACACAGGGTCATTGTGGTTGGAACCAACTCAATGGCACTTAACAACAACAAGGCCTTGAGGGGAGAAGGACAGGATACCAGCATAGTAATGACAAGAGTGAGAGCCACCATTTATTAAAGCAGGTCACGTATGTATAGTTGTAAAGCCCTGGCATCAAAGCTGTGAGCTGTCTATTATTAGAACACTGAAAATGATGATTTAACCCAAGATGTTATAGTCCAAGGCCAGTGTCTTCAGCTGTCTGCTGTGTCCCTTCAGAAATGGCAAAAGTTATCCAGTTCACCTGGAGGACAGAGTATGTATATGCTACATCGTCAAGATCATCCTGGAAAGAGGTGGTGAAATGGACAGGGAGGGATAATGCGAGGTGTGTGCTGGGGGTGGGGTGGGGGGTGGGTGCTAAAAAACAATTGTTCTGGGGACCAGGGAAAAGTGAGGAGTCTAACAACTGAAGGTTGTTTTTTTATATATCTGGTTGACTGAGGAAACCGCATCATTGACACAAATAGAAAAGTGAGCAGAAGAAAGTGGTGATTGGAAGGTAGGAAGAAGAAAGATGGAGCAATCATTTTTGAGACATGTTGCCTTGAAATACAGAGTGAGGCGTACTGTTGGAAATGTAGGAAGCAGCAGGATTTCTCATTTTAAGAAGTTTGGATTAAAGGGGAGACCAAAGGCTAATAACTGGCTGTTGCTGAAAGTCAAGTTGACACCCTTACCTCAGAGAGCTTGTTCTCCCCTGCATTCCAGCAATTGTCTTTATATCTTGTTATCATTCAGATGGTTTCACTTCCTAGCTCCTTCTCTGTGACCATAGAAGTCATTGACCTCTGCTCTTCTCTTTCTCTTGCCCCTGTTCGCCACCTTCCCTATGATCACTAGGCCCCTGAGCCCGCTGCATTTTCCTGGTCCCCTTCTGTCTCCATCTGCCTTTCTTTCTAGTCTAGACCTATGTGTCAGTCACTGGAATGCTCTTCTCTGTGGCATCTAACAGTACCTGCCCCCTAGACCTTACCTTCCTCTCTCCATGCCATCTCCAAAGACCACTCTGTCAACCAGTGAGGGCTCTAAAGGGCGCTGGACCTAGTTAGTCTGACTGTCTCGGAAGTTTTCCTCTGCAGTGGTAACAGAGAATGAACTCTGGAAAAGGGGCTCTGGTCCTAGAAGGGAACTGAAGCAGTCATCTTGTTGGGCCTGAAACTTAGGGTGCTCTTACTGGATAATGTACTCTAGGAAGGAATTAAGCAAATAAAATAGACAAGATCATTTCATCACTTTTTCTCTATTTTGGTCTCATTTCGTAACTTCTCAATGTGCAAAGAAACAGGAACTGGTATGGGGAAACCAGACCTGTGGGTAGAAAAACCAGTTTTGATGGGGATTTCGAGGCCCTGGCCCACCTCTAGACCTGCAGTGAAGCAAGAGTTTGAAGGCACCTAAGGAGCTCTGGTGGAGTCCTGGTGTGGCACTATGGGTTAATGAGCTAGACTGAAAAGTTAGTTTGAACTGCAAGGTTGGTAGTTCAAGCTTACCAGCCACTCCTTGGAAACCCTCTAGAGGGTCGCTATGGGTGAGCTTGAGCCGCTGACCTTGCAGTTCAAACCAACCTATTATCAAGTGCTTGTCCTACAGCGCCACACTAGGACTCCACAAGGAGGTAGGCAGTTATACTCAGTGTGATGGGGCTCCGAGAGCAGTATAGCAGTACATAGAGCTGTTTATCCTTTTGGAATCCGTTGCTACTTTAGCAAAAGGATCAGTTTGGCCATTTTTCATTTTGCCAAGAGCCACTAATACCAAGAGCTTCTAAACCAATGACTCTTCCTATTTTTGAAAACAATTTGCAGACTCTAAAGCACTGTGCAGGCTTTGTTGTTAGAGCTATGAATTCCTCTAAGCAGCACTACTACACTTATTCAATTGGGCATTAGTCTCAATACTCAAAGCAATTGATGGCTACCTAAACGGCAGGAAATGTAATTATCATTTCATTCTGGTATGTTGTGCCTATGTTCTGCCCATCAAGGGCCCACTTTTTTTTCTTTAAAAGTAGCATCAATTGTGAGACCTTTGGTTCTCTTCAGTAGATCCACCTCCGTGCCAGAAAACTAATCTCCACAAGCATTCAATTAAGGCAAAAGAAAAAATGTGTTGAATAAATGATATGAACTTTGATTTATAAAGTACTGTCAAGTACCAGCTAGAACCTCTCACAGTGCAAGAGAAACTACGTAAGAAAGTTGCTTTTAGATGTTGTGCAAAATGCCATTTCCACATCTACCATATTAAAGTTAGTGCACATGACCAGCCTATGACTTATAAGTGCTTTATGATTCCAAATATTAAAAAATAAATTAATTGATCTTTACTATATTTACTACTGAAGGAGCCCTGATGGTGCAGTAGCTAAGCAATTGACTGCTAACTAAAAGATTGTCAGTTTGAACCCACCAGCCACTCCAAGAGAGGAAAATGAGACAGTCTGCTTCCGCAGCGATTTCCAGTCATGGACACCCTGTGGGGTACTTCTACTCTATCCTGTACGGTCACTGTGAGTCAAAGTCAACTCAGCGGCAATGAGTAACGTGCGCACTTGTAGTAGCAGAACGCGAACACATTTTTAGAAAGCTTTTTGGCTACTTGCAAGAACTGAAAGAACACTGAACTGCAGGGGTGAGGAGGAATAGAGTGGACTTTTTAAATTCCTGCTCTGTTTCCACTTCTGTACATTGTCTCATGTAACCCTCTCTAAAACCGGTGAAGTAAGCACATGAAGTCTATTGCATATGTGGAAAAATGAGGCTCACAGAAGCATCTTGACCAACACAACACAGCTAATGAGTGGCATAGCCAGCATTTGAATGCAGTTCCAGAAAGTTCTGTCTGAATACAAAACCATTTTTTTTTAAATTGTACTATAGCATTTCCATAACAAGTATCTTGAAAACTTAAGGCAAGTCATTTTATCTCTCTTTGCCTCTTATTTTCTCAACTAAAAATACCACGGTTGGATTAGGTCATCTGAAAGTCTTTGCACCTTCAGTTTCCAGCGAAAGTGTGGAAAGTATGGTAACTTGTAATTGGATGTGACTCAGTTTCTAAAAATTTATTGTAACCAAATCATCTCACTCGCTTTTTGAGGGGTGGGGGGAAGGAGAGAGTCACAATTTTGTTCTAAAAAACATATCATAGTAAATCAAGGATTTCAATGTGATAGAAACATAGTAAGTTTCTATGAGAAGTCATTCTTTGCTCCAGTCTTTGCATTCCAAATATGGTCTAGTATAAGCAGATCAAATGGAGAAGGGAAGAACCTATAATGTTAAGTGTTAAATTGCTGTTTCAAAGTGAAGGTTATTTTCCTGTTTATAACTGGGATTATTTTTCTTAGCAGATCCAATTTGCTGACCAGAAGCAAGAATTCAACAAACGTCCCACCAAAATTGGACGTCGCTCTCTGTCTCGTTCCATTTCTCAGTCATCAACCGACAGCTACAGTTCAGGTAGGCACTGATTTGCAGTGGGCCCTCCTGTTCACCCAAGGCTAATTAAACATAATCAAGCTTGTTGTTGTTAAGTACCACGGAGACAGTTCCGACTCATACAGATTTTGTATAGCATTTCTGGGGAGTGACTTATAGTTCAAACCGACCTTATGGTTTAGTGCTTTGGAATAAACATTTTGACTCTAAATAGAAATTTAGATCAAAATTCTAGATGGAATCTTTGAGTTCTTCTTGAGAATTCATTCAGAGTGGAGCTTTATGAAAAGAGTCCACCTCGTTCATTAGAGACAGAACGGAGATTATTAAGGAACTTGCGTTCTTTGATTTCACTCAGCAGAGTAGGAACATGTATCTGATGATCTTCACTGAACAGCATGTATCATTTTTTCATCTTCTGAAAATAAACGAGGCGTTCTCCAGGCCTCCATCTGGTACTTGCAAATCCAAGAGCAATTTCAGTTGCCCCAAGAAGCAAAGAAGACATTTTAGGTAGTTCAAACAAGTGAGCCTTTTGCCTTGTCTCCTGGGTTGTAATCTTATTGTGTTCCTTTGGTGGTGTGTGCCATCAAGTCAGTTCCAACTCATAAGGTTCGACCTTACATAGGGTTTCTGAGGCTATAAATCTTTACGGTAGCAGGAAGCCTCATCTTTCTCCTGGAGAACAGCTGGTGAATTTGAACTGCTCACTTTGAGATTAGCAGTCCCAATGGGTAACCCAGTGCATCACCAGAGCTTTTTGCAGTGGCATTAATTATCATTTAATGTAATATCAGATGATGGAAATGTGATATGGTATAGGACCCCTTGAAGGCATTCGTCATTTGTGCCACAGTGTCGAATCCAATAAGCACTATTTTACTTTGCTCTTCTGTTGGACTGTGGTAGGAAGCTGAGTGTTTATCCAAGTTACCTCATCACATTACATGTAATATTGATTAGAAACTTATTTTGTCATTTGAAATTTTATCTGTTCTTTACACAAATAAGGAAGTTGTTGTTGTTGTCAGGTGCCATCGAGTCGGAACCGACTCATAGCGACTCCATGCACAGCAGAACGACTCCATGCATAGCAGAGAAACAAATAAGGAAGTAGTATTTATTATTTAAAGTTGAAGAAAGCTTGCTTGGAGGGCTGTAACTTTTAGACTGAGCAGATTGTTATTTATATTCATCTTTTTATCTTCCCCCTCCAAATAACTGAGTGACGTAAATCACATGACATAAATCCACACAGATTTTTATCTAAGGTTATCAAATTTTGTACTTAACTTAATTCTACTGACAGTATTGAAAATTCATAAACTGGTTGGCATACCTTTGGAAAAATAATAATTATAAAAATATGAATCGTAAACTATGTATATTTTAGACTATGGGTTTGTGCATGTTATTTAGAGATTGATACTAGATAATGAGTGTGGTTTTACAGAGAAAACCAGTACCTGTCTTCTTGTCCAACCTCCATGTGCAGGGAGTTGTTGGTAAGTGCCATCGAGTTAGTTCCGACTCATAACAACCCTGTATAGGCTTTCTAGGGAGCAGCTGGTAAGTTTGAACCGCCGACCTTACGGTTCAAACCAACTTTGTGGTCCAGTGCTTTCTCCCATAGCGCCACATCAGCAGGGAGGGTACTTATAAAATACTTATGCATTGATTTTTCATGGTGACCTGGGCAACCTTGGACCATACAGTTTGAAGTATATGAAAATGACTTATTTTTATAAGTCAAAAATTATCAACATAATATATCCATTTTAGAATATTACATTCAAGAACATGGAGTTGAAACATCCTGGAGATGGAAACAGACATAAAGCACAGATGCTGGAATAGCCCCTATGGTATCCCACCTGACTTCTTTGAGAGCCTTGTAGGTGCTAGGGCACTCCTGGCTTTATCCTGTTATTTAGCTCCTGGTAAACTCGTGGATTAATGTGCCAGACTGCAAAGGCATTTGAACTGCAAAAATCACCATTTTTGGTTGTCTAATTGTTGGGGCATCCCACTGTTGTGCTAGTTTCCTCTTCTAAATATATTCTAAATTGTTAAGCATCCTTTTTTAAAAAACAAAACAAATATTTTACTAGAGATATACGTTAAATATCATCAAATGTTTACCAGCATTAATTTTTCTTCATATATATGTATATGCTTTTTTTCTTTTTGCACCTATTTAGATTGACATATTTGGAGAAAGTATCTTACTGAAACAGACTTCTAGTTTTTATAGCATTCTTTTCCTATACTGGTTACTATTTTATTTTGGGTTGTTTAGAGTCCTTTTATAAATAGTATGCTTATGAACTCATCATATTCCAGATATGGTCTGAGCTGACCTACAGGTCATAGGGTCACTGTGAGTCGGAACTGACTCACTGGCACCTAACAACACCCTCCTATTGGAAGGGTTCCCTTCCATACACTAGGCTTAGTGCTTCTGCAGTGAAAGCTAAGATTATGTTTAATTCTTTAACAGCTACATCACACTCTGTTGCCTCATTTATTTTACTTTTTATATGAACACTTACTTAGCCTGTGTATAAACAAACTCTAACTGGATATGCCTGCTACATTGAGTTTGAGACTGGGAGTGAAGAGAGACCTAATTTATAGACTTTGTCCATGTTTGACTTTTCTTCTGATCCTCAAAAGCTTTTGCAGGTTCGAATCGGGCTGCGAACCTTAAGGTCAGCGGTTCGAAACTACCAGCCGCTCCGCGGGAGAAAGATGAGGCTTTCTACTCCCGTAAAGATTTACA
>NW_006408559.1:1921255-1954488 GCF_000296735.1 Chrysochloris asiatica
GTCCTGGTTTGGCTATAGGATAAGCACTGAACCACTAACCACAAGGTCAGCAGTTCAAACTCACTGACTGCTTCTCAGAAACCCTATACAGGGTCGCTATAAATCAGAACTGACCCAATGGCACTGGACAACAACAACCACATGTTCATAGCAGAGGCAATGGGAAGTGATAGGAGATGATTTGGAGGGAGCTCCATGGCCATCAGATGAGAAGGCAGGAATAATTAAACTGACTCACAGCTTTATAAATATGATAAGATTGTAAATGGATGTCAATAAGAATTTGGAAACCATGTTTCAGTGTACATTATAACTAAATACTATAGAAATTAGTACTGGAGAGTCCCAGTGACTAACCTTTGGGCCTCTTTCTTTCTCTGTTTATACTCTCCTGAGTTGAATTCATTCAGCCTCCCAGTTTTAAATACTGTGTTTAGGCTTCGTTTTCTCTCATATATAAGCTCACGCGTATCCCCTATAAACTGGATTCATAGATTCATCTGTACTTTCAGTCCCTTCTCAGCTGTACTGCAGGCACGGCTCTCTGGTTGTTGGCCTCTCAGCCACCCGGGTCCTTGGCCTCTGCCCTGCTTGGGCAAGTGTTAAAAGCCCCTTCAGCTCTGCTGATAAAGGGCACCCAATTCGAGGGCAGAGATTTTTGGTCTGTTTGTTCACTGCTCTATTCTCAGCACTTAGAACTGTGTCTGACACATTTAAGTGATCAAAAAATAAATACCAGGGGCTTTAAAGTGTTCAGAGACATTCTTATTGTGTCTTCCACCCTTGTTGACATCTCTGATACACTCTGTGTATTTGAAACAACTAGAAGGCTTATGACATTTCAAAGAAAGGTATCTTCCTATCCAAAGTGCTTGTTTCCAGAACATACTTAGAGGCTTACATTCCCTTTCTAACGTTTCTAATACACAGCTTTACCATACTTGTATTTAGGAACCTCTGTCCGCCCTTTGGAGTCCAGGTGTGGCACTGTGGGTTAATGCGCCAGACTGCAAAGCCATTTGAACTGCAAGGTTGGCAGTTCAAGCTTACCAGCTGCTCCTTGGAAACCCTAAACAGGGTCGCTATAGGTTGGAACTGACTCAATGGCACTTAAAAACAGCAACATACACCTTTTGGAGTCCTGGTGTGGTGCTGTGGGTTAATGTGCTGGTCAAAGAAAGTCATCTGAACTGTAAGGTCTGCAGTTCAAGCTCACCAGCTGCTCCTCGGAAACCCTACACAGGGTTGCTATGGGTTGGAACCGACTGGATGGCACTTAACAACAACATCTGCCTTTCGGAAGAGCCCCGGGGGTGCTATAAGATAAGCACTGGACTGCTAACCATAAGGTCAGCAGTTCAAACCTATCAGTTGCTCTGTAGGAGAAAGATGACATTTTCCATTCTTGTAAAGATTTACAATCTTAGAAACCTTCAACAGGGTCACTATGAGTCAGAATTGACTTGATGGCATTGAGATTGGTTTTGAGTTTTATCTGCCTTTCAAGGAGTTCTAGTGGCACAAGGTTTAAGTGCTTGTCTAGTAACTGAAAGGTCAGCAGTTTGAACCCAACAGTGCTCCTTGGGAGAAAAGAGCTGGCAGTCTGTTCTTGTAGCGATGCCCACCTAGGGAGCCCCATGAGGTAGTTGTGCTCTGTCCTGCAGCACTGCTCCGAGTCAGGGTTGACTCAGTGTCACACAACATCCACCACCTGCCTTTCTCAACAGGGGTTCCCGTTGTGTACCACAGAACACAAACTTGAGGGGCTGTTTCCTCCAAAGGATGGCATGTAACTACTACCCTGCTAGATGCATAGGGAAGCAGTTCCTTCATTATATACCATGAGTTCTTCATTATATATTAGGACTTAATTCTAGTGGAGTCCAGTTGACAAAAACTGCTATATTAATCCATGCTGTTCTTTTATAAGAGTAAAATTCTGAAAACTCTCCCCATGCAAGAACGGTGGACAGGGGAAATTTTTTTTCGATGTCAGATTATGGTCAGTGATTTGTTCCTGAGAAAGCCATGTTTGTAGTGAGTTAATTAGTTGAAGATGGAGCGGGAAGGAAGGCTGAAGTCCCTTCATTCATTATTGGTTCCTTTAAAGTCTGAGGCAATTTCAGATTTTTCCAAACAAATAAGTTTTGTTTGTATTTTGGTTGCTAACATAGTTTTTCACGTATTTCTAGAGTGCTATTTATTAATGATACCTTCTGCACTCTGCTGCCTAGGAGCCCACGGTTCTTCCATTACCAAATGCCTAGAATGTGCCCCCGAGGAATTGCCTAGCTTAGAACAGTCTAATAAGACTCATTCCACTAGAATTCTTAGTTCTGCTTCTCCTAGCAGTAATACATAATATCATGCTGCTAGGAGCTAAGGCTTGATCAGGCCTGCGTCATAGAACAGATGTACAAGGGGCTTCAAATGTTCATGAAAAAATTCCACTATCTTTTAATATCACTTTCCACAAACCTTTTGAAGCCTCCTCGTATACATCAATAGTCCCTCCTACAAGTTTTGTTTGACTCTTGGAAATCATGAAACAAGAGACCGTCCTATAGTAAAGTGATACTGTTCTTTACATTATTTTTTTATCTAGAAACGGAACCTTTTTTGGGTATTATTTATCTATGAGATTTTTCTGGTGGTAGTTAAGGGAAGGAAAGAGAGGGAGGCTGTTAAAGTCCTATTTTACAGTTGAATAAATTGAAAATTGGTCACTTAGCCAATTAGAAGTAATTAGAGGTAGAGTGGAGTCCTGATGTGGTGCTGTAGGATAAGCACTGGACTGCTAATCACAAGGTTATTGGTTGAAACCCACCAACCACTCCTCAGAAACCCTATACAGGGTCACTATGAGTTGGAACTGACTCAATGGCATTTAACAACAGCAACAAAAAGGGATAGAGGTAGATCTCAGATACCAGTAGATTAGTGCCTGACTCTGGGCCTAAGAGTATGCGGCCAGTCACAAACACTGCAGAAACTCTTCAAGCCTGCATGCACTCTGTTTTTACTAATATGCTACTTTAAATACAGTAATGGAAATGAATATGGATGCAGAGAATTTTAAAAGGTGACTACATATTAAATCAGTTTAGAAATAAGCTTTACACTGTGTTTGTACAAATAACACTTTCTTTTGATCTGAATCTGACAATCGTGTTGAATTTACCTGGTAGTACAATCTAGACACCTGGTACTTTTGGTTCCCACCTGATAACAGGTCTCTATAAAGGGCTCTTTGAAAATAAATCTCTTTTGGCTCTAAGAAAAACATTGAATTAACTATAACCAGTCAATACTATGAAAGTACAGTAGCATTTTTTATAGCTTCTCAAATAGCAAGGTAGTATAAATCACCTCTTTGAGTTAGAAAATAAACAACTCAAACCAGAAATTGGAGCGTTTTCTTTTGAGAAGTTCTTTTTGGCTTTTGTTTTCTGACTCAGCCTTAGAATATGAAGAGGCATAGAAGGGGAGAGCTATTCTGGGTAGAGTTAGCACTAAGTCTCAACCTTTTTAATCACTGCCAGCCAATCACCTGCTGCTCTGGTGGATTAATAGGATACGACAGGGCTCGGGGGAAAAAACATTGCTCTTGCTAAATGAGAACGTATGTATGTCATTCCTTTGCCATTCAAAATCCTAGAGCTAAGTAAAAATCCATAAAGGTAAGTTACATCTGACACTGAATTTAATATATGTTGTTGCTGTTGTTAAGTGCCGTTGAGTCAGTTCCGCCCCATAGCAACCATGTATAGGGTTTCCAAGGAGTGGCTGATGAGCTTGAACCACTGACCTTATGGTTCAAACTGACTTTGTAGTCTGCCGCATTAACCCACAGGGCCACATCAGGACTCCATTATAAAATTTGTATAAAAGATAATATCAGGTATCATTACTGTATACCTAGCGCTTTACTAACATTATCTTATTTAATCCTCTCAACAACTGAACTCTTAACAAATCGTGTCCTTCTATTAGACAATCTTATGACATCTGATTTCTACGTTATGGCTCACATAACAACTGTATTGAAAAACTTCAGACAATTCTGTAATTAATCATTTCATATCTGACCCACCCCCTCGACTGAAAGCTCCAGTAATGTAAGGACTGTACTTCTCTGTCCTATATCCCCAGCAACTTAACTGTGCAAGTATGGGCCTGGTACATGCATAGTGAATACACAGCCCAATGAGCGAATGACTGAATGGATTCAGAACCCTATTGTATGGGCCTGGTACATGCATAGTGGATACACAGCCCAATGAGCGAATGACTGAATGGAGTCACAACCCTATTTAAGTACATTTTGGTGTCACCTCTACTATGTTGTTATTGTTAACTGCTGTTGATTTGGTTCTGACCCATAGCAACCCGATATAGGGTTTCTGAAGAGCAGTTAGTGAGTTTGAACCACTGACCTTGTGGTTCAAACCGACTTTGCAGTCCAACATATTAACCCACAACTCCAGACCAGGACTTCCATACTATAACACCTAGTATATACACCAGAACTCCCATACCCTGTATTCCTCCTCTACCATAAACACCCAGAATCGCAGCCTGAGACCTCAGCCAAAGTTTCTCTCGACTCCAGAACACATGACCACTGTATAGACGTGACCATTGGGAGTAGCTCATAAACCCATCAGGACTCTGGACCAGGGTTTGGAATTTCAGGATATTCTTGAGTGTGGTGGTAAACACTGTCTTCAAATGCAGTTGCCCTGTAAACTTGGATCAGGATTTAGAGGTTTCTGTCAGTCTTTCTTCTCTCAGGGAGTAGCAGCCTGGTTCCCCTGAACGTCCATACGTAAGCGATTTCTGAGTATTGATTAATGAGACAGCTGACTGTCCAGGAAGCTGTTTCTGGGCTCTGATGCCAACAGTACTTTGAGCTGTTTCCATTCACCCTAGGAGGGGGAGCCACAGACGTTTTGTACAGATTAGCTTTTCTCAAGAACAAAAGTCTCTTTGGGGATTTACTAATTCTCTCACCTCCCCCGGTGCCCAGGTTCATTACAGTTGCCTCGTGTTAGGACTTTGCTCCAGGGCAGTTTTCCAGCTCCAAGAGATACTCAAGCCCCCGCTGCCCAGCCATTTTGTAGTGTCATGCCTGATTAACTGGGCAAGGTCAGACTTGCCTTTTACAGCCCTCCCAGAGATAGACCGTGTGCTGAGAAATCCCAGCAATGCCTTCATTCTCCACATGTGTGCTGAGCCGAGCTCCATGCCCCCTAGGAGCTCCCGGCCTCTGCAGCCCTCTCTCCTTACCAGGGCTTCCCACCCCACTGAAAGATCCATAATGCTCTCTCTATGCACAGCAGCTGTAAATTAAAGAAAGAAATAGCTTCAGAGCATCCAGCAAATGATTAGCAACTAGCATTTTATGAAGGCCAAAAGACCTCAACTGAGCATGTGATTAGCAGCGGCACACCTGCCAGTGGTAATCAAAGGGTCTGGGCCTCTCACCCTCTAGCATGCACTGCTGAATGGATTCCTTACAGAACTTCTTGTTATACTAAAAGAGTAGACTCTTTAGGAATCTACAATGCCTAACCCAGGCCCCACAGAGGTCAGCAAGAAGGCCACACACTGAATGCTGCATTGTCATTGTCTGATTGGGTCTGAGGCCAGCTTTAGCCCCATCAGAGCCAGTCTACCAAACGCAAGCCTGGACAAACACATTTTGTGTGGCTCTTAACTACTTTCCCATGGGTTCCTTGTTTTTCAGGTCTCCTCTGTTTAGTAGTGGTACTAAGACACAAATGACAATCAGGCGCATGAGCAGCAGACAGACGGGTAGCCAGGAGTCACACAAAGCCATGAGTTAGTGCCCATGGCCTTGCATTAGTTCTACCATCCATGTAACCTCGCTCCTTTGCCTAATCAAAGACCTTTGTATGTTCTGAAGATGAAGTTAGCCCGAGATTCCAAGTTAATGCGGCAAGGGAGAATGGTGCTGCCAGTAGCTCTCAGCTTCATTTCTAACCTGAGATGATTGAGGCGGCTCTGTGGGGCCACATAGGTACTTAGCAGATGTGTATGGCACGAGATTACGAGAGAAAGCCCGTGGGGCAGTTCTCCTCTGTCACTTAGGGTCACTGGGTGGGAAATAGACTCAACAGCAACAGCAAGCAGATGACTAGAGAAGTCTCAGTTGATCCCCGGGTTTGGCATCTTAGAGAAAGCCGTTTGTTCTCTAAGGGTTTTGAATTCTGTCTTTGCAGCGGCTTCCTATACAGATAGCTCCGATGATGAGACCTCGCCCAGGGACAAGCAGCAAAAGAACTCTAAAGGGAGCAGTGACTTCTGTGTCAAGAACATCAAACAGGCAGAATTTGGACGCAGAGAAATTGAAATTGCTGAGCAAGGTAAAGAAACCAAGCACCTTTTCTGTCCCCATCTGCCTGTGTCTTTTTTGTCCACATGGTTAGTCCCTTTTACATCATGGGTTCTAGTAGCTGGTGAGAACGCTATGTGATATTGAAACATTTGGGAGGGAGTGAACCCTAGCTAGCAGGTGTCGAAGGAACCCCTGTGCACAGAACAGGGAGAGAGACTGGAGAAGGCGGGCTGGGATGTAGGGAATCGGAGCCTGGAACATTTGTCTCTGAACGCGGTGTGAGTCATGGTGACCCCCCCACGTGTGTCTCAGTAATCTGCGCTCCATTGGGCTGGCAGTGGCTTTACCATACTGTGGTATTTCCCAGAAGCTAATTGCTGGATCTTTCTTCTGAGATGCCTCTGGGTAGACTCAAACCTCCAACCTTTCAGCTAGCAGCTGAGCACGTTAACTATTTGTACACACACACACACACACACACACACACACAGAGAGAGAGAGAGAGAGAGAGAGAGAGAGAGAGAGAGAGAAACTTCCAAGTCCTTTATAAAAGGAAAATCAGGTTGCAATGTCTTGATCCCTTGAGAAACCTAATCTAACAAAGTATGTTTTTCTGTTTATTCTTCAATCTCTGGTTCCCTCCTTTTTAATGTTGCTGTGTATGTGTTGGACCTTTTCAGAAATGCCTGCACTGATGGCTTTGAGGAAGAGAGCTCAAGGAGAAAAGCCTTTGGCTGGAGCCAAAATTGTGGGCTGTACGCACATCACTGCTCAGACTGCGGTGAGTGCTGTCCCTTTCTCCGCATAATGCCAATACTTAGTAGTAGGATCAGTTGTAGCGTGCTTACAACATGCCTAGCACTGCGTTAGGAGTTAATAAGTATTAGTTCCTTCTGTCTCACAATGCCCAGGAAAAGCAGTATTCCTGTTCTCATTTTATAAACTAGGAAGCTGAGGCTCAGAGTTTAAAAATTATACAGCTAGTGAATCATAGAGTAAATATTTGAACTTCAATATATCTGACCTTAGGTTTTCTCTACTATAGTACACTGCAGCCCTTAGCTTTCTTTCCAGTTATTTCTACAAGGCAACTCTATGAGTTAGGTTGCTCTCAGCTGTAAATCTGAGACAATCTGATTCACCCTGGATATTCATTAGGGGACTTATTACATTGCGTAGCCAGAAATCTAGACAGACTTCAGGGCTCTAGTCTCCCCTCTCTGTGACTTAGATCTTCCTCCTCTTTGGGCTTCCTTCATTCTCAAGCTGGCAGCAAGATGGTGACAGCTTTTCTAGCCATCACGCCCTAAAAAGGGAGGACCATTTCTTCCTCTCTTCTAAGAGCAAGGACACCTCTCCCAGAAGTCCTCTAGGATACTCATTGTATCTCACAGAGCAGAACTGGATGACATGCTCAAGCCCCAGCAGTCATTGACAAGGGGACAGGAATCCCCAAGTTGTCTCAGAGCAGTCCCTTGCAGCCCTCTCAGATTAAGTGCCCTGATTCATAAAAATTATTTCATAGTGTACCTGTATGATCCTGAAATGAAATTCAGATAAAATGTGTATGTATACTTATGATGCTTCCTAAGATTCAGTATGAAATATTAATTAGAATATGAGAGGTAGTGAAAAGAAAGTGAGTTATAATAAAATAATGTGTATTTTGATATGCAGGTGCTTAGGCATAACAGTCTTAGAACAGTCAGACACTTGTGCTTCTTCATAGCATCATTTGAGTGAGAATGCAATACAGATAGAAGCACGTCATTGTCTCCAGAGCATCAGAGCAGCATGGTCTACTTAAAGGATTTCCTGAAAACATCAGCCACAGAGAAAGGATGGGCTTTCTCTCAATTGACACAGTGTTTACATTCTTAGAAAAACTTATTTTGCTTTCAAACTGAAAAAATGATTTTCACTAATATGTCAAATGGAATAAGGTTCTACACTCAGCTCATTATATATAGGTTATAAACCCATGTGGACTGTCCCTGGGACATTTGAAAACTTGAAAATTACATCAGTTTGGCATAGTTTTGCCTTGTAAGAGATTCTCTTGCACATTTGAATGCCTACGTCCTTGGCCCTGCTACGGAATTTCAATAGTGCTCCCACCAATCATTCTGACCAAAACAAAATCACCCCATAGTTTCCCAAAGCACCCCTGTTGAGAAACACTGCTTAGACAGCATTAAGAATATAAAAAATACTGAGTTGACAACCATAATGACCTCTGCAGGAAAAGAGTGGTTGAAGTCTTTTGTGAGATTTCTAAGATCCAAGTGATCTGTATAGGTAGGTCAACTTTCCGAAGATCGTCTCTCCTGAAGCACACCATGTTTGTGGCCACATTTCTGAAGATGGGCAGTAGAGATTGCTCAAGCCCCCCACTGTTAGCATCTTCATTAGGAGATTTTTCTGGGTTGTATGTTCTCTGAGGAAAAGAGTTCCTTGATTACCCAAAATTAATATAATAAATGGAAAAGCTTTCTCTTTGTGGAACTATAAACTAATAAATCCAGCAGTAAGACTCTTGGAGCCTTTTTTTGAGCCAACTCAGTCAGGGGCAGGAGACATCAGTGTGGTGGCTTAAAATAGTAAGTGCTTCTTTATTGTCTCATGTTGCTAAATCATACCTAGTTTGCCTTTGACCACCTGACAACCCCCATCAGGATTCCTCCTATCTTTCCTGAATGGATTCATCAAAATCTGTTTATAAATACCAAAATTATTTTACTGTTCCTACCCTGCATTTTTCGCTTTCCTTTTTTTTACTGAGAATTGAGTGATAGTTTACATGAGAGAACATCATCAGTTTTACACTCATCATTTCCTTACAATGATTACAGTCTCCTCTGTGCCTCATCATTCAACAATATTTGCTTCTATTCCCTCAGTTTTTTGGGGATGTACACAAAAACACTTAGGAATATATAATCGTTTAAATAACCAAAGGGCTCTCTTTCCTTTTTAAAAAATAAATACAAAGGAGTTTTGCTTTTTGTTTGTTTTGAATCTCTATTTTGTTTTCTCTGACTACAAAAGTATTCATGTTCATTTCACAGTATTCAAACATAATATACAATGTAGGAAAACAAAATCTCTATAACCCCCTGTTCTGGAAACAACTATCATAATTAATGATTTCTTTTCCACGTGTCTAGTAGACTTGGGGAGTCCTGGCGTCGCACTGTAGTATAAACACTGGACTGCTAACTGCAAAATTGACTGTTTAAATCCACTAGCTGCTCTGTGGAAACTCTATACCGGGTTGCTGTGAGTTGGAACTGTACTCGATGGCACTTAGCAGCAATGATAGTGAAGCTATTCCTATTTTTTAGATATGCATCCATAGTTCATCCTAACCAGATCCCATTGCTTCTCCTTCTAAATGGTGATTTAAAGTTAGCTTAATTCAGCTTTCAAACTGTGTCTTCTTTCCCTCCCCTTCAATGGCAGACCTTTTCTCCCATTTAAGGCCTTTAAGAGCCAACAGACCTAACTCACAGTTCTTTGAAGAGCTTTTATATTCTTGGTCTCAATCACTTCTCTAAATTAATTTATAATGCTTAGTTTCAGTATCATTCTTTTGTTTGACACATTATAGAAATTTGTTAAACAAAAGAAATCCTAGTTACAAGAATTCATTTTTTTTTTTGGATGAAAAATAAAAGAGAAAAAATAGGGGCAGATATTAAGAGATAGTGTGGACTAGAAATTAAGACCTTGGACAAATATCTCGACGGGATTAGCTTAAACCAGTTGAGTTATTGTATGTTTTCTTTTTTCCCACCTGAGCTAGACCATATTTATTATGTAGTTTTGTATTTGGTGTAGAAATGATTAGAACATACAGAGATTTAAAAATGAAAATTACCAGTGACCAAAGTGTTATTGTAAAGTGCCATCGAGTCTCTACCAACCCGTAGCGACCTTAATGCACAGCAGAACGAAACACTGACCGATTCTGGGCCAACCTTACTACTGTTGCCACACTTGAGTCCGTTGAAGCTGTCACTTGGCCAATCCATCTTATTGAGGGTCTTCCTCTTTTTCTCTTGACCCTCCACCTTACCAAACATGATACCCTTCTCCAGCGACTGGTCCCTCCTGACAATATGTCCAGAGTGTAAGAGATGAAGTTTGGCCATCTTGACCTCCAGGGAGCACTCTGGCTACACTTCTTCCAAAACAGATCTATTTGTTCTTCTGGCAGCCCATGGCACTTTCAGTATTCTCCTCCAACACCATAACTCAAAAGCATCAGTTCTTCTAGGATCTTCCTTAATCACTGTCCAGCTTTCGCATGCATATGAGGTTATTGAAAATACCATGGCTTGGGTCAGGCACACCTTACTTAGCTGACATCTTTGCTCTTCAACACTTTAAAAAGGTCTTGTGCAGCATGTTAACTAGGTAAAAGCTTAGAGCTCAGCTGGAACCTGCCCCTTAGCCTACTCCCAACCCTTTCTCTCTGCAGGCAAGGTCTTGAAGTTCTTCTTGAAGGTATGCTTTGAAAAGATTCTTCAGAGCAGTTTGAAAACCATTGGTCTGAGTTATTCCCAGTGTATATTCTCCTTGCCAAGGATTATTGAATGTATAAAAAGAGTCTCCTTGAGCAGTTGTCGGTCCAGGCTTGTTCACCCCATGCTTTCTCTCTCATACAGGTGCTTATGGAAACGCTGGGCGCTCTGGGAGCACAGTGCCGCTGGGCTGCCTGCAACATCTATTCCACTCTTAATGAAGTGGCTGCTGCTCTAGCAGAAAGTGGTAAGACCTTTGGCCTGATCTCTGTGTTTGGGCTAAAGTAAGTCTCTAAGAAGTTCTACTGTTTCTATATCAAATCTTTTAGGGAAGTTGACAGTAAAAGCTATCTTGGAAGAAATCGGTACCTGCCCTTGATGAGTTTGCTCTTCTTCTGGGTATCTCTTGTCAAGTGTGATCTCGTTACATTTGTACACTTGTCAAATACCTACCCATGTCTGATACTCTATTGTTACTTCATGCCTTGCCTGGGCTCGTTAACCTTAGCACACCATCGTATCCTCCTCACTGTCTGAGGTTATTGAGCTGGAGAAAAAAAGTGCTGCAGTTCAAGTTTTGTGGCCTGCTGATTTTCCAGCAGGCTGTTTGCCCGGATTTAGTGTTTGGCATTTCTGCTTCAGCAGTAGAGAGGACTTGACCTGGCAGATTCATAGTTGATCATCGCAAAAATCCTTACACTTGAAAGGACAAGACAAGTGGAGAGATGTGGACTCTGCCAGCGTCTTGCCTTCTCTCTGGCAGCACAGCACAGATGAGGGTACAACACTTGCTTCTGGAGATGCCCTGCAGTGCTTGTGTGTCCGTCTGCTCACTCTCTCATGTGTCATATGTATTCATTCATTTAAAAAGTGTATTCATATATGAAATAGGGCTAGAAAAGAAAACATAGTAAATGTACAGCCTGATGTCTTGTACACGCATTCTTTTTTTTTTTTTTTAACAATATTTATTGACCTACTCTAAGAGCTATAAGGGCAAATTAGACAGTCTCTTTTTCTTTGCCCTCAGAATCTGATACAGTGGAAGTGTAACGTGCATACATAATGTTAGTACAAGGACTGATGAGGTGTGCACTCTAGGTGCAGCATTGAATGACAGACAACATTCAGAAAGGCTGGGGAAGAAGGAAGGATTGAAAGGAGAAACACAGGGAGGGAGTGGGAGAAGTGATGTGACGTTGAGGGACTCCAGTCACTAAGAGGAGATGAAGTCTAAGATGTAAACTGACGCTGTGCTCCGTACACCTTCACTCAAACTCAATTCACAATAAAAATTTCTTTTTAAAGTTCCTATACCTTGAGAGGTCACTTGCAAGAGGGTGAATCAGGCTTCATTATGACTGTGATGCTCAGGCTGGGCACAAAGTGCAGGGACATTCTAACAGATGGAGACAGGTGTAAGGATGTCCTAGAGAGAGGGTGGGAGAGCTAAACACAGAAGCAGGAAAGATTCAAGGGCAGCTGGGAGATGCGAAGCCTGGGTGACTGAGTCGAGCAACGCTTCTCTCTGGCTCCTTCTGTTTCCCTCTAACTCATGTGCTCAGCACCATCATACTCTGGTCCCTTTTGATTGTCCCCTTTGAGCCAATAGGACCACAGTGATCACCACACATGAAAGAACTGATGAGGGGGCAAAGTTAGTGAAGAGAGCCCATCCAGGGGTCACAGCAGACCAAGAGAACCTGAGATTGGGGGTAGCCAGCATCCTACTGCCCACATTTGGGCCAACCCTTTTTTATGGTTTTAATGCATTTGATTTGTTCCTTTTTCTCAGGATTTCCTGTATTTGCCTGGAAAGGAGAGTCAGAAGATGACTTTTGGTGGTGCATTGACAGATGTGTGAATGTGGAGGGCTGGCAACCAAACATGGTGGGTCAGGTTTCTGCTAACACAGTTCTGCTGGTTTAGGGGGGATGGACGGGGGGTGACCTGAGGCAGGGTTTCCCAACCAGAAGGAAGAAAAATGGCTTCTGTTCTATCTGAAGTACTTGGGTCTCCGGCCGGATTAGAGGAGTATGCTTAGGGTGATACTTCTAGAGAAGTGAACCTCTTTGTAACTTTCGAGTGTCTTTACTGCTGATCATATTCATCAGGACTTTAAATTTCTGCTCTAGGCAGAAATGAATCTGTATCCTGTACCATGCCCACAAGGCAGCTCCCCTCCAAAAATAAAAAGCCCTAAATAGATCCAAGTTCACATTTCTTCTCTTTGTTAGCCACCCTCTCCCCCCTTAAAAAAACGGCCAAAAAGTTTTGGGTTTTTCACATTTGTTTTGTTTTTATTTTTGCTTCCACATTTTATAATAGCCAGTTCTTAAAAACTGGTAGCATATGACATTCACAAAAAGAGGTAGAAAAGCTGCTCAAAGTATGTATCTTCTCCTTTGTAAACATTTCTGCTTTCTGGTAAGGGAACAAATTAGGGAATCAACTAGAAAAATAGCCCTTGACACTCCAGTCCACTCCTGACTTGCTACTAATGACTGCAGGCCTCCCTGGCCCCGTCATGGAGAGAGGCTGCCTCTCTTTCTGGGCTCTATAATGCAGGTCACACTGCAGCAAGTGTTGTTGGGAGGAGTTGCGTCAACGCCTTCATGTGCGATGGGGGTGGTGGCTTTAAGATGAGTCCGCTCATTCCAACAAGGTTTGACAGTGACAGGAGAAAGTATGACTGACAGACACTAAAGATGATGTGTCAAGGGGTTTTTCCTGGGAAGAGAACATTACTTTTTTAGTCAGGAGCATGGGGAGGACATGGAAGTGTACCCAGGATGCCTTAGCAAACTGTGGAGCCAGCACAAGCTACAAGAAAAGTAAATGAAGAAAGGAAGATAAGGACCAAAAAACTGTCACCCCAGAAAACAGGACCCTGTCCAGATCTACTCTTTTCCTTTGCTTTCTAACCTCAGGAAGCTCCCCTGGTGACATTAATTTTCTACAGTAGAGTTATATGGTGAGAGTGACTGACTGCTGATTCAGTAAATGGTAGGCATGGCAAAACTGCCTCTTTAGATACCTTCATTAAAAGAGAAAAGTAGATGAGAATAGTGAAAAATCTTACAACTTTTCAACTGTTCACCCTCTGATCTTTGAAGGGTGAACACTGTGAAGAGGAACAGACACTGTAAGGGGAACTCCATAAGTGACTACATACGTGCAGAAAGGGAGAGGGGAACCCCAAAGAGCCTCTGATCTCTTTGGGAATCTGTTCTGAGGGTTTCTACTGAGAAGACAGAAGTACTAACATAGCACGTGTGACGGGTTTCATGAGGCTAGCCTTGGACCCTTGCTCTCAGGAGAAAGCACAGAGGAGATCAAGTGGTAGACATGAGGATGAGGATTTTCTGTACGCTGGGGTCCAGGGTGGCACTTTTGGCAGTTATCGGTGGAGTGAATCATTGATAGGACTGCAAAATGGGTGCATGCCAGCAGAGGGCAACTCAGCTCTGTGGGCCTTGCTAGTGGCATGGAGGAGGATTCGGAAAGTCCTGAGTTCTCTCAGCACTTCTGTCTGCAAGGAAGGACTGAGGGGCCAGAGCTCTGAGATGCCTGTGAGTGTCCCAAGTTGGTCTTTCCTTAGCTCGTTTATTATTCAGAAGCTTCCCTCTGAGGCTGAAGGCTCCAATGGGCACAGCATTGTGTTTATCTTAAATTCCAAGCTGAAGTGGTAAGGAGCTGCTCAGAGGCACGCTGGCACACCTACACGCTGCAGTTTCCCAGTTATTTTTAATCTAGTTTATACAGTGTGTGAGGTTGAGCCAGTCAAAAACCTACAGTGCTGCCTGATAGATTGGGTAGGAAAGTATCTGGGCTTCAGGCAAAGTAAGGGATTTAAAAATGCAGTTGTATAAGCCATCATTCTAGGGGAACACTAATCATCTGGCCTTTTGTTTAAAGTGTGCCTTGACTGAAGGTATTTCAAGTTCTGAATTAAAACAAAAGAAAGCCGTTAATATCCAGTTTAAGTTTTCTGAATATACACTTAGGAGCTCTGGTAGTGTGGTGGTTATGAATTGGACTGCTAATCTCAAGGTCAGCCGTTTGAAACTACCAGTGGTTCTGTGGGAGAAAGATGAGGCTTTCTGCTCCCGTAAAGTATTATAGCCTCAGAAACCCTAGACAGGGTCTCTATGAATCGGAACCAACTCCATGGCATACCACCATGACCACCACCACACTTAGGAGCTAGCGGTCTAGATAACCATTGCAGCTATGAATTCATAAGAAGTCCTATAATTAGGTTGCTGTGAGTTTTGAAAACTGTCACGTAGGAAGCCTATTTGGCTGGGAAAACTCTTCTTGGCCTTTCACCCCTCATTGTGTTTTACTTCAGTATAATGACAATTTGGTAGAATATTGGTTTTGTTCTGGCTTTAACTTACCACAATCATACAGGAAATTTGAATATCTGCCCTTGGGTCATTAGAAATTGAGATACAGACAGAGAGAAGCAGCAAAAGAGCCTCCAGCAAAACGGATGACTTTATGGATGGTTTCTGTTGCAGATCTTGGATGATGGAGGGGACCTTACTCACTGGATTTACAAGAAGTATCCCAACATGTTTAAGAAAATCAAGGGCATAGTAGAGGAGAGCGTCACTGGAGTCCATAGGTAAGATTTAACATGCCCACCCCTGATTGTGTGCAGCTTAAACATAGATTCTTATGATCGCATACCCACAGAACACATGATGGGAACATTTGCAACCTGCAGTGATGAGAGCAGATCTGAGTCTGCACACTTTCCTTTTTAAAAGGAACAGTACAAATAGCACAACTAAAACCACGAAGGGAGGAGAGTCAGGGAGACAGTGAATCCTCAGGGTTTCCAGTTGTTGTAATGTAATGATTCTTTGTCCTTTTTGGACCCATTCATTTATTCAACCAATATGTATTGAACATCTACAATGAGCCAGGATCTTTTTTAGGTTCTGGGGTGTAGAGTGGACCAAGCAGACAAAACCTGTGCCCCTTCACAAGGACTGACCACAAGGACAAGGATTCTGTTTCTCAAATGGGCAAAAATTCTCTGAGTAATACTAGAATCATTGCTGTTAGTTCGTGATCACCCATAAAGAACTAAAAATAGAAAATAAAAGTTTTAGAGAAGTACATTCTGAAGAAGCCACTGTCACTGCTTTGATATATTGTTATCTTTTGAATACACAAAGCTGTGGGTTGTACCAGACCTTCAGACTCATAGAAAAGGATGTCATTTGAATAAAACACCTAGTTGTAAATTTCAGTGGACTCAGTTTGTTACTTAAAACTTCTGTTTCAGTCTGGATTCCCAAGTTCTTTCATTCAATTTAGTAGAGGTGTCCTGATTTGTCAGCGAATGTCTTAGCAGTACTCTAGAAGTGTAATTTAAATGAGTCTTAACATGGCATTTTATTCCTGAGTTGAAAAAGAAATTAATTTTAAAACGAATTAACACTTTTCATTTTGAAGAGGTAAAGCTAATATGTTCCTAGATTGCTGGTGCTTTAGGAATTCCCAGCTGAGGGTGGCACCCCCTTCAGAGAGGACAGTTGTAAATATGTGAAGGGTTTTTGATGATCACAATTGCTAGAGAGTGCTGTTAGCATTTACTCTTGGGAGCCAGGATTGCTAAATGTCTTATAGTGTTAGACTCAGCCTACACAACGAATAATTGCACCATCCTAAATTCCAGTGGCTTCCTGGTTGAGAAACTTTTTTTACTATAACTCTATAAGGCTAAAGGTTCTATATCTTTTTTCATCATATTAATCCTGGCACAATGTATATAGTATACTTTTAGTAGATTTTGGTTCAATGAATGGCATTGTAAATTAATCCACATTGTTCATATACTTTGACCCTATAATGCCATCCAAAAAAAACAGACTAATGAAAAATAAAGTGACAGCATAAATCTGTGTTGCAGTGTTCTATTTAATGGCAAAGGAGAGGCGAAAATAATGTAACGATTCCCTCTTAGATGTTAAGTAAACTCTGTCATCTTAGTCAGCCATCAAAATTTTAAATAATTGTGCTATATAGAATCTTGTAAATGGTTATATATATTTACATGTATTGAGATAATAAAATTGAAACTTTCAAAATTAAAAACTATTGTGAATGGTGAGATTATACGTGACTTTTTAAATAGTCCTTAAAGTACTCCTTTTATAATTAAAAGAAGGAATCAATCGGATGCAATTTAAGTTTATATTTTGTTGTTGTTGTTAAGTGCCGTAGAGTCGATTCCAACCCATAGCGACCCTGTACAAGGTTTCCGAGGAGCAGCTGGTGAGCTTGAACTGCCGACTTGGTAGTTCAAATGGCTTTGCAGTCTGGTGCATTAACCCACAGCACCATACCAGGACTCCAATTTATATTTAGGTCCTTAAAAATTAAAGGTGGACCCAGGATTATATCCACATGCCTTTTGAGTAAGAACTTTATTTATAAGCTGCATACAGTCTCAAGAAAGATATTCTTTATTTTCTATATTCACATAATAGGACAAGACTAGTCAAGTCTCATGCCTCATATGCTTGTGCCCAACCAACATATTTCTGTGATACAATACCAACTTTTTTCTTTAAAGATTATTGCAGTGTCTCACTGTCTTATGTTCCTCTTGGCTTCCCACATCCTCAGGCTGTACCAGCTATCCAAGGCTGGGAAGCTCTGTGTTCCAGCCATGAATGTCAATGACTCAGTCACCAAACAAAAATTTGACAACCTCTACTGTTGCCGTGAATCAATTCTTGATGGGTATGTATTGTTATCACTGGGAAAAACTTGAGTTGAGTTGGGTCTCTCACCATATCACCCCAGGATTTTATAGCTCCGAGCTACCATTGCTATGACAATTACAGGCAAGTCTATTTCACTTAAGAAACCAGACTAGTTCCTCTCTATTGATGGACAGAGTGCTTACTGTGTGACCCTGTCAGAACTACAGGTCAATAATTACTGTCAATATAATATAAGCAAGTGACTGTCATTGATGGTTTGAGAAAAGGCTCCACATGCTCCTATTCCAGGTCATGTAGTCAGTTCTTACTCCAACTATCATGTAATTCTCTGGTCATCTGGAAACTGTAGTAGCCTGTCAATTCCAAGAGGCATTTCTAATTTGTCAAATCTAAGGTTTTGCCCGACTGATAAAATCTTCCAGTACCCAGTTTCTGTTCCCACACTTGTCTCCTGTTGATCCTTCATTTCTTGTTAGAAAGACTCATTAATTCCCTATGGGAAACCATTAAGTTTTTTTAGAATACTATTGTTTTGCCAAATGACTTCCATCATGTATGGTGGTGGTTATGTGCCGTAGAGTTGGAACTGACTCATAGCAACCCTGTACAGGGTTTACAGGAGCAGAAATCCTCATCTTTCTCCCACGAAACAGCTGGTAGTTTCGAACTACTAACCTTAAGGTTCTCAGCCCGATTCGTAACCACTACGCTACCAGATCTCCTTTCCATCATATATAGGCTAGTGGAAAAGTAAAGACCTTTGGGCCGCAGTTCTGAGCAGGCTGGGCCTCAGTCATTATACTGAGTGACAGTTGTCAGAAGACCTACAGTACTGACTCTATTACTTATCAGTTTTAAGACCTTTGATTAGTTATTTAACCTCTCCATGCCTGTTTCCTCAATTGTGACAGTAACACCTACTTTATAGAGTTACTGTGAGGATTAAATTAGCTAAAGCATGTATCCTGGTACTCAGTGTTAGTTCTCTTGCCCTCTTTGTAGAAGAACCCTGTAAAGTAAGTTATAGGGTTGAGATGAATAGATCTTAAGGAAGCTTCTTGCTTTGAAATCTATTTGCCTTGTTCACTGCAGATTCTAACTGTTGGTAATTATTACTGTGTTAGAGGCAATAGTGTTATCAGGTAGACGAACATTTAAGTGAATCTCTAGTCCATTCGTCTTGTCTGTGGACTATCTCTAGTTCTCTACATTTTTCTACATCAAGTGTGAGATATAACCTTGAATCTGAAAAAAATCAATAGTAATCTGGATATGTTTTTAGTCTTATCCACAACTGACTGGCTTTTAGATTTTTTTATATCCAAAATCTGTGATCTTAAAGTTTGTTTCTACTATATTCATTAAAAGATGCATAAAGTTCTCTATACTAGGTTTATAAAGATGGACAGAGTCCATCTAAGGACAGAGTCCCTTCTAAGCAGAATTTACCCTCCATATAAGAAAGATTCTTTAACATCAGAGAAATATGAGAGTTCGAGTAAGAGGGAAGTAATGGACTCAGGATCTAAGGTTAGATTTAAACAGTGAAGAAGTAGAGAAAGATCAGTTCGTTACCTACCAGAAACTTGTTGAGTAAGTAGGGACTCATTGGTACTGTCAAATGATAAAAACTTTCCAAGTAGATTAGTGGAGCAGAGTAGAAAACCCAGAAATAGACCCACACAAATATAGCCAACTAATCTTTGACAAAGGTGATTCAGGCAGAGTCTCTTCAATAAGTGGTACTGGAACAACTGTTCATCCACAAGAAAAATGAGGGTAGGCACAGAGCTTACATCTCTCACAAACATTCATTCAAAAAGTTCTTGGACCTAAATGTAAGATGCACAGAAGATCAGACAGGAGAAAAGCTAGATGGCATTGAATTTGGCGATGAGTTTTCATATACACCAAAAGCACGACCCATAAAAGAAAAACATGACAAATTGAATATCATTAAAAATGAAGTTTTCTTTCAAAATGGAAAAAAAAAACCATGAAAATAAAGAGACCCAGTCTAGACTGAAGGGAGACACGAGATTTTTCTGATGGAATGTTTTCCCCCTAGACTCAAAAGGACAACAGACATGATGTTCGGTGGAAAGCAAGTGGTGGTCTGTGGCTATGGAGAGGTAAGTATGACCTTTCACCTAGGTGGTTAAAGATGCATTTTGCTGAAACAGGCTAGAATTTTCCTTTCTACAAAGGTGCTGTTATTGACCGCCTTCAATGGGAAAAGTAACTTCAGAGTCCTTCTAAATCATGTCCAGTCTTCCTTTTTCCCTTTGCATTTTTGCCATTTTTTCCTTCAGTTGATTTTCTGACTTGTTCCTGTGCCGCTTGCTGATGTTCTTTTAGCTTGTGTTTTGATTCTAAATCGTGAGTGTGGGTGTTAGTGTGCACATGATTGTACTAAGCAGGGGCCAGGGGTTTAGTTATGAACAGCATTCATTTGCTTTTCTTCCATTCCCCAAGCATGAGTCTTTTCAGTGAAATTCCTTTTGGGGGCGGGCAGAGTGGGGGCAGGGGTGCACTTTCCCAGAAGCTTTGAGACCCTGTTTTTGCACTGACTCTCCCTGTGGTGTGTGCTTCCTCCTCTCCTCAGGTGGGGAAGGGCTGCTGTGCTGCTCTGAAAGCCATGGGCTCCATCGTCTACGTCACTGAGATCGACCCCATCTGTGCCCTGCAAGCCTGGTAAGCATGCCCCTCCTCAACACCGCCACCTACCATGTGACGCTGGGGCTGCCACCAGAGAATGCTCTGGGGTGGGGGGCGGAGGGGGCGGGCATCTTATCTTAGAGGAGCCCAGAGCCTGAGAGCCCAAGAACCTGCTCCTGTCTCTCACAGAGGAAGGGGCGCTGCTCTGAGAGAAGTAAACTATCGAATTCCTGTGGGAATAGGGATAGGACAGGCCTGGAGCCTTATGGAATCCCTGCCTTTTTGGAAACAGCTGTTGTTGTTGTTGTTGTGAAGTGCTGTCGAGTTGGTTCTGACTCATAGCAACTTCTGTGCAGGGTTTCCAAGGAGCGATTGGTGGGTTTGAACTATCTGAGCTAAACAGTGGTCTGCAGTGTTTACTTGCTGTGATTAGTTTCGCTATTTCAAGAAGTGACAGTGTATGTATCAAAGGGATATAGAAGTTCTGTGGCAAAATATTCCCCAGCTACCTGTTCAGGTTCATTGATTTTCTTTATTTCTACAGCATGGATGGATTTCGACTGGTGAAATTAAATGAGGTCATCAGACAAGTGGACATTGTTATTACCTGTACAGGTATGATTATGACAGATAAAATGGGTGGCACTTGGGAGTACTTTCATATAGCAAGGAAAAATGACTGGAAATATTCTAGACAAAAGTAAACTCTTAAGAGCCTGAAACAGCAGTTCATAAAACCAGTCAGTCCTTTACATTCGTCCTACTTCTCTACAGCACTGACCACAACCTCCCATTAGGTCAGTCATGTAAGAAAGTTTCTCTCCATTCCTTATAACTGCTCCAAATTTCCATCCATCCTCAGCTACCTACGAGATGGACAGAGATAAGATTCATTCGCAGAGATAGATTTAGGAAGCTAGATCTTAAATTTGTACATTTGAAATTTTATTTTCTCTCCAAAATGATCAGGTGTTATTTCTGTTTAGTCTCTGTAATCAAACTTAGGCTCGAGCAAAATCCTTCATTGTTTGAGAAAGTAACATAGGAAAAACCTGCCATTTTGACGATTTTTCAATGTTCAGTTCAGGACCATTATTTCACCATGTTGTATAGACACCACCATTCCTTTTTTTTTTAAAAAAAAAAATAGCTTTATCGAGATTCCCATACTATTCCTTTCAGCCATTTAAAGATAAAGTAGTACAAGCATCACCATTATCTAACTGCAGACATTTTCATCACTCCCAAGGCTGTAAATCTTTACGGGAGCAGAAAACCTCATCTTTCTCCTATGGAACCGCTGGTAGTTTCGAACTGCTGACCTTGAGATTAGCAGCCTGACTTGTAACCACTATGCTGCCAAAGCTCCTTAAAAGAAACCTCAGCCACCATCCATTAACATCACTCCTCAGTCCATGTTTCATCCTCTCCAGGCAACCACTAATGCACAGTCTTATCCCTAGATTTTCCTATTCTGGACATTTCAGTGTGTGGTCTTTTGTGATTGGCTTCTTTCACTTCACATGTTTTCAAGGTTCATCCACATTGCAGTATGTATCAGTACCTCTTTCCCTCTTCTGATTCACTGTAGACTTTCTGCTCCCATAAAGATTGACAGCCTTGGAAACCCTATGGTGGTGGTGGGTGTGTACCACCAAGTACAGGGTCAGTATGAGTCCAAACCAACTCCCTGGCACTTACCAATAACAATGGATACATCACAGTTTACTTAACGAATCACCAGCTGATGGCTATTTGGATTTTCATTTTTATCTGTTAGGTAAAATGCTGCTGTGAACAAGTTTTTAGGGGAACATATATTTTTATTCTCCTGGCTATATACCTAGGAATGGAATTGCTGGGTCAAAATTGCTACTTTTAAGGAATTTCTAAACTGGTTTTCAAAGTGACCACCACTTTACAATCTCATTCCATTATATGGGAAGGAGCTCTGGTAGTGTAGTGATTACAAATTGGGCTACTAACCTCAAGGTCAGCAGTTTGAAACTACCAGCTGTTCTGCAGGAGAAACGTGAGACTTTCTGCTCCTATAAAGATTTATAACCACAGAAACCCTATACAGGGTCACTATGAGTCAAAACCAACTCCACGTCACATAACCAACCAACCAACCAAGTATATGAGACTCCTGGTATGGTGTTGTAGGATCAGCACTGGCCTGCAAACTACAGGGTTGACAGTTCAAACACACCAGCTGCTCCTTGGAAACCCTATACAGGATCACTGTGAGTGCGAATCAACTTGACAGCACTTAACAACAATAGTAACCAGTATGTGAGGACTTCTGATTGGTGTAGAATCAGCACTAGTTTTAAACCACAGTTCCGCAGTTCAAACCCACCAGATGCTCCTTAGAAACCCTTCACAGAGAGTCAGAATTGACTCGATGGCACTTAACAACAACTACCAGTATATGGTAGGGTTCTGGTTCTCCATACCTTCACCAACACTTGTCACTGTCTAACTTTTCTGATTCTAGCTGTCTTACTGGGTGTGAAGTGACATTTAATTATGACTTTGATTTGTTTGTATTTCGCTAATGGTTAATGAACTTAATTAAATACTTGTTTCATTGTACTTTTTGGTCAGTTATATTTCTTTAGAGAATTAATATTTCGCTGTGCTCATTTTCTAATTGGGTTATTTATCTTTGTATTTTTTTTAAGAGTTCTTTATATACTCTGCACACAAGTCCCTTATTCGATTCACAAATATCTTCTCCCATTCTGTGGGCTGTCTTTTCAGTTTCTTGGTGGTATCCTTTGTAGCGCAGACGATTCTAATTTTGATGTCCTTCAATTCATCTATTTTTCTTTGGTTGCCTGTCTTTTAAGGACTCTTGGTGGCACAGTGTTTACGTTTCAGTTAAACTCCACTGCCTGGAAGGTCAGTGGTTCAAACCCATGAGCCTCTCTGTGGTAGCAAGATGAGGCAGTCTTCCGTAAAGATTGACAGCCTTAGAAACCCGAGGGGACAGTTCTACTCTGTCCTACAGAGTCACTGTGAGTTGGAATTGACTCAGCGGCAATGGGCTTGGGGTTTTGTTTTTGATTTGTCTTGTGCTTTAGGTGTCGTATCCTAAGAAACCAGTGCCTAACCCAGCCTCATCTCCACCTGTGAGTCCTTCTAAGAGTTTGACAGTTTTAGTTCTACATTTAGGATCATAGAACCTCAACTGCTGTGTGTAATGTACTTACTGTAGGGATCCAACTTCATTTTGCATATATACAAAATTTCTGATGTTTTTAAGGTAACAAGAATGTGGTAACCAGAGAGCACTTGGACCGTATGAAGAATAGCTGCATCGTTTGTAACATGGGACATTCCAACACAGAGATTGATGTGGTAAGATAAAATGATTCATTATTGGGGACTTTTTCTTCTTCTTTATTTCTCTTCTTCCCAAGAAACATAAACTGGAAGAGGAAAGAGCAGAGTCACCATCCACCCTACCTGGCTGTCCTGGCAGAGGTGTTCACTTACCACCATAGGGCATGTGCTTGTGGGCAAAGTCAAGCTTCTTCCTCTCAACGTAGGCATTTTAAACAATTGTCCTCTTCCAACAAGCTGGATGCCTACTTATGCTGTAAGCCACTTTATCTTGGCAGGGTATGTTTAGCTTGAGAGCTAGATAAACTCCCAACTTACAAAAGGACACAATGACTTTGAGTCATTATAGTAGTCCGTGTTTGGGGAATGTTTGATTTTGCCATAAAAAATGAGATAAGTGTGTTGAGCCAAGAAGTCTGTGAACATTTCTTAAGGTTAAAGTGGCTTCTTCTTTTTTCTACCTCTTTTGTTGGGCTAGGTATCCTTTTAATTTTCCAAACTGTGGCCATTGGGTGTCTAGATGTCACAATTAGTGCAGTGCCAGTGTGTAATAGCATTTGATCCTCAAGCCTGAAAAACTTAATTACTCTGGTCCTTGAATTGATTTATATTCATGTTAAAATTTCCAGTCCCACATAGCACTTAGTCCTACTAAGGTGCCCCATCAATGTTTAATAGAAGCGTTATTTATTTCCTCCAGACTCACCAAAGTATCTTTCATTGGGGCTTTCATTGTGGTTGTAAGATTTTATGGCATTATTCTGGCACCGCTGTGCTTCTCTGTGGGTAGCTGGCTCAAGCAAAGCACGCTTTCATCTTTTCTGAAGGCTGTTCTGACTGAGCTTCAGCATTGACAGGTTAGCATCAGTTGAAATATTGAGAGCCTGTTGGATAATATCTATTTTAAATGATTTCTTTCTTTAACTCTGTGCTCTATTCTTACGTTATTAAAGATAGCTAGAAAAACAACCTACCCGAGTCTGTTCCTGACCTTGGGATGAAGTAGCATAGCTCCATTATTCCGTCTTACCCTGATGATTTGCTGATAGTGAATAATTTAGTTGGTGCATTTTCGTTGTTGTTAAGTTTCACGTACATGCCATACTGCTAAAGTTCAACAATGTTAGTGTTTCCAGAACTGTCTCTAGTATATGATTGGGGGTTTTTCCTTGATTAATAGAGTCACCAAATGGGAAGAGCCTACAGGGACGTGGTCACGTTCTGAGAGCTGCTGAGAAGTCTTCGTAGTTGGGGGAGAGAAAGGTGTTTTTCTCTCTGAGCTGTTCAGAAACTCTGAAGTAGAAATAACTCAAAATACTATCCTGTAGCTTTTCTGTTTTACAAACATAAAAAATTGCTTAGCTCATTTCATTCTCTTGACTACCCAATTGAGGGTTCCTAATTTTCAAATGAGAAACTAAGTACATTAGTTATAGACAATTGATTTTAAAATGAAATTAGAACATAAAATCCAGGATTGTTTTTTTTTTAGTCCAGTCCAGTTTCTTCCCCTTCCTTCTGAATACTTACTCATGATTTCTAGATTGACTTCAAGTTGTTGTTGTTAAGTGCTATGGCATCAGTTCTGACTCATTACAACCCCAGATAGGGTTTTTGAGCTGTAAATCTTTATGGGAGCAGAATGCTTCATCTTTCTCCCTGGGAGCAGCTAGTGGATTCAAGCTGCCAACCTTATGGTTAGCAGCCCGATGCATAATCCACGTTGCCAGCAGGACTCCTTAGATTACCTTCAAGTAGTGATGAATAAACCCATCTCTCTTCCCAAGGTAGCCTGGAATGTAAGTGTTTTCTCAGGAGATAACAGGTATTGTTGATTTCTGAGACTGCTGTGTGCCAGGTGGTGGTCTCAGAGCCCTTGGAGCCAGTGAACAAAACAGACAAAGATCCCTGCTCTTGTGGAGCTTACATTCTAGTGCGGAGGAAGATCATAAATCAGTGCATTTTCAGTAGGTTCGGCATGAACAGCACCATGACAGAAAGCAAATGTGGGCCATGGCATGGGGCAGCTACGTGCTAGGCTCTCATTTTAGTTATTTATAGTTCTGAGTTCTCATTTTAAATGGTGGTGGCTGATCTGTCCAGTTGCTCTAACTCATAGCGACCCTGTATAGGGTTTCCAAGGAGTGGCTGGTAGATTTAAAACTCCAGCCTTTAGGTTCAAACCAACCTTGCAGCCCAGTGCTTATCCTAGAGTGCCAGGTGTCATTTTCAGTAGAGGATCAAAATACACCTCATTAAGAAGGTGCTATTTGAGCAGACTTGAAGGAATTAGCCACGTGGGTTTTTACATGACGAGCATTTCAAGAGAGAGAGAGGAGCCAGTACAAATGCACTGACATGTGTGCCGCGTCAGTTTGAGAACGAAGTGGTTGGTGCAGAATGCGTTTTGGAAGGGAGGCTTTGATTTTGAAAAGATCGGCCTGGCTGCTGTGTTGAGAATAAGCCTAGTGTCACGGGTACTGCCATATTAGCTGCAGTATTGTCCACTAAGAAGACCCAAGAGCCCTTTGTCTTCTAGTCAGAGGTATTTAACTAAACTGAGTAGTCCAGAAAGAGCTTACTAACGCAGAACGAATGAAGTCAGACCCAGGCCTCGCAATTTTAATGGTAAACGCTTAGATATGACACCAAAAGCATGAACAGCAATAGAAAACATAAAGTAGACATCATAAAAATTAAACACTTTTGTGTATCAAAGAACTTTACCAAGAGACAACCTACAGAATGGGGGAGAATATTTAGGAACCATATATTTGATTAAAAAGGTATAATACTCAGAATATATAATCAACAACAACAATTCCACAACCAAAAGGCAAACAACCCAATCAAAAAACTGGACAAAGTACTTAAATAAACATTTCTCCAAAGAAGATATTCAAGTGTCCAACTAGCACATGAAAAAATGCTCAACATCATTGTTATTAAGTGCCGTCGAGTCTGTTCCAAGCCATAGTGACCCTGTATAGGATTTCCATTAGTCTTTGCACAAGTCCATTGCTGTTGAGTTGCTTCCGACGCCTAGTGACCATACAGAACAGAGTAGGACTGCTCCCATAGGGTCTCTGAGGCTGTAACCTCTACGGAAGCAGACTGCCCCAGCTTTCTCCTATGGAGAGGCTGGTGGATTGGGACTAACCTTTCAAATAGCAGTTGAGTGCTTAACCACTGTGTCACCAGGGCTTCCATTCATCATTGGGGAAGTAGAAATCAAAATCTAAATGAGGTACCATGTCACACCTACTAAGATGGCAATTATTCAAAAAGAAGAAAGTATCCAGAGTTGGTGAAAATGTGGAATGAGAAGTCTTGTCTGTTGTGGAAAACAGCGTGATTGTTGATCAAAAAAGTTGAACATAGAATTGTGATATTACCCAGTAGTTCCACTCCTAGGTATATAAACCAAAGATTTAACAGCAGGAACTCAAACAGATGCTTGTACACCAATGTTCAATGCAGCGTTAGTCACAATAGCCAAAAGGTGGAAACAACCAAAGCGTCCATCAACAGATGAATGGATGATGCATAAAGTGTAGTGCATTCATACACTGGAGTAAGTCAGGACACAACAGGATCAATAGGATATGATCCAATTTATATGAAACATCTCAAATAGACAAATGCAGAGAGACAGAAGTTGGTTAGTGATGCCAGATGCTGAGAGGATAGAGGAGTTGGGGTTATTGTTTAAGGGATACCGAGTTTCAGTTTGAGGAGATGAAAGACTTGAAATAGATTGTGATGATGGTCGCACAACATGGTAAATATAATTAATGTTACTGAACTACACACTGAAAATGGTTAAAATGGCAAGTTTTTATTATAATTTATCACACTAAAACAATGTTACTTTGAACTTCTCCAGTGCTAGTGTCACAGAACATGTAAAGTGAAATTAAACAAACAAAAAAAAGAAGGGAACTCAGCTAAGAGTTGAAACTGAGTGCTCATTCACGATTTGGCAAATGTGTAGTGAATTTAGCATAGGTACATTTTCTAGTCTGTGTCAAGTATTCATCGACTGAAGAAATGGAAGTGAACACCATCCCTGCTGTCATGTTCTAGGAGAGCTTATTTTCCAGGGAGAGGAACTAGATAGTACCAGTGCTTCTTCTTGTTGTTAGGTGCCATCGAGTTGCTCCAGCTCAGAGCATTACATCATTTCATTTCTTAACTGCTGCTTCCGGGAGTGTTGATTATGGATCCAAGCAAAATGACCCTATATGCAACAGAACGAAACTCTGCCAGCCCTACACTGTCTTCACAAAGAAATGGGGCTCTTTTTGCTGACCCTCCAGTTTACCAAGCATGATGTCCTTCTCCAGAGACTGGTCCCTTCTGATAATATGTTCAAAGTATAAGAGACACTCTCGCCAACCTGGCTTCTAAGAAGCGTTCTGGCTGTATTTCTTCCAGCACAGATTTGTTTGTTCTTCTGGTAGTCCATGGTGCTTTTAATATTTTTCTCCAGCACCAGAACTCAAATGCATCAATTCTTCTACTATCTTCCTTATTCATTGTCCAACTTTCAAATACATATGAGCCTGTTGAAAATACCATGGCTTGGGTCAGGCACACCTCAGTCCTCAAACTGATAGCTTTTCTCTTGAACACTTTAAAGAGGTCTTCAACAACAGATATACGTAATGTAATACAGTGTTTGATTTCTTGACTGCTGTTTCCACGAGTATTGATTGTGGATCCAAGCAAAATGAAGTCTTTGACAACTTCGATCTTTTCTACCTTTGCCATGATGTTATTTATTGATCCAGTTGTGAGCGTTTTTGTTTTTTTAACATTGAGGTGCAATTCGTAATGAAGACTGTGGTCTATGATCATAATCAGTAAGTACTATACGTCCCCTTTGCTTCCAGCAAGCAAGGGTGTATGGTCTGCATATTGCAGGTTGTTAATGAGTTTTCCTACAATCCTGACCATTTCATTCTTCTTAATGTAACGCAGTTTCTCAGATTATTTGTTCAGTATACAGATTGAATAAGTATAGGGACAGGATACAACCCTGGTGCACACCTTTCCTCATTTTAAACCATTCAGTATTCCCTTGTTCTGTTCAAATGACTGCCTCTTGGTATTTGTGCAAGTTCCTCATGAGCACAATTATATGTTCTATAGAGGGTTCATTTGTGACTGGGCTTTATGGGCACAGCTCCTATCTCCTATCAGGTGGGAAAGAGGAGAATGGCCCACATACAAGAGAACAAAACAGAAGTAACTAGAAAAAAAGAATATGATAACAAAAAAGATAAAAGAGGAGCAGGAAAATGGAGCTATATAAGAGAAAAAGGACAGAGAATATAAAAGAAGAAATTTAAAATAAAAAAACCAAGGAGAGGAAAGATGAGAAGAGAAAGAAAGTAGTAAAGAGAGATCAAAAGGAAAAAAGAAGAGGAGAAATGAGAAACAGAAGAAAAGAAGACAAATGAAAGTAGAGATAGAAAGGATAAAATTCAAGGGAACGGAAAGAGAAGAAAGAATAAATAAAAACAATGCAAGGAAAAACAATTGCAGCTGTTGGACCTGAAAAGGAGAAACCTTCGGGGGATTCCTGCCAGCCAAGAACCTCATGAGGTGGTTGTGGGAGGAATGTGACAGCGGAGTTCCTGGCCCTAGATGGAGTTCCTATGGGCCTAGGTGTTATCTATGTTTAGAGCACTCAATCCGGAAGTAGTTTGTGGAGACCTTTGATGGAGCTGGTTTTAGTGTCTGTTTGGACCATAGAGAATCTGGGGACAGGGTGGCTGGTTATGAAGGTTTCTGGTAGAGTAATGCTGGTCTGGTGACTCTGTGGGTTCTGTAAGTTGGAGCCAAGTCCATCTTAATCCAGCCATCAAAGTGGCACAGTTGGTCCCCGACTCACACTGGCCTAGCTCACAACCATGTGGCTCCAAACTCCTGGAGAGCAGGGTCTGTGCTGGTGATGGATGAGGCTGGAAGCTGGTTATAGCCTGGTTATCAGGGGAGCAAGGGGCGGGGAGGAAGGGATCATACTTTCCCTGTTGCCTGTGTGAATCTTATCTGCCAGACCACTTTCTGTCACAAAACCTGCTCACAAAAGTTCAAGATGGTTACACCGCATCTGAGCTGCAGTTCACCCGTCAGTCATCCTCTCTTGCTGTCACTCCTCAACATCTCCTCCCAGCAAGCACTCAGTCTGTTACCTTTCCTCTGAAGTTCAGGGACCAAGATTTTCATCTGGTCCCTTTTATCTTTGTTGTAGAGGGTCCGTGTAGTGTGTCTTCCTACTCTGCCATCTTGCCGGAAGTTCCGACCTTTTTAATAATAGCTTATAGAAAGAGTTGATGTGTTAGAAAGCCACACATCTTTCTGATACATATCAGTGCTGTGAATACATGGGGAACCTACAAGAGGAATTGTGCTCTTAGCTGCCCTTGGCCATGTCTTTCTTAGACATATTTCTTTACTGTAGAAAACAGACCTACTAACCCATATACATAACAGAGAAGGCCTGTATGACTGAGTTTCACAATTCAGATGGTTAAACCGTTGTGTGCATGTGTCTTCAAAGTTTCTACCAGCCTTTGGATTACAACGTAGTAGTTGTTTAACTAGAGACTTGACTATTGACTGCCACACTAGAACCACAGTTGTTCCCCCTGAAGAAACAGATGAGAGGGATTTGTACAAATATAACAACTGACTAATTTGCAGTAGGACATATACTTAGTTTGGAAAGATAGGAGACTGCTTGGTAGATTGTGAATCTGGAGCAAAGACAACTGTATGTCTTTAAGAGAGATTCTTGTCCTGGCCACAGGAAACTCCTTCTCTAGAGGATGTGCCCTGCCAAATGAACTTTCATCTTCAGGTTAATGATGCCCCCTTGACAGTTCTAGAGATAATTCAATCAAGTTTCCCTTCAACCCCTTTTTTTGAACTGATCCTCATGTCTTTTGTGCATCATAGCCATTCTCGTGCTTTACTAAGCTGCCTCTGCTAAGCAGTGGTCATTTTATTATATTCATAAGAAGCATCCTTTCCTTTTCCCCTCAGGAATGCTTCCTAAGACAGTAGACTCTCCTTATGATGGTATCAGCTCTTTGCTTTCAGTCTCCAAGATCCTTTGCCCCTGGAACATTAGAGGTATAAAATACTGAAACCATGAAATACTCTAAAGTGTCATCATGTCAACTAAAAACAAGCCAGTGTCACCATGGAATAGGTATTACTTTCTTTCAAAAGGCTAAGGAAGTTATTTTGTATAGCCTTAACTCCCCAAAAGATCCTTTTGTTTAAACCCCTTTTAAATCTATATTGATTTTTTAGGTTTTTTTTTTTTTTAAGTTTTTATTGTGAATTGAGTGATAGTTTACATGGGAGAACATCACTTTTACATTCATCATTTCATTGCAATGATTACAAACTCCTCCGTGCATCATCATTCACCAGTATTTGCTTCTATTCCCTCTGGGTTTTTTTGTTTTTTGTTTTTTGTTTTTTTTGAGGGGGATGTACACACAGAAACACTCAGGAATATATAATCATTTAAACAACCAAAGGAAACATTCTGTACATTGCTTTTTTAAAAATTCTAACATAAAGTAATATTTGCGTAGTTTAAAAATTCATGCTTTTTTTTTTTTTTAATCTGCCTTATATTCCCTTGTAAGAAACTCTGCAGACTTACCTAGCTGTTGACTTACATATATGTTTTGCTATTACAAATGATGCTAAATTGAACATTCTTCAGCAGTTGTGTTTCTGAACTTGAGCAAGTTTATCTTTAGGATAGATAGAGTCTTACAAGTGTAATTTATTGACAAAAGATTGGTGGTAGCAGTATGCTGTGGAGTCAGTTCCAACTCATAGCAACCCTGTACAGGATTTCTGAGGCTGTAAATCTTTATGGGAGCAGAAAACCTCATCTTTCTCCCATGGAACAGCTGGTAGTTTCGAACTGCGACCTTGAGGTTAGCAGCCCAATTTGTAACCACTATGCTACTACCAGAGCTCCTTAAGGTTAGGTGTATATAAAATTTTTCTAAATACTGCTCTGAGTCAGAATCAACCCACTGGCAATGGATTTTGGGTTTTTACTGCCCAATTGCCTGCTAGAAAGGTTGAACAAATACTGTTATATTGCAATGAATGTCATAAGTTGAAATGGATATGAATTATTGAATGGAAAACCAGATTGCCCTGTAAGCTTTCACCCAAATTACAATAAAAAGATTTTTAAGAAGGAAAGGCTGAACTAATTTCTAAAACTTGACATATCAAGAAATTGTATGTTTTCTATCTAATAAAGAAATTGTCCAGACCATTAATATAGCCCTGACTTCACTGACCCTCTCCCACTAGATTGCTGCTGCCTCTGGGACAAGCACCATGCCTTTCTGGACATGAATGGAGCACCCCATTGTATGAATGGAGAGACCTCGGAGATACAAGAATGCCTCCTAGTAGACTTTATCTTCTTCTCACAGCCTAGTAGAGGAGCCCAGTCTTTTTTGATTTTTGTGTTTTTGTTTTGCTTTTTTTCAAAGGGGTTAGGTTGGAATAAGGAGTTAGGATGAGGACTATGGCTAGGTGTAGGCAAGACCTATGACTTCATTTAGCGTTAGGGTTATGGTTAGGACTAGGGTTAATAATAAGGAGCTCTGATAGCATAATGGTTACAAGTCAGGTTGCCAACCTCAAGGGCAGCAGTTTGAAACTACCAGCCATTCCTTCAGGAGAAAGATGAGGCTTTCTGCTCCCATAAAGATTTACAGCCTCGTAACCCCTATGCAAGGTCACTGGGAATTGGAATTGGCACCATGGCACTTACCAACAATAACAAAATTAATGTTAAGAGTATGGGTTCAACTAGACTTTGGAGTAAGACTAGTTTTAGGGTTGTTAGGTGTGTTTTTTTTATTGTTTTGTTTTGTTTTTTCTTGAAATCTACTTGATTTCCCATTCATTTGGAAATTCTGTAACTACATTATTCCCTTTTTTAACTTTGTTTTGTTGTTGCAAACTGATATCTCTAGTTCCCTATTTTCAGTCTTCTAGGTTTGTTTTGCTTTGAATACGTTTGAGTTCTGGATGATATAATCATGTATGTTAGTCTCAGGTTGTTGTCTGCTTCTGCTGGTTCTCTGTCCAAAGAACTGTATTTAATATTTTTTGTAAGGTTGGTCTGGTTTTTGCAAAATCTTTTTATTTCTTTTTACCTGAAAACGACCGAATTTTGCCATCATATATGATGGACAATTTTGCTTGGTATGTATCATTCTTAGTTGGCAATTTTCTCACAGTTTTATATATGTCATCCCATTGTCTTCTTGTCTGCATGGTTTCTGCTGAGAAACCAGAGCTTCGTCTTATCAGTTCTCCTCTGTAAGTAACTTTTCATTTTTCCCAGGCTGCTCTCAAGACATTTTCCTTTTCTTTCATTTTAAAAAGTTTGATTATAATATGTCTTTGTAGTTTTCTTTTGGGGTCTACCCTGTTTGGAATTCATTTAACTTCTTGAATAGCTATCTTCTCATCTATCATGCCACCATTCATCTGTCAGTTTGTCGTACTGTGGTGGCTTGTGAG
>NW_006408559.1:1955988-1976997 GCF_000296735.1 Chrysochloris asiatica
TTCTCAAGCTGGGGGAACTGAAGAAAAAATTCAATCCTCAACTTTCATTATTGAAAAATTCTCTGGGCAAATTATTGAATGATGCAGAAAGTATCAAGAGAAGATGGAAGGAATACACAAAGTCACTGTACCAAAAGAAAATGGTTAATGTTCAATCGTTTCAAGAGGTAGCATATGACCAAGAGCCAATGATACTGAAGGAGGAAGTCCAAGGTGCATTGAAGGAATTGGCCAAGAACAAGGCAGCAGGAATTGATGGAGTAAAAATTCAAATCTTTCAAGAATGTGAGGTGGCACAGGAGGCACTTACTCATCTCTGGCAAGAAATTTGGAAGACAACTATCTGGCCGATTGATTGGAAGAGATCCAATTTGTGCCCATTCCGAAGAGAGGTGACCCAACAGAATGCAGAAATCATCGGACAATCTCTTTGATATGCCATGTGAGTAAAGTTTTATTAAAAGTAATAAAGAAATGGCTGCAAGCATACATTGACAGAGAACTTCCAGAGGTTCAAGCCAGATTCAGAAGAGGCCATGGAACGAGGGATATCATTGCTGGCATAATGTGGACTTTGGCTGAAAGCAGAGAATATCAGAAAGATACTTACCTTTGCTTTATTGAGTATGCAAAGGCTTTCAAATGTGTGGATCATGACAAGCTATGGACAACATTGCGAAGTATGAGTGTTCCGGAACACTTAATTGTGCTCATAAGGAATTTGTACCTGGACCAAGAGGCAATTGTTCGAACAGAACTGGGAACGCTGAATGATTTAAAATTAAGAAAGGTGTGTGACAAGGTTGTATACTTATTCTACCTGTATGCTGAGCAAATAATCCAAGAAGCTGGGTTATATGAAGAAAACTGTGGCATCAGGATTGGAGGAAGACTCATTAACAACTTGCGATATGCAGATAATACAACCTTGCTTGCTCAAAGTAAAGAGGACTGAAAACATTTACTGATGAAGATCAAACAGCACAGCCTTTGGTATGGATTACATCTCAATGTAAAGAAAACAAAAATCCTCACCACTGGACCAATTAATGACATTCTTATCAATGGAGAAAAGATTGAAGTTGTCAAGGACTTCATTCTGCTTGGATCAACAATCAGTGCTCGTGGAAGCAGCAGTCAGGAAATCAAACGACATATTGCATTAGGCAAATCTGCTGTACAAGACCTTTTTAAAGTGTTGAAGAGCAAAGATGTCAGCTTGAAGACTAAGATGCACCTGACCCAAGCCATTGTATTTTCAGTCACCTCATATGCATGTGAAAACTGGACAGTGAATAAGGAAGACCATAGAAGAATTAATGCTTTTGAGTTATGGTATTGGAGGAAAATATTGAAAGTGCCATGGGCTGCCAAAAGAACCAATAGATCCATTTGTGCAGCCAGAGTGCTCCTTGAAGGCTAAGATGGCCAAACTTCGTCTCTCATACTTTGGACATACTGTCAGGAGGGACCAGTCGCTGGAGAAGGATATCATGTTTGGTAAGGTGGAGGATCAGAGAAAAGAGGAAAACCCCCAATGAGATGGATTGGCCAAGTGGCAGCATCGATGGACTCAAGCTTGGCAAGAGTAGTGAGATTGGCCCAGGATCGGGCAGTGTTTCGCTTTGCTGGCATAAGGTCACTATGGATCAGTACCGACTCGATGGCACCTAACAACAACAACATCCTATCATGATGTTAGGAAAGTTTTCTTCCAGCAATTCTTGGACAATTTTCTCTATGGTTTCATTTGTCTCTCCCTGTTCTGGAATTCCAATCACCCATGAGTTATTCCTCTTGATAGTGTCCTACATAAATCTTAGGCTGTCTTCAGATTCTTTCATTCTTTTTCTGATTGTTCTTTTCCCAGATGAGTATTGAGAGATTTGTCTTCGAGCTCACTGATTCAACCTTCCAGTGATTCAATTCTACTTTGTCCTTTCAAAGTATTCTCTATTTCTCAAGTCTTAGTATTAATTTTCTGGCTTTTTAATTGCTGGTTTTTGTGTGGTTTCCAATTTCTCATTTATTTTTTCAGTGTGTGCTTCTGTGATTTACCTGAATGCTTCCTTGCTTTCACCAATTTTTTTCTCAATTCATTGAAGGTGGTACCTACGTAACATTATTTTAACTTCCTATCAAATAATTCTGATTCCATTTCTGGTATTATATTTTCTGGCTGTATATTTTGGTCACTTGTTTGAAGCACTCTATCCTATTTCTTCATGTAGGCTGAAATTGTCTGTTTTCTCCTTGCCATTGTGGTATCGTATTTATATTTAATTGATGATTGTATGTTGGTGTGTTATCCGCACTTACCACCTGCCTCCTGGTGGATGTAATAAAGACTGGAAGGAAGTCTGAACACAGTTTTCTGTTCTTTGAGAAAACAGACAATTCTAGCAGGTTCATTTACCTCTGGAAGGACCCCAGGCAAAGGCGGAGCAGGAGAGGGTACCACTGGTTGCTGTGTTGGCCGACTGCTACCAGGAGGGCAAGAGTATGGAGAACTGCACCCCCTTGTCTCCCACCTGCAGCCCAGGTTTGTGTATGTCAGCCGATGTCTCAGTAGTCATCCGCTTTCAAAAGCTCAACATGGTCGCTCGGCTCCACACCAGCTGATAACCCGCCTGGTTTTCCTCTCTCTCACTGCGTCTGTTCAGCTCCGTCTTCCAGTCAGCGCTCAGTCCACGCCTCTGTCCTATCTCTGTCCTAGCTTCAGAATCTCAGGGTTCCAGGACCACCATCTCTATCTCTTTCACTTGTTCTCCCAGGTCTTTGTTACAAAGGGTCTGTTTACTGCATCTGCGTACTCCGCTATCTTGCCCTGACTCCCACAGTCTTTTTATATGTATTCTTGACTATAGTAACTAAAATATAGTCAATTGCTCAGTAGGTAATAGACAATTATTATAACTCAAGTGTTTATCTTTATTTGTCTGAAAATTACTATTACTTAGTGAGACTGCATTTAATCAACTGAGCCAATGGGTAGTTCTGGAATTTCTATTTTAGGCATTGCCTATGGAAAGAAGAGGTTGTTGTCTAAAGTCTGTACCTGGTGACTTGTACCTGATTACTGCTTTAATCCACTTCCCATTTCTGCTTTTGTCCTCTGAATATACAGTGTACAGAACTAGAAGGAGGTGAGCCGCTGGGAGCTTTACGCTCCCATTAAACATTTCCTTAAAGGCTACTTCACATTTGCACTTAGGTCACAAAGCTTCTTTAACTTCAGGATGAACCCCTATCATTAAGAAAATGAAGTGGGACCATGACACCTGAGAGCAGAGCCTCAGGCCCTAGCAGGCTGTGTTTAGGACACTTGGGCTTCTTAAACCAAATCCCACTCAGCTCTGACCTTCCTTGGTTTCTCTGTCTCTTCAGCACGTAATGTGTTCAGTTTGCACTGTATTTATTTGCACTTTTTTGCATGTTGCTTTGTAAGTATTTTGAAAGCTTTATCGCCTCTCACATATGTATTGTTTTGTGTCCCCAACTCAAGTGAAGGCAGAAACCCTGTCTTTGTTTTATTTCATATTTCCCGTAGCACTTTGTGCTGTGTTCAGCAGAGAGAGTGTTCAGCAGAGAGAGTGGAATGACATCTTAGGATAAAATTCCCTGAAATGGAACCGTCCTAGCCAACCCAGAACAGGTAGTCTCTACCTGGCCTGTGATTGCTCCTTTCAAGTTGCTGTTTGAATTGGCTCCCTTCACCCTCTTCCCCTCCACAGAGTGGAACCTGTTGCTGCTGATGTGCTTACTACTGATGTATGTTTCAGGCGAGTCTACGGACACCAGAACTGACCTGGGAGCGAGTGAGGTCCCAAGTTGACCATGTAATATGGCCAGATGGCAAGAGGATAGTACTGCTGGCAGAGGTAAGACCTGGGGGATGAGAAGAGACAGGCTGGAGAGAGGCTTGCTGTACCCAGAATCCCCTCCTCTTCATGTTCTCACAGACTTGCAACTCCTTGTAAGCACCCATTTAACTACTTTACCAGTGGGTTTTACTTCAAATGGTGCAAGGTTTTTTCATTCGTCAATTAAGAAATTATTTTGGTTCCCCACTCTTCACCAATTATCCTGTCTATCCACATCACTCTCCAGGTTGAGTCAGATAGTGACTATCACTGTGGAAGGAATTAGCAGATAGAATTAATGTCACTGTGGAGGATGCTTATAAAGAGATAATGGCACTTGGGGGATGGTTTGATCAGTAAGCACAAAGCCGAGATTCCTGACTGTAACTTTCTTAGGCAAGCTCTAGAAAAGCCATGTCATTGCTTATAGATTCCCTGTGTTTGAGGGCCCATTTTCCCCAACTAAGCCGGACATGTAGCAGGGTCCCAGCTGTACCAGGGAGTTTCACAAAGTTCATGGGAAAATGGAGTTAAGATAATGGAGTTTTCTGTGAAGTATTTGAAGCCCCTTCTCATAATGGCTCCTTGGCTGATAATTTCCCCATCCTCTTCTGCAATCTCAGATGCTTCCTTGACTTTATTCAGTTTGCTCTTTCATACCCAACTTTAACCACTTTTCCTTTCATGGAAGCTTCTCTTCTCTAGTCCTGGATTCTTGACAGCTACCAGGATGCTCCCTGGATGCTTCCTCCTCTTCAAGAACAGATACCAAAATGGAAGGAGGATGATAATCCTTTTCCTTCAGTTTTAATTTTCAGTCAGTTTTTCTTTTTTTTTTTTAATCAAAGAAAGTGAGCATGCAAATGTAAAAGATGCCCATGTTCTTCTCGGGGCCTGTAAATTTATGTTTACATCTCCTTACTCTTCTCTTCTCCCTTTTCGCCTTCTCAGATACTTTAGGGCATCTGTGAAGGGACAGAATTATTTCTTTAGGAGTGCTGATGTGGAGGGTTGAGCAGGTTGTTAAATATGCATTTACAGCCTACTGCCGTTGGCTTGTGTGTTTCGTATTGCCCTGGAAGGTCACTCCTTGACCACAGCCAGCATCCCCATTGTTGTCACCTAGTCTAGTTGGACAAAAAAGGTGACCAGGCCTCTGAGGAAACAAAGTAGCAGAGTGTGGCAGAAATTTCTAGCTCTTCTACTCTCAGAACCAGCAATTCAGAATACAAGACTGTCCTTGAACTCAGGAAAACCAAACTGAGGAAGAAGCGCCCAAATCATCACAGCTTCCTAAAGCTGAGCTGGAGAGACCTCCACTCTCTAGTCTGACTTGACTAGGCTGCTGTGGGGAACAGTTCTTCTGAATGCCGATGCCTCAGAAGGACAGTCTGCTGCAGAGAGCAGAGAACCCCCAAATTCCCTGTGCCGTCCTTCAGTGGCACTCAGTGAATTCCTTTTATTGAACACCTGCTTTTGTCCCGCAGTGTTAGTTAGGAGTGGATGGAGAGTGGCAGTACTTTGTCCGCCAGGTACTTTGTTCTAACCCATCTGTGTTGCTCCCTCACTTCCAGGGCCGTCTGCTGAACCTAAGCTGCTCTACAGTGCCTACATTTGTGCTGTCCATCACGGCTACCACTCAGGTGAGGCTGCAGAGCGGGAAGCAGGGGGCCTGGAGAATGCCATCCGACTACCAGCTTGTCAGCATCCGTGTCTCTGCTTCTCTAGGCTCTCGCCTTGATCGAGCTCTACAATGCCCCTGAGGGCCGCTATAAGCAGGATGTCTACCTGTTGCCCAAGAAAATGGGTGAGCATGCATTCTGCCCCCCTCCTTGCCAAATTGTCCAGACTCAGAGGCCAAAAGACATCTAGAACCTTAAGTTCCTTGTGGATTTTTTTTTAAAGAGTGGGGATGTCTTTCTCTTAATAAAAGTAGGAGCTAGCACACCTAGATTCCATCCCCAGCTGATTCTCCACATTTTCTACCTGAGACGCCCTAGTTAAGTCATGGCAATTTTTGTGATTTCATTTCCCAGCATATGGGTTTTAAGGATTTTTGTCTTTTAAAGCATCTTGTACGTAAGAATCTTAAAGGAGAAAAATGTCTTCTTTCAAGGAAGAGGAATCACACGTGACATCTGATTTCAGGGCTAGGCTGCTTAGTAGCCTCAACCAAACCTTCCTCAGACCCAGCGAGGTGTTTCATGCTTCCACCTCTGACTCCATGCTTCAGGAGCAAGGAGAGGCTCTGAGCGCATTTAGTGATGTGGGTGTTCCTTACACGAGAAATACTAAACTGTCTTAAATTTTTAAAGAACCTGACTCAAGCACCTGAATTGCTACAGTGTGTATAAATCCCAAGGGCATAAAATCAGCTTCTGGTTTTGTTTTGTTTGGTACATAGCAGCTGTTAGAAGTGGGTATATTTTCCCTTTAGTAGACACTTTGGAAGAATAGCGAAGAAATGGAACAGCCCATCTTCTGACTGAATGTATAATAAAGTGGGCATGGGGGGAACCAAACACATATCTAGAAAATGACATACTTTCAATTATCAATCAATAAGTAGGAAGGAGCTCTGGTGGTGCAGTGGTTAAATGCTCAGCAGTAATAGAAAGGTCAGCAGTTCAAACCCACCAGCCACTCCGCTACAGAACAATGAAGCAGTGTACGTCCATAAAGATGGCAGCCGTGGCAACCCTAAGAAGCAGTTCTGCTCTGTCTTGTAGGGTGGCTATGAGTCAGAATCGGCTTGATGGCAGTGAGTTTGGGTGCAGCATGTGTCAGATGACAGAATACAAACAGGAAGCCATGAGAACTAAGGGGACTAAGAGCAGAGCAAACCATGCGGCCTCATCATTAGCTAGCCCTTCCAGATTTTCTGAAGCATCAGGTTTTCTGAGTGACTCAAAGTAAAGAGAGCTCAAGGCAGAACTAAAATTTGAGTTTCACATTTTCTAGTCCCTACCTCATCCCATCCGCTTTTTTTTTTTTTCCTTTTTCCCAAGCCCCCAAAACTCTTGCTTCTTTTAACTCTCCTTCATCTCTCTGAGGAAAAAGAAAGGCTCAAGTTTGAAACAGCTAGTAGAAAGGAAGAAATGTTAGGGCTTTGAGATGCACTAAGCTTGAAACTAAAGGCAACCATTCCTTAGAATTGAGAACACAGGTAGAGCCGTTTTTCAGTCAGCTCCAGGAATTAGAAGTGTGTCTCTCAACTGTTGAGGCCTGAGGAGAGCAGCAGCCACTCAGGAGGCATGAATGCTTACACCGGGCCTTTTGTGGTCTATTCCAGATGAGTATGTGGCGAGCCTGCACCTGCCTACCTTTGATGCTCACCTGACAGAGCTGACCGATGAACAGGCCAAGTATCTGGGACTTAACAAGAATGGGCCCTTCAAGCCTAATTACTACAGGTGCCTTGGGCTCCCCCAGAAAACAGGGGGAGGGACTGGATGCTGGGGTGGTGACAAGCCTCCTGCATTGGAGTCGGTCTCTGCACCTGCACCCACATTCACATCAAGGCAGAACAGTAGCCGCATCCCGCTCTCCACCACCCCCAGAGCGCTCTCTGAGGTCTTCCCTGAACGTTTTAAACTGTGCTCCTGAACCGTCTTTCTCCATTTCATCGTCTTGATACGTTATGGCCAGCATTTCTCCATGAAGAGAGAAGAACCATGTCAAGACAATGAAATGGAGAAAGGCAGTTCACAAAAGTGAAAAAGAGGAGCCCATATCTACCCTCACCTCCAGAAAAGACCCTGCCTCCCTGGAGACTGGCTCTTCAGGTCCCTGCACCCCACTATGTGATAGCATCCTAGTCTCATCTTTCTTTTTCCATCCAGGTATTAAGTTCCTGTCACTCAAGCCAGAAGAAGTTTTCAGGACTAGAACTCCGAGTCTTTTCTCCACTGCTCTACAGGAAAGAACCCAGCAAGCTGCTTCTCCCATCAGAGCTGCTGCCGCCGTGCTCACCCTATAGACCATATGTTAGGTTATTTATTTATTAAAATCTAGAATCCTGTGCCGGTAGCCTTGGCCCAGAGTGTGGTTACTGCCCCAAGGGCCAAGGGAGCCACAGAGGACAGGCTGAGGAGGGAAAGAAATGGGGTGACCATTCCCAGTGCTTCTTTTGCATCATCCCTATTGAGCTGAAGCCTCAGCGAGGGCCATTTTTCTCTTGTCCAGGATCAGGAGTTAGTCCAGGGATTCCAAACTCCTTGTTCCCTGGGGTTTTCTGGAATACATTTTCAGCAGCTGCCTTTTTCAGCTTTGGCTCTTCCCCAGGTGAGGCCTTTGGAAACCACTCAATGCCTATGGCCTGGACTGCCAGCCTAGACTGTCACTGTACTCTCACTGCCTTGTCTAGACCCTGGCTGCTAGGAGGGAGTGTTGTGGCTTTGGCTTCACCAAGAACTCAGCTGTACCTGTGCCTGCTGGAGAGCTCCTTCCCGCACCAGGTCTCCTCTCTTCTCTTTGAACATTTGTGTCCATTTTAACACTTTTCTGGTACCAAGAGGAATGTGCCTCCATTATTTCCTCAGCAGCTCTGGTGTTTGTCAACCATCTGTTTTGCCGTAGTTTTTAACACAACCAACCTATGCTCAGGAAGTGGGGGCCGGTTCCACCAGGACCCAGAGTTTGACTTCCATATCATTTAACTGGATTGTTTCCCAGGAAGTACCTCCCCCCCATTGGTATCATCTCAGAAGCGGAGTGCTTGTTGTAAAACACTGCTTCCTGTGACTCCCTGTTATTGCCTAAACTACTTCTAAAAATTCCAAAACTCATAGAGAAAAGCGTACATTCCAAGGGACTGGGGGATCATGGTCTTCAGGAGTGGGGCATGTCTTTCAAGTCCAGAGTGTAACAAACCTGCTTTCTAAAGAAGCAGGGTGTATTTGTCTCCAGGGAGGAGTGTTGCAGCTTAGCTAGCTAAACTATATACAGAGGTGACCCCGTACACTGGGTCCAGAGGGTCACAGAGACTTTGAACCTCACCAGACCCTCATCCCCTTTGACCGTTGCTGTAGATGACAAAGAGCTCATTTCTCTGCAATCTCATCTATGTTCTTCCTTCTCTGATGGGGCATCTTTTTATGTTCTGACTTTTCCCAGGATTCTCTGTGTCAGAGATGGTTTCTTGAGTAACTCCAACATTACAAAGAATGTAGTAATGTGAGTAGTCTGAAATTGTATGCCCATCCAAGGGCAGGATTCCTTTTGGAGACTGCCCTGCTAATCTTTAAAGGTTCAGACAAGGTTGGTTCTAAGAGTTAAAGGCTAGAGTGGCCCTAGGAATTTTGAAGTAAATAAGTCCCCTCCTTCTCTTAACCTTCCCCTATCAACCATATTTAAATGCTCAGGATTGTTCTATCGCTGTTTCCATGTCCTGGGCTGCCTCAAAATCTCAAGACCAAGGTGATGGCCAGGAAATGCCAGACAACCCTAACCTTCCCACTCTGGTTCGTCTCCCCTATCTCTGTTGTTGCTAGGTGCCATGGAGTTGGTTCTGACTCATAACGAGCCTGTATAGGGTTTCTGAAGAGTTCTATACAACTGGTGGGTTTGAACTGCTGACCTTGAGGTTTGCCGTCAGTCTAGTGCTGATCCTGCAGCCGCAAACCAGGAGTCCCCTATTTCTATCCTCTCCAGGTTCCCCTGGTCTTCACATACACCCTCAGGGCTAGTCTGAAAGTGACCTTACGTTTGGAGGTAGAGAGGTGGAGCTTGTCTCATTGAATAGTATACAGACTCGTCCCACAGAGTCTAGTTCTTCGGAGGCCATGTGTTTCAGCACTTAGTGGAACAGTGCCACATGCACAACTCTATTTCCCTGTAAGGAAGACCAGAAATGCTGAAAATTTCACCAGGCCACTCATTCCTTTCTTTTGCCTACCCAGTTCTGATTTTTATATTAATTAATTGGATGCTTCTAACAAAACGTTCAGATCTTTTCTACTATGTCATCTATCCAGAGCACATTCCACTAGACAGATCTCTAGACTAGTCTGTGATGTTCACTGTTTCTCAGCGGAGCCTGGTTCTCTCTGAGCTTGCTCTGTGTATCCTGCAAAGGACATTGCCCTGTTCCTGTGAATCCAAAGGAGCCTCACTGGACTTCTAGGTTAGGCTGCCTGTTTTGTTGCCTATGGTGAGGTACGCGTTTACCTCTGAGTTTCAGATCATCGATCTTTCTCTCTCTCTGGGGACTTAGTTTCATCAGTCATTGAGAAGAAGGCCTCCTGAGTATTTGGATTCTGCATTATGTTAGAATCCAGTCATTGTTCCCTCCACCCTTGGAATTAGTGCAGTGTGTCTTCCCTCCAAGCTCTGGCCTTGGATGTATCCCTGTATCCGTATCCGGAAGCTTGAGAAAGAGGGCTCCTTATCACTTGATCTCTGGGTGTAGCTCTACCCTGTGGAGGTTACACACTGTTTTCTCTACAATGAATTTGTGCTCCTTTTCAAGGTTTATTAGTTGGTTTGTTACCTTCTTAATAGAAATATCAGTTTTATTTTTCTTATTTAATTAAAACAAACAAACACAAAAACATCTGATCTAACTACTGCCTGCCTTCCTGCCTCCTGATGCTCCCTCCCATTGGAGCACGGCTCCCCATGGCCACACACTCCTGCAAAGCTTTTTTGCTGCTTAACTTTTTCTCGGAACAGATCTGAAATGGCTGCTCCTGTGGTTTTCTCTAAATTAACTTTGTCATGGTTTTGAAAATGAAATCAAGATGCATTGTTGCATTAAGCTTTTTTTAATACAAAAAATTATGGAAAGAAAATAGGCAACACCAGCAAATTATATATGGACAAGTTCTAAACTATATATACATATATATTATATAAAAATAATCATCTAGTTCTCATTATCACCTTTCTGAAAGGAAATCAGGCCTCTGAGGACGACCATTTCCGAGAGGCTTCTGGAAATCTTTATGTCTGAGTGATTGTATTAGATCAGCAATAACAACCATGTAATCTCAAAAGACAAATAAAATATTCCTAACATGAATTCTTTGTCTCGAGTGTGTTCCTTGCTTCTGTAAACTAGGAATTCAGCAGAGGTGAGGGGTCTCCAGGCAACAGGCTAGAGAGCCTACTGTGGGGCAAGGGACGGGAAAAGCTGACAGAGTTACTGACTGATAGAGATGCTTGAATGGCCTTAGCTGTGAGACCTTTATTCCATGGCAGGGCCAGAGGTATGTCCACCTATAGAAATCTAATCCTCCCACTGTAACTGTGTGCATAAAGGATCTGCTTTCTCAGAACTACCATCTGGGGGAGTGGAGAATGGAAGGTTTAGGAAGAGATATAAGCCTGGCTTCAAGTCTCCCAAGCTCTATGTGCTGCTTTAAGCTGGAGAGTACAGGAGACCAACATCCCCGCAACTTGGAGCTAGGAGCTAGAGGATCTGACGCTCAGGACCCAACAACATGCGACACAAGGGGAGAAAGAAGTGAATCAGGGTGCCTGACTCAATCAGAACCCAGAAGCTGAGTCCAGCTGTCTGTCCTTCCTCAACCACCAGTTGAGAAATCAACTTCTTTAGTCAACAATCTAAAGTGACTACATGTTGCTGATCATAAAACATGTGCTCACATCCCTACCTTCTCTCTCAGAATCCTCTGCCACTTGGACTCCTGTTGCCTAAGTTAAGGACCTCAGAACTACAACAGAGGCCCTGGTAATATGAAGCTTGAGAGGATGATGCAACAGCGCACAAGAAAGCCTGTGGACCAGCTGACGGGACTTGCTCTCCTACAACCGAGCTTAACTCCTGTGACAGGTGGAACCTTGGGTGACCAGGGTCCTAGTTTCAGGCTCAGGATAAGCTAGGTTGCCACTGCTGCGCAAGTCTCTCCACTTCATGGTATTGGGGAAAGGGCTTGAACTTAGATTTAGGATAACTTGGTTTGAAGTTGTGTACTTGGACAAAGTGTATGACCTCATTTTTCTTGCAAACTGGATGGTGATTATTTCCTAGATTACGGATTTAATACCCTGATGTATTAAAAGTGCTACTTACGGAGCCTCACGGCCCCAGACACTACATCAGCATCAACTCCTCACCCTAGTCTACGGCTCTACAGCTCCCACTGCCAACCGCACGGGCCCGCTCTGCTTTCCAACTACATTATCCTCACAAACCAGGTTTTGTAAGACGTCTTGCACCTTAGTTTTATGTGTTCTCAGTGCCAGGTGAGGCCTATTTGGCTAAGTCTCTGGCCTCTGTGGATTAGGGTGTTTACATGGGGGATCGAGGTCCTTGTAACTACACCTATTTATAATCCTCTGCCAGCAGACTCAGAATGGCTGAATAATTTAGGGAACCACCCGAACACCAAACCCACTGCTGTCCAGTTAATTCCAACTCCTAGTGACCCTATGGACAGAGTAAAACTGTCCCTTAGGGCAGACTGCTCCATTTTCCCAACAAGCAGCTGGCGACTTTGAACCACCAACCTTCAGTTAGCAGTTGAACACTTAACAGTTGCACCACCAAAACCAAATCAAACCCATTTTCATCAAGTTGATTCCGACTCTCAGTAATCCTATACAGAGTAAAACAATCCCATAGGGTTCCAAGGCTTAACCTTTATAGAAGCAGACTGCCACGTCTTTCTCCCGCTGGTGGGTTTAAGATGCTGACACTTTCGTTAGCAGCTAGACAGTCACTATGCTATCAGGGCTTATATTTATGGTGCCTCTGTGCTCAATGTGGAGTCCTGGGGTGGCATTGTAGGATAAGCACTAGACTACTAACCACAAAGTCAGTGGTTCAAACCCACTAGGTGCTCCTTGGAAACCCTATACAGGGTCACTGTGAGTCAGAACTGACTCGACAACACTTAACAATTGTAGTCATTGGTATTGATGGCTGTCACTCCTCTGTTGACAAAGAGTGTGTCAATTCCATGGCCTATAGTTTCTAACTTTTCAGTTAATCTGTGATTCCTTGTTACTTCCTCCCAGGACGTTTTTAGATGCCTCCCACCTCATGACAAGCTCTGAAAGTTAACAGCTAGTCTGCTCTTTAATGTCCCCCATTCCTCTGCTGGGTGGAAAGGATAATGGAGCAAGGCCTCTCCTCTGCAGTCTTTTGCAATAGCTACTTTTTCCAGTCTCTTCTCCAAAAGCGAAGCAAGATGGAGTTTTAGGCTCAGCAAATGGCTTTAGATAAAGGCCAAAGGGTACTTGCAAGGGTCCTCATTCTTACTAGCCGTTGAAGCAGGGGAAAGCAATGCTTCCAAAGTGGCTCCTCTTGTCTTGCTTCAGATCCTGCTGGTTGACCAGGTTCACACCAAGAATACAAAGGTCAGGGCTGCTAGGAAGAAAAGTGATTGGGGAAAGGGAAGGAAGAATTAATTCTTTGTATTAAGAAGCCCCCATGGGCTGTGCTGTGGCAGCTTTGCCTCACTGAAGCGGTGATGAGTTAGGCGTGGGTTGTGAATTTTAAAACGGAGCATGAAATCTAAGAGTTTAACAAATTATACCCCAAAGAAAAAAATTTTCAAAATCAAATAGCTTAGGCCATGAGCCAGGGCCTTTTATGGAAATTCAAACAAATTTGGTTCTACTAAACCACTGGGTCCCTGCTGGAAAGATTTGGGCCCTTAGGGGACATCTGGCAAAGTCTGGAGACATTTTTGATTGTCACTGAGGGAGGGTGCTGGCATCTAGTAAGTAGAAGTCGGGGTTGTTGCTAAACATCCTGCAATGCACGGAGCAGTCCACACAACAAAGAATCATCCAGCGCAAAATGTCAATAGTACAGAATTTGAGAAACCATATGTTAAACATATATAAATGAGGCATACCAAAATGAACAAGACTTGGCTTTACTCTCAAGGAGTTTATATACCCAGGCTTGCGGAGGTGGGATGATAGAGGAGCAGGGATGCGAAAAGAGACAGTGGGTGGGTACAGTAAGGAGATATTGGGGAGCAGGGAAAGAAAAGAACCCAGATAGCTGTAAGTGCTTGCTCTCAACCCTGCCGTGATCTATCACCTACAAAATAGAGGGAAGAGTGGGAGACAGAGATAGGAATGGGAAGGAGTTGTCACCAAGATATGGGAAAAGAGAGTACTGTGTTTTTCCACATATAACACGCCCACAAAATTACAGAGCACACGCATATAGTGGCTACAGGCTGCACAGACAACTAATCTGTGAGGGAGTTGTGTATGTTGTGATTAAGTGTCAATAAGTTGGTGGCGACCCTGTATAGGGTTTCCGAGGAATAGCTGGTGTGTTTGAACTGCCAACCTTTTGGTTAGCAGCACAGTGTGTATCCTACAGTGCCACACCAGGAGCTGCCTACGATCTTGTTAAGTGCTGTCAAGTCAGTCCCAACTCATAGCAACCCTGAATCGAGTTTCTGAGGAGCAGCTGGTGAATTTGAAGCACTGACCTTGTGGTTAGCAGTCCAGTGCTTATCCTACGTCACAACACTAGGACTCCAGAGTTGCATATAGTGCACATTATTTGCAGTATTTGGGGCATTCCTTTGGGCCCCTTGCTTTGGGAAACTGTAAGGCTTTCAGGACATTGCTTGCCATGAAGCCAGTCTGCATAGGTTGAGTAGGGTCCAAGGAAGACTTCCTAGAGGAGAAGATGCCTAAGCAGAACCTTTAAGGAAGGAATCAGCCAAGAAGAGATCCCTTCAGACAGAGAACAGCATTCTCAAAGACACTGAGACAAGACAGCCGAAAAGATAGATAAATTGCTCTGGGAGAGTTCTGGTTTCCTCACCAGTGTTTGAAATGCAAGGCCAGCAGTTCAAAGCTCACCAGCTGCTCCTCGGAAACCCTATATAGGGTGGCTATGGGTCAGAATCAACTCGATGGCACCTAACAACAACGTTAGATTAGTGAAAACAGCTGATCAGAGAGAGGTAGAGAGTGTGGAGCTGTAGGCTAAGCACTGAACTGCTAACTGCAAGGTCGCTCTGAGTCGGAACCAACTACATGGCACTTAAAAATAACAGTGTGGTGTCTGGCACAGAGCAGCACCTCAGCTCAGCAATGCCCCCGCACACCCCCCCCCCTCTGGGCCGTGGATAGCACTGGGTGTTCCCCACTCCTCTCTGGGAGTTTTGGGGGACTTCTACGACCAATCTAGGAGCACAGGTAGTGCCGTGGGTTAAGCGTTGGGCTGCCTTGGAAACCCTATGGAGTTCTAATCTGTCCTTATAGGGTCGCTCTAAGTCAGAATAGACTCTATGGCAGCGACTTTGGTTTTTGTGACGAATCCACGCTGCCCTAGATATTCACTGTAAGCTGCTTTTTAGGTAAATTCATGAGACAACAGAACACACAGCCTAATTATTCCCCCACCTCCCTACACACACACACCCCTTAGGGCGGAAAAGACAGGAAAGGACGGAAAAGACTAGGCTGGGGAGCCAGGGGGCTATCCCCTAACTCCCACCGTGAGGAAGGAGCCCCAAAACAGCAGGGAAAGGCAGATAGATGATCAGGAGCAGCCTTCAAGAGCACCCAGCTATTTTTGTGAACTAAACACCCCACCCCAACGCGCAGCCCCCACGTCTCCCGGCCAAATCCTCATTCCAGGGGAGGGGAGTGATGCGTTCCCTTCAAAATGTCAGCTTCAAGGGACACTGAGGGCCAAGTCGTGGCCGCCCGGCGATGGCTGGTCTCCCCTGCGACTGCAGCGGGATTTGGGGGCAGGGGTCTGTGATAATGAGAAAGCAGACTGCAGTGGAGCAGGAGGCGGAGACTAGAGCCCCCCTAAAAGGGATCTAGAAGCCCAGGATTCCGAGGTGGAGCGTGGCGCCCGCTCTGGAGGTTACCGCTTCTAGCGACGCCGCAGTATCCTTTGAATGAGCCCCCACCTCCTCCCTGTCCCGTTCTGAGCGGCCAATCGAGCTGTAGGGCGGGGCTTCTGGGAGAGACCATAGCCAATCGCGGCGGAGGGGCGGGGCCGGGCGCACGGCTCGTGGCTGCGGAGCGGCAGCTGCTCCCTGAGGCAGAGCGCGGTGGGCGCCTAGCAGAGCCGTATGGAAGAACCGGTAGTCGCCGGGGCCGGGAGCCCGCCCGCCAACGGTAACGGTGGTAAAGGGAAGCAGGCAGCATCCAAGGGCCAGGAGGCGTTCAGGAACCAGCGGCGCGAGTCGGAGGTGAGTGCAGGAGGCGACACGCCCCGGGGACCCCGGAGTCCGGGACTCCTCACCCTGAGAACCCATTACCCCGGGCCCCTCACCCAGGACTTCCCTGCGGGGCCCTGGAATCTGGAGTGCGGCTTTGCGACCCTTGACCCCGCCCCGAGGTTGCGGGCGGAGCCCGGGGTCGGAAGTACCGAATATCTCCCCACTGTTATCCCAATCGATCGCTGCGGGCCTGGGGAGTTGAAGCTGCTATTCCCATTTTACAGAGGGGCAAGCCGAGGCACAGGGAGCTGAAGTGACTCCCCAGGACGGGGAGACCACAGCTCAGCCTCAGAAAAGAGGGGTCGGTGTGGCCTGGCTGCCTCAGCACCCCTAAACTAGGCCAGGTTCGCGAGGTGACTCTGGCCCTCCCCGCTGCACCCGACAGCAGGGTCCCCACCTGCCTGGGTCAAATAAGGCTATACCGCGGGGTGCCTGGATGGCAGTGCCCAGGACTCAAACCCGCAAACTGGAGACTGCACACTGCCTCCAGTCTGGAAAAGAACTGACCAGGAAAGATGGGAAGGATTGAATTCACACACCCACTGTCCATCCATCCACCCATTGTCCATCCACCCATCATCCATTCAGTTTCCATCAACTAGTCAAGAGTTAGTTGGATATGAACTTGCATCAGGCTAATAGCACTACAAAACATCTGCTATGGAAGGACTTACTTTTCCCGTCAGAGAAGAGACAGATGTGACTTGCCTGAGATTTTTCTCTCTGGTATCATAGTCAAGAGCTCCAGCTCCGAGGTCACTTAGACCAGGGTTTGAATCCTAGCCCTCCTGTTGACTCTGAGCCACTCTGCATTCTTATTTCTTCATCCGTAAAATGGGCTTCACACTACTTTACTCTGAGGGCTGTGATCAAGTGAAAAATGAGATCATTGGGTGGAAAGGGTTAAGCACCATTACGATGTAATTGGTCAGCAGCTTTTGATCACTACCATTATCATCATCACCACCACCACCACCACTACAACGGATACTAGAATCCAGATCTTGATTTCCCAGTTTCTGATTTCACGTTTAAAGAGCATTTCAGAGTTTACATAGTGTATGCTTGCCATTTTGATATAGTCATAGGAACCCACCCCATTTTTTGAAAGATAGACATGGAAGAGGTAAAAAGACTGGCCCAAAGACACCACCTTTTCGAGGCAGAGCTTGGTGAGACCCTTGCTAGGTCCCAAGTGCTATCTACCACATCATCATCTGCCTTCTGCCTCCGCACCAATCTGGCTTTTTAGGTCACCTTGTGCCTCTTTCCCTTAGCATCATTTTGTTGCTGATTTTTTCAGAGATAAGTTATTCATTAATCCAGTAATTATTGAGTTCTTTCTGTGTGCTAGGCATTGTATTGGGTGAAAGGCATTCAAGACAAGGTCTTTTGCCTGTGTGGAACTAACATCAGCTGGGAGAGACACACAGTACACAAGTTTAAATTTTAAAAAATGGGGGGTGGGGGAGAAGAATTTTAGAATGCTGTGTGCTCTGGAGGAATTAAAACAGTCCTTGGCCAGATCTCCCTGCTGAGGTAGGAGCCTGTTCACCCACATCTTAGCCTTTCCTCAACACTAGGCTCTGCTGGCACTTTGTATGAGCAGATTAAGTACTTTTTAAATGGTATCTCATTTCATTTCTGCAGCCCCTTGAGAGAGGAGTTTGTAGCCCTGTTTTGCCTGAGCCCAGCCTCCAGGGAGTTGAGCTTCCCACCTGCACTGCAATAACCTCCTGCCCACCTGCAGCTGCACTCTCATACCTCTAAACCAACCACTGGGGTGATGGTGGTTATGGAGGGCTCTGCCTGCCACAGGGCAGCCTGGGAAGATGAACTGGCCTTCACCTTCACTGCAGCAAGAGAGCTACTTCTACCTGTCAGGATCTCTTCTGTCCCCACAGCATCCTCTTGAGCTCCCTTCCCGCCCCTGAGACTTGCTAGAAGAGAGTTGGCACAGGCTTGTCTCCTCATACATCACCGCTTTACAGGGGCACTTTTGACCTCCCCTCTTCCAGTGCCTTACTGCATGAAAATCTCAGCCTTAAAAGGAAGCTAGAGAATAGTTGTTTGCTTAATAAGATTCATTACAGAAGGACACACCTCTGGCCACATTGAACCAGAACCTCTGATCTACCGGTTCCCAAGGCCCTTGACAGTGTTTTAACTGGATTGTGGCCAAATCAGAAAAATTCATGATATTGAAGTAAGTTTTTCATCAAATGCAGTTCACTGGATTAAATTTAGAGGAGGTATCCAATTTTAAACAATGTTTTTCAAACTGTGGGAAGCATCCTGTGAGTCGGGACAAGCAATTTTTTATTTTAAGAAATCAAATTGAGGAGAAAATATCAGTGTATTTATACACATTGTTGCTGTGGTGGTGGTGTGCCCCCAAGTTGGTTCTGACCTTGTTTAGGGTTTCCAAGAGCAGCTAGTGAGTTTGAACTGTTGACTGTGGGGTTACCAGTCCAATGCCTAACCTACAGTGCCACACAAGGGCTTGTATCACATGTTGTTGTTAAGTATGGTTGAATCAGTTCAGACATACTGACCCTGTATAGGGTTTCTGAGGAGAGGCTGATGGGTTTGAACAGCTGACCTTGTGGTTAGCAGTCCAGTGTTTACCCTATAGAGCCGTACCAGGACTCCTGTATCAAACATAGTGAGAATATTTTATTAAGCTTTTGCTTCCAAAAGCTTGTATATGTATGTGTGTATTGAGACTTGATAGTAAATGTATTTATACTTTGATTTAAAGTAAAAAAATTGGAAAGACAATTGCTTTTAATGATTGTCCTGTATTGTAAGATTGTTGTTGTTGTGCCATCGAGTCGGTTCCAACCCATAGTGACCCTGTATAGGGTTTCCAAGGAGCGGCTGGTGAGCTTGAACTGCAGACCTTACAGTTCAAACCGACCTTGCAGTCCAGCACGTTAACCCACAGTGCCATATGTGTCCTTCCAATCTGGGAACTATTAAGGTGTCTTTCTCTTTTGAAATACAGTTTTTGAAAGAATGATTTTTAAGTGTGCAGGATCAGCACTGGACTGCCAATCACAAGGTCTGCAGTTCAAACCTACCAGCTACTCCTCAGAAACCCTATACATGGTCACTTTGCTATGAGTGGAGTCCCGGTGTGGCACTACAGGATAAGCGCTGGACCGACCGACCGCGAGGTTGGTTTGAATCACAAGATCAGCGGTTTAAACCAGTCGCTCTTCACTTTAAATAATTGTGTAAGTAGTGGATACAGTTTCTCATGGTATTGTGATTGTTGTAGTTGTTGTTAAGTGCCGTCAAGTTGGTTCCAACTCATAGCAACCATGTATAGGGTTTCTGAGGTGCAGCTGGTGAGCTTGAACCATCGACCTTGTGGTTCACACCAACCTTGCAGCCCGGCGCATTAACCCACAGCACCACACCGGGGCTCCTGGTATTGTGCTCATCACTTTATTAATTTTGTGTGACTGTGGTGCTGGTTGTAGTTTTCACAGCTCTCCATATCCCTGCCCTTTGCCCTGAGTAGGTGATTCTATATAGGAATCCTTAGCCCCTCTCTGCACTGACTCTTGGATTTTGGATGAAGGCCCAGATGGAACTCCTCCCTGATCTAACACTGGCCCCTAAGAGGGAAAGAAGATGCAATGAGGTGTGAGCCTTCTTTCTCAGTCCCTTTCCCCAAGTTGCCTCAGTTGCCACAAACATTTCTCCATTGCAGGGTTCTGTGGACTGCCCCACTCTGGAGTTTGAATATGGAGATGCCGATGGACACGCTGCAGAATTGTCAGGTATGATGAAGGTGGATGGGTCTGTGGTGGGGGGAGGAGCAGTGAGGGTCCATATTCAGTCCCTCTGCTCTCTGCGCTCTCCTGGTAAGCATGCCTTTATTTCCTCTCCCATTTCTTTCTGTGAACTCCCCTTAGGCCATGGCGTTCTCCATCCTCTCCTTCTGTACTATCTTCTCCAACCACGCTTTCCTGCTCACCTTCTCTCTTGCTGCACTCTCAAATCTGTTTTCTCTCCTCCGTCTCTCTCTTCTTTTCATCCTGCTCCCCTCTTCTCTTTCCCTCGGTCACCATATCTCTGCATGTCCAGTTCTTTCTGCCACCTCCCCCAATCCCAGCTCTCTCTTCTTTGTCTTCTCCACCTGCATCCTTCCCCTTATTAAAATTTCAGCTATGGTGGAATAAAAACTATAGGCAGTTGGCCAACTGAATAGGGTCGGACATGTCCCATCCACCCACCACAGTGGAGCTTTGCTTGAAGGTCTCTGAGCTGTGGTTAAGAGGTCCCATCCTTCTCCCTGTGCTGACCTGCTTATTGGTCTGGGTTTGAATCTTGGGGTAAACATGATCCCCTCATTTTAAGAGCCTCCTTGTTACATGTGCTCTGAATGCCAGTTATTAATAAGCGAGTTTTGGGTGGAGATGATGTGAAAGTTAAATACTCTATCACATGGAAGTGACACTTTGATACATGCTTTTTCAGAGAAGGACACATTTTTAAAGAAGTGCTTGTGAATAAGCACAGGGAATACATTTTGTGATGAGTGACAAAGAAAGAGCTAAGTTTAAGAGCCAACAAAGGATATACATGAATATATATTCGAGAGAGAAGAAGGAGACAAAGACCCCACTAGGAAAATGAGCAGAGATTATGAATAGGAATTCATAGAAGGGAAAACCAAACAACCAGGAAATGCATGAAAAGATGTTCAGTTTTACTCCTAGATGGGGAAAGCAAATTAAAATAATGAAGTACTGTTTCATAATCATCATACTGCAAAACTTAAAAGCCTGAGGTTGGTGAAGCTGCAAATACATAGGTATTTTTACACATGCTGGGAGTGGGGAGCAGAGTATAAAACTGAAAAACAACTGGCTTTCTACTCTTGTAAAGATTTACAGCCTTGGAAACCCTATACAAGAGCGCTGTGAGTCAGAACTGACTCCATGGCACGTAAC
>NW_006408559.1:1977821-2029502 GCF_000296735.1 Chrysochloris asiatica
GTCTACTCCTTAGTGTCTGCTCCAAGGAAACTTTGACATAAAATGCTTGCAAGGATATTTATTGCTGCCTTGCTTGTTGTGGTTAAGTGCTGTTGAATGGGTTCCAACTCATAGCAACCCTATACAGGGTTTCCAAGGAGCAGCTGGTGAGCTAGAACTGCTGACCTTGTGGTTCAAACCGACCTTGCAGTTAAGCGCAGTAACGCGCAGTGCCACACCAGGACTCCCGCTATTTTGCTTATAATTGTGAGACGTTGAAAAGAACCTCAAGTGCAATCAGCTGGGAAATGGATAAGCTCTAGGACACCAACATGGTAGGGCACCAGCCATTAAAATCATTGCTCTCTACCCACATGGCGTCCATACTAATAAGTCATGAAGACGGAAATAATATTGAAGGGGCAAGAAGCAAGTGGCAAAAGAACACATACAGTACAATACTGCTTTTATAAGACTTTTATAACTATTGTTTGTTGTTTATGGGCACATACATAAGTTGTTGTTGTTGTTAAGTGCCGTCGAGTCGGTTCCGACCCATAGCGACCCTGTACAGGGTTTCCAAGGAGCGGCTGGTGAGCTTGAACTGCAGACCTTACAGTTCAAACCGACCTTGCAGTTAAGCGCAGTAACGTGCAGTGCCACACCAGGACTCCCGCTATTTTGCTTATAATTGTGAGACGTTGAAAAGAACCTCAAGTGCAATCAGCTGGGAAATGGATAAGCTCTAGGACACCAACATGGTAGGGCACCAGCCATTAAAATCATTGCTCTCTACCCACATGGCGTCCATACTAATAAGTCATGAAGACGGAAATAATATTGAAGGGGCAAGAAGCAAGTGGCAAAAGAACACATACAGTACAATACTGCTTTTATAAGACTTTTATAACTATTGTTTGTTGTTTATGGGCACATACATAAGTTGTTGTTGTTGTTAAGTGCCGTCGAGTCGGTTCCGACCCATAGCGACCCTGTACAGGGTTTCCGAGGGTGTAAATCTTTACGGGAGTAGAAAGCCTCATCTTTCTCCCGTGGAGCGGCTGGTAGTTTCGAACCGCTGACCTTAAGGTAGTGAAAGTATAAAATAGGCACGTGAAAGATACACATCCACTTGATTACAGCAGCTACCCCTAAAGCGGGGGGAGAGGAATAAGATAGAGTAGGGAGGAAGAGGGGACTCAGATGTTGAAAGATCTGAAGCAATTCTGACAGATGTTAACATTTGTTCAGTCTGGGGAGAGGATACTGAGGTATCTTAAAATGTATCTGATACTTATCTACAAATGAAAGTTCATAAGTTAAAATCAAATCACATAAAAAGCAAAACCAGTTCAGTTGTGATTGGGCTTGTGGGGCTCCCTCTCCCCTAATCACTGAAGACTTTATGATTCTGAGTTGGCTTTGTTTCTGGTCCCTCCACACCTCTGGAGTTCAGGACCCCAAAGCCATTAAACAGCCAGTTGGGCACTGGGTCAATGTCTTTTGCTTTGTGAATTATCTGGGACTTTGGGGATCGTTCCAGTTGGGGTCCCTGTTGGGGAGTACGGATCTTGAGGACCTCTATTTTGTCATCTGTTCATCTCTCGATTTCAGTTCTTCATCCTTTGTAAGATGAGGAATCCAGTAGCCTAACGTACTGGAATGTGTATGTGTGTAGGGAGAGGCTGCTTCCAGTGAAGTTATGTTTTCCTGGGCACACATGGGCAACCTTTTTGCAACCCTGACTGCTGTCTCCATGACTGAACACTGCCTTTGCCCCGGTGGCCGTGGGCAGGAACATAGACTTCTGTACCCTTTGAGGAAATCCAGCCAGGAGAGATGGAACTGCCTCCAACCCCTGAAGAGCCCTATAACACAGACTCAGCAGATACCACCTGGCTCCCTAAACATGTCTCTGCATTTCAGGACTGGTGTTGCCCTCTTCCCTGGAGACAGGAGGAAGCCCAGGCTGGGTGGGCAGAGCAGAAGGAGTCACAGCTCTGAGAAATAAGTGATGACATGGAGCCTCACTGCATGTCAAGGGCTGCCTTTCCTGCTGTAGTAGCCAGCTGGCAGGAAGGGGACAGATTTGATGGTTTAATCACCTGGGGACACAAGTGACTATTTTTAACTGCTCTGAGAGGGAGGAGGCTGGCTCTGGACTGAATTGGACAGGAAAGTGTTGGAAGCTTCATCTCTTGTCTGCTAACTTCTCTACCCCAGGCCCCTGCTACCTGGGTCTGCTATGGGGTGTGACTGTTCTGTCTTTGCCGCCCCAGAACTTTATAGCTACACCGAGCACCTGGAATTCACCACTAACCGGAGGTGCTTTGAAGAAGACTTCAGGATGCAAGGTGATCTCAGAGGCCATTTTTTTCCTCCATGATATCTGAGCCTGACTTAGTAAAGTGATCCTTCCTCGTCCCCTCCATAACTATACCCGCTTCCCTCCTCGCCCATGGGATGCAGGGTTCTTTGTATCTCCAGTGAAGAGGCTGTGGGCTAGAAGCAAGAGAAGCCTGAGCTGGGCCCACTTCCTGTGTACAAAGAACCAGAAGTAGAGGGATGGGGTAGTGAGGTTGCCTGGTAGGACCTGCCTAGCCTAGTCCTTGGCCATCATGTTCCGTCCCTGCCCCCAGCTGTTCTCAGAGCAGTTTCTTGTGCCCACACTGGGATTCTGTTCGACCTCCAGTGGTATTTTAGTCCACAGTTCCACAGATATGTGGTTAGCACCTATTCTGTGCCGTAGGGGGAGGGGGCACAGGTGAAGATGAATTTGCAGCATCTTCAAAAAACTTAGAGTCTGGTAGGAAAAGGGTTGGCAGGTACACCATTAAGCTGGCCAAGGCCAAAAGAAAAAGGTAAATATCACCAGGAAGTAAAGTAGTCTGCTTAAGGCTGGGGCATTGGTGGGTCTGTAGGGTGAGTGGAACTGGGTATGTAGGGAGACAGACAGACCGCCAGAGGGCAGACAGAGACTCCACTGGATAGGCTGTATGTAGAGGACAGAGGAGGTGCAAAAGTATGGGCAGACCAGAACATTCTGGATTCTTCTCCCTTCCCTTACTCTTGCTCAGCTAAGAAGCTCTTTTGAGAAGAACTTGTTGGGGGTGCTATCAGGAACCTCCCTGAGGAGGGGCACCAGCACCTTACAATGAATGGGTCCGACTTCTATCCCCAGTGCAGGACAAGGAGTGGCTGGAGCTGGAGGAAGAGTCCCAAAAGACCTACGTGATGGGACTCCTGGACCGGCTGGAGGTGGTCAGTAGGGAGCGGCGGCTGAAGGTGGCCCGGGCTGTTCTCTACCTGGCCCAGGGTGAGTGAGCTCCCGTGCCAGCCTGTGCAAGGTGGAGGCTGGGCAGAGAAGTGTTGTCAGGACTAGGACAAGGCAGGCCAAGCGGCAACAGATGCTGTCGTAAGCTTCTGAGAAAGAGGGGATGGCGTGGATCCCTTGGAAGCTGCTTCTTAGAGGGTTCTTTTTCCCACCGTGGACGGTGACTATGTAGAGACTAGCAACTGAGTCCAGTGGCCAGCGCTGATGATGACCCACCAGCTAAGCATGGCAGCTGCTCGGTCAGCTGCAGCCTGGACCCAAGGGGAGGTGGGAGTGACAGACATAACCTGTGTTTGTCTCTGGTTAGTGTTTAGCAAGTTCTTGCCAGTGTAGTCGCGACGAGTAGAGGCAGGCTGAGTCATTTGGAGATGTTTAGCACAAATGCAGTCAGTTGACCAAAACCTCCTCAAAGCACCCTGTTAGCCAGGTGATGGAAAGGGAGATGAGGTTGCCTAGCTGGAGTCCTGAAACTAAGCCCTGAAATCCTAAGTTTGCAGATTTTGGGCAGAACCAGCTAGTTGGAAACTACAAATTTATAAAAGAACAAAAGAGTAAATGCAGAGGAGAGAGGGTGGACTTGGGGTAAAGGAAAGACCCTGCAGCAAACAGGGCTGTGTCCATCAGCGTCCTCAGGGTTCATGCCCTGACCAGCTTCCAACTGCCAGTACCTCCATTCTGGGGCTTTCTCTGAAGAATATACAGGAAATGCTGGGGACTTAATGCTCTCCCCTGTCCCAGCAGCCATCAGCCAGTGCCTGACAGGAGTTAGCAGATGAGCAGTCCAGCCACCTCACCCCTCTGGGGTAGAGAGCTCTAGTTGTGTGCTTCACCTAGTTTCTTAGAACTTCCTCTCTGGAACTGAGTATTCAGGCCTGCCTTCTCACTTCCCACTTCTCTACTGAGGGTTCCCAGAACCAACTCCCCAATAAACTGCTTGCAATTGAATCTTTGTCTCAGGGTCTGCTGCTGGGGGAACCCAAACTTAACACAGGCTGTCGATGAGTGCTTTGGGCCTAACCCTGGAGACGACCTTTCCTTGACTGGAGACTGCCTCATTCCAGGACGTCTGGAAGGCCCTGGCCTAATTGTTGGGCAGGATACTGGAGGATAGTCTGAGGTCACCCGGCAAGGTGGGAAGGACTGGGGTGCCCCCTCACCCTGATGGCGCTGTCTGGTCCTTTAGGCACTTTTGGGGAGTGTGACTCTGAAGTCGATGTGCTGCACTGGTCCAGGTATAACTGCTTCCTGCTCTATCAGATGGGCACCTTCTCCGCCTTCCTGGAGCTCCTCCACATGGAAATCGAGTGAGCAGCCTTCGGGGACGGCTGGCCTGGACAGCCCCCTTCCTTGATGGGGCCTTGGTTCCCGTGCTGGTTTCCTCACACCTCCAGCTACTCCAGCCAGCCATGGTCCCTAACACTCTGTCTACCCTTCCTGACGTGGGGCTCTGCTCCATCTACAGCTTCCATCTTGGGCTGTAGGGACCTCTACTGGGTGCGCTTCCTTTTTATCCAAGCATCCTCTCGGCTCAGCCTGACCCTGGCGACCATGAAGGATGCCAGTTGGGCAGAGCCACTGCCAAGAGTAATGCCTGGGCTTTATCTGCTGTCACCACTACTGTGGCCCCTGACTTTGTCACCAGGAGTTTGGGGTGGGTGATAGTTGTTGAGTATGTTTCCCTCTTGTGAGCAGCAGTTCAGCACTAGGCTTGGTTGGGACAAAAGGGCGAGTGGATGCCATGGACCCCACTAGCCTGTCTTTACCACAGAGGTGGGCTTGCTGAGTATCAGAAGGAATTGTCTGGCTTCTTCTTTAGAGTGCACATGGGGATGGCAGGTAGTCGTGGGTCTAGAAGGGAAGAGGCCCTATGGGTGTTCTCTCTCTGTCTCCCATCCCCCTGTGCCAGCAACAGCCAGGCCTGCAGCAGCGCCCTGCGGAAGCCAGCCATCTCCATTGCTGACAGTGCGGAGCTGCGGTGAGGGGACTTCACGTGGGATTAGGCCAGAGGGTTTAGCCTTTCTCCAAATCCCAGAGGCCCCAGTCCACCAGGAGGTTCCCCTCTGGCTAATCTAAGTGGGTTGGGCTTAGAGGGAAGTGAGAGGGGCTGTGGACTGGGAGTTGGTTGGAAACCTCTGGTGATGTGATGCTTCTGTCATACCAGGGTGCTGCTGAGTGTCATGTACCTGATAGTGGAGAACATCCGCTTGGAGAGGGAGACAGACTCCTGTGGGTGGAGGACAGCCCGGGAGACCTTACGCACGGAACTGAGTAAGACCTGCCACTCACTCTGGAGGGGAGACGGGAGGCCTGCCTTGCCTAGGAGAAGCACACGCCCCTTTTCTTTTTGTTGTCGGTAGAATGTTGTTGTTAAGTGCTGTCGCGTCAGTTCTGACCCATAGTGACCCTGAACAGGGTTTCCGAGGCTGTAAATCTTTACGGGAGCAGAAAGCCTCATCTTTATCCCACGAAACAGCTGGTAGTTTCAAACTGCAGACCTTGTGGTTTGCAGCCCGCGTAACCACTATGCTACCAGAGCTCCATAGGACCTGTTTTTTAGGACAAAGACACAGCGGGGCAGGGGCAGGGCCAGGTCCTTCCTCTGTGAGCTAGGACCAGCTCTGTAACTTCTCGGACCTTGCTTACATTGTTTATATGTAAATGGAGCCACGTCATCACTCTCCCATTTCATCCTGAACCCCACATGAAATATCACCTTGAAAATGGCTCTGTGGACATGTAAACTGAAGTTGTCATTGGACAGCGACTCTGAAGGCCTCTGAATTGTAAATTATAATCATTGATGTGGGAAAGTGAGGTGGAGTCCTTAGAGCTTTGGCTGGAAAGCTAACAAACTCCCCAGTAGCACCCTAAACCCCCTGGGGCTAAGTCACTTTACCTCCAGGGCTTCCCTTGTGCCTTTGGGGCTCCCGTCTGGGGCTCTTTAAGTCTCCTTCTCAGGACCAAGTCCCACTGCTCCCTCAGGGTACAGGGTGGGTGAGGGGCAGCAGTGAGCCTCCTCCCCTCTCTCCCGGGTCTCTGTCCCCAGGCTTCTCCATGCATAATGAGGAACCTTTTGCCCTGCTGCTCTTCTCCATGGTTACCAAATTCTGCAGCGGCCTGGCCCCCCACTTCCCCATAAAGAAGGTCCTGCTTCTACTGTGGAAGGTGGTCATGGTGAGTAGCCCATCCTGGACCCTGCCCTCTGCCTCTAGGGTTCCCACCAGTCTGGTTCCGGGAAGCAGGGGCCTGGCCACAGACTAGGGCAGCTGTTGGCCTGAAGGCAGAGAGAGCCAGCCTGACTCTGCAGGTGACCTACCTGTCTGCGTTAGGCTGAGGGGAGATGGGGTGTCCAGGCACCTTCCCTGATGGGGCTGCCATTTCGTGGGAAGAACACTGACTGCCAGTGAGAAGCTCTGAGCGTTGCTGATCCTGTGGGACCTCAGCCAAGTGCATCTCAGTTCCTCCAGCTGCCAAATGCAGGGTTATTGCCTGCCCCCACCCCGATAAATGCAGGATTTGCAAGTCCATGTAAGTGTGGGGTGGCTGTTTTGCTACTAGTTTTTTTGCTTTGTTTTTAGTGGAGACAGCTTCAATATTTACTTAATGTTGTTTAGTCCTGTCGATTTGGTTCTGACTCATAGCGACCCCATATAGGGTTTCTGCAGAGCCGCTGGTGGGTTTGAACAGCTGACCTTGTGGTTCACAGTCCATTGCTGACCCTACAGCGTCATACCACAAGTCCATTTACTTCATGGTGGTTGGTGGTGATGTGCCGTGGAGTCGGTTCTGACTCATCGCGACCCTGTACAGGGTTTCTGAGGCTGTAAATCTTTACAGGAGCAGACAGCCTCATCTTTCTCCCGTGGAACAGCTGGTAGTTTTGAACTGCTGACCTTGCAGTTCGCAGCCCGATTCGTAACCACTACGCTACCAGAGCTCCTTATTTGCTCCATTGTTGTTGTTGTTGTTATGTGCCGTGGAGTCGGTTCTGACTCATAGCGACCCTGTACAGGGTTTCTGAGGCTGTAAATCTTTACAGGAGCAGACAGCCTCATCTTTCTCCCATGGAACAGCTGGTAGTTTCGAACTGCTGACCTTGCAGTTCGCAGCCCGATTCGTAACCACTACGCTACCAGAGCTCCTTATTTGCTCCATAGGGTTGTGAATAGTAAATGAATTTGTCTATATAAAGGGCTTATAGCATGATCATAAGCTTATAGTGCTTGAATATAAGCTCCTAATAAATAGAAATATTAGCTGTCGTCATCATTTTAGGAGTCCTGCCGTGGTGCTGTAGGATCAGCGTTGGGCCACAAGGTTGGTTTGAACTGAAAAGTCAGTGGTTCAGACCCACCAACTGCTCCTTGGAAACCCTCTATAGGGTGGTTATGAATCAGGACTGACTGGACAGCACTTAACAACAATGACAGTATCATTATTACTGTCAGTTATGCTTGCTGAAGTACAGAAAGGGGGCAGCTAAGTCAGAGCCATTACTCAGCCTGTATCCCTTCGTTCTAGCTCCCTCCCCCAGGGCTGACTGGATAGCACCCTTCCAGAGCAGGTGGGCCTTGGGGGGGGTGGGGGATGCTGCCCCTTGACTGCAGAGGAAACTGAGTGACCTCAGGGATTTGTAGCATCCAGATGTGCTCCCAGAGGGGACAGAGTTTCCCGTTCTGTCAATGGAGACCTCGAGTCACTCTCTTAATGGTTCCAGCCCGGGGACAGAAGGTGCTTTGCCCTGTGAGCTAGCGCTGTGAGTGCCTCTGCCTGGCGCACCGTCCTTGTTAAGGAGGGGCCCAAGGGGGTGAGCTTGTGGCTCTTTCACCCTCTCTTTAGCCGTCTCCTTGACCCTGCCCTCTCGGACTTCCTCCCTTCCTCTCTCCCCTCTACACGCAGTTTACCCTCGGTGGGTTTGAACACCTGCAGACTCTTAAAGTACAGAAGCGGGCAGAGCTGGGCTTGCCTCCTCTGGCTGAGGACAGCATCCAGGTGGTGAGGAGCATGCGGGCTGCCTCCCCGCCGTCCTATACGCTGGACCTGGGAGAGTCTCAGCTGGCACCACCACCACCCTCCAAGTTGCGAGGCCGCCGTGGTTCTCGAAGGGTATGGAAGAAAGCTGACGGTGGTGACAGGCAGGACATGACCAGGCTCATCCTGCCCCAGTCAGCCATGACCAAGCTGTACCTGTGGAGTCTGTGTGTTTGTTGGCCTCTGCCCCCTCCCCCCAACCTCCCCCCACCTCCCTCAGACCTGCTATCCAGCTCCTAGGCTGGACAAAGGCACACTGCTTAGTAAAGTAGGACGTCAGTGAAAAGAGTAACACTGAGTTAGGTTACACAGTGGTTACAACAACAATTGTGAGGAGGGTGCAGGAAAAGGCAGTGCTCCCGGTCTCTACACAGGGTTGTGGTGAGTCAGAACCGCACCACCAGCAGGTTGCCGTGAGGTGACATTGTGATACCACATCACAGATCTGTGTCTTCCAACATGAGTGATACAGGGTCATTGGCCTGGGCCTCGGTTCCATGCTAGGAGTTCTGAAATACAGCTAGGGTCTTAATTCAAAGGATAAGGACCCAAGGCACCTGAACAAGGGCCCCCAGCTAATCCATGTGAGGCTACTTTACATTTTCCTCAGCAGCAGTGTTTACTGTAAGCCAGGCACACCTTTCTTTGTCTGGCCCTGGGACCAAAGGCTTCCATTTGCAAGATGACTGGTTAGTGTCCTAGGTGTGGTCTATAGTCCCAGGAAGGTCAGAAGGTCCAGTCTCATTGAGACCTGACCATCTTCCATAAATTCACCTGCCTGACCTCCCTGAGTTGACCAACTACAGGTGATGGTCAGTCACGCTCAGGAATCCAGTGCACATTATCTATCTGCAATGTGATTCTTTTTTTAACCTTTATTTTTGTTCACTAAAGTAATGCTTACTCATTGTAGAAAATTTGGAACAAATATAAAAATGAACAAGAAGGAGAGAAAAAAATCACCCACAATCTTAACAACCAGAGGCAGTCACTGTTAACTTTTTGGCCTATTTCTGTCCAATCCTTTTTTTGCTTTCTGCAACAAGATTTAAAATTCCAAAGCTGCTTCCCTCTGCCTAGCAGCAAGCTTCTGTCCTCCTCTTCCTCAGTCAGCCAGCTGGTGTCTGCTAACAGAAAGCAAACGAATTGAATGTTCACCTTAGCAGAGCATAATTAGGGAAGTGCTGGCCAAAAAAAAAAAAAAAAGGCACTCGTGCTTTCTGGAAGCCAGCTAGCTATGACTTTGGGATTGTCTGTGCTCTCTTCCCTGGCTATTCGCATGGTTGCCTGAGGCTTTGCTTGTCTTGGGTTTAGGCCTGGTGGGGGAGCTCAGGTTGAGGTGGGGAATGGGATGTTTTCCCAAGAGCTGGCTTCTTGCTTCCCCGAACCTTGGAGTCTGGAAACTGTGGGTGGAGGTAGGCTCAGGCTGTAGCCTGAGCTGAGAGCACTGCCTCCCTCCCTCCCTTCCTTCCTTCCTTCCTTCCTTCCCACAGCAACTGCTCACCAAGCAGGACAGCCTGGACATATACAATGAAAGGGACCTCTTTAAGGCTGAGGAACCAGCCCCGGAGGAGGAAGAGGAGTCGCCTGGTGATGGAGAACGAGCCCTGGATGGAGAGTTAGACCTCTTAGAGCAGGACCCTCTGGTGCCACCACCACCCTCTCAGACACCCCTCTCTGCTGAGCGGGTGGCCTTTCCCAAGGGCCTTCCATGGACCCCAAAGGTCAGGTAGGTTGATAGCACCAGGGACCCTTAAGACCTGGGGTGGGGTCTTTTTCTGTGAGTTCCATAGCACCCCAAGCTGGGCTGGGGGTCAGAACTCCTGGAAGTGAAGTTCCCTCTGTTGGCTGCTATCTTCCCCCACTTCTCCAGTCTTCCAATGGGTAGGTTGTCGGGGGGTTAAGTGCCATCGAGTTGATTCCGACTCTTAGCGACTCTGTGTAGGGCTTATGAGAAGCAACTGGTGGGTTTAAACAACTGCCCTTGTGGTTAATAATCCAGTGCTTATCCTACAGCACCACACTAGGACTCCCTGATGGGTGAGTAGGAGCCCAGAAAAGTTCTCTCTCAAAGTTTGCTTTTCTTCCCTTCCCTGGGGTTGGTGTCCACTGTTCACTCAGACAGAAGGACATCGAGCACTTCCTGGAGATGAGCAGGAACAAGTTCATCGGATTCACTCTGGGGCAGTAAGTAATTGGGTGGACACAACTGCTCATAAGCAGCTCCTAGATGAACTCGTGTGTTCTTGACCAGCTCTAGGACCTGGAGCACCAGGTCATCCCCTTCTGGGCCTCAGTTTCCTCAGGAGGCTATTGGATTACATGGTCCCCAGAGCCCTTCCTGCTGTGATGGTCTAATAATCCCCCACCGGCTTCCACAACACCCTAATAACACAACATCTTGTTCCTGAGGTTTCTCTGCCAAAACACAAAATAGCACTCCCAGACCAAATGAGGCCCCAAGAGACAATGCACATCCCCGACTTCCCCAGGACGTGTTTCTGTACCGCTTTTGATCTGTAGTGCTGAGGAAGGCCAGTGTACTGGTGGGCAGACACTGTGACCGGGGGCAGAGGGTGGGGGGTGTGGGGATGTTGGGTACTCTGTGTACTGTGGGAGTTTATGAACTGGTGTGTCCCCCTGCTCCCACCTCTGCCCTTTCACAGGGACACAGACACCTTGGTTGGATTACCCAGGCCCATTCATGAAAGCGTGAAGACCCTAAAGCAGGTGACTAGGGTGGGATAGGGAGCCATTAAGGCAAGCTGAATACCCAGGGCCCCGCTTCTGGGTGGGATTCGTCTGCCAAAACCCATTCTGAACCTCTGCATGTCCCCTGTGTTCGCCCTCTCATTCCGTCCCTTCTTCCGTCTACCCTCTCTTTCCACTCCTTACTTCCTTCTCGCCCCAAAGGTGCAGGATTGAGAGGGACTTCATGTAAGCACACTAAGAGTAAGAATAAGGATTCTTGCCCAAGCCCTAAACCCTTTCCTCATCGTTGACATTCCTTAGTAGCCAGGGGCTAGGACCCACCCTCACCTTTCCATTGAAGAGTACTTAGGTATTTGTTGCTTCTCAACAAATCTTAACTTTTACAAGGTGAGGGTGAGCTCAGGGTTAGAGGTCACGAAGGAAGGCTGGTGTGCTGGAGTGCAGGGCACAGGATGGGATCAGAGAGGTGGCCTGAGACCCGTGTACTCAGGCCATGTAACAAGGAGTCAGCAACATTCACTGTGTGTGTAGCACTGTGTAGCTCGTAACTGACGATGCAGGGGTGACAACTGCTTTCAGAGAGCTTCTGGTTTATTTGGGGTGATGTTTCCTTGTACCTGGGGCAGTTGAGGAAAGGTCTGTATACATGTTATTGAGGTACATCCCTTGGTGCCTGCAGCTTCTCGTTGATGTCTTCTCATCTTCCCCAGCACAAGTACATCTCCATCGCTGATGTCCAGATCAAGAATGAGGAGGAGCTGGAGAAGTGCCCCATGTCTTTGGTATGCTTACAGGAGGGAGGGCATGTGTTCACTCGGTTATGGTCCTTTACCATGTGCCGGGCAGGACGAGGACCCTACCTTCACAGTATGGTCAAGTTGAGGAAGATGGATCACAAACAATTAAGTGAATGAGGATATTTGACTACCAGAATGATAAATACCATGGAGAAATTTCAAGTTGGACAGTATGCTAGAGATATGAGAGGGCTACTTTAGATTGGGTAGTTGGAGTAGATCACTGAGAAGGTTGTGTTTAAGCTGGGATCTGAGCTACAGGAAGAAGCCAGCCATAGGAACGCTGGAGGAAAGCACATCCCAAGCAGAGGGGACAGATTTAGGGTGAGGGTGAGTTTAGGATTAGAGGCAGGAAGGAAGACCAGATGGCAGGAGCACAGGGTGCAAGATGGGGTCAGAGAGGTAGCCTGGAACCCATGTACATATGGCCCTGTAAGCAACTGTCAGGAGCATGACGTTACATCCCAGAGCAACAGGAAGTGTGTGAAGGATGGTAAGCAGGTGGTAAGTGACATTACCTGGCTTCTGGTCAAACCACTGGCTTAGAAAGCGTGGGAGCTGGGCCCTCACTTAGGAAGCTATCAGACTAGTTCAGGTAAGAGGCGATGGTGACCTAGACCATGCTAGTTGTTATGGACAGAGAGAAAAGGGATGAATTTGGAGTGTAGAGCTGACAAGATTTACAGTTTGAATGTTGGCACAGGGCAAAGAGAGAAATAAGAAGTAACCTTTATCCCTAAAAGCCGAGACTGTAAATTCCAAAAAGGCAAGTTCCCCCCGACCCAAAAAAAAAAAAAAAGTTAGAGGATAGAGAGAAACACTGTTAACTGATTATATATGGAGGGGATAATAATCAATGTAATGAAACAAGCTATATGAATGGTTGAATGTGAAGCTGATCATGTGCCCTGTAAACTTTCACTCAATCCAAAATAAAAACATTTAATAAAAAAAAAAAAATAGAAATAACCTTTACCAAAGTGGGGAAGAACATCAGGAGTTCTGTTATAATTGTGCTAAGCTTTCAGTGGAGTCTAGTGGCTCAAACAGTTAAGCACTTGACTACTAGCCAAAAGGTTAGTGGTTCAAGCCTACCCAGAGGTTCCTCAAAAAGTCACACAGCCTTGCAGACCCCACAAGCACAGTCCTACTCTGCACCTGGTGTGTCTCTAGGGGTTAAGCTGCTGGTGCCCTGGAAAGTGGCCTGGGCAAACTGTGTCTCCTGCCTTAGGGGGAAGAGGTTGTACCCGAGACCCCGTGTGAAATCCTCTACCAAGGCCTGCTGTACAGCCTCCCTCAGTACATGGTAAGGAGCCTCCTCCCACTGGGCTGTGTGTCCTTTCAGCTTGTTTCCTGGGAGCATTCGCCCCTTAGGCAAAGCGTCTTTGATGACTGAAGGCCCCTTTTCCCAAGTTCTTCCTTGGGAGAAGTGAGGGATAAGGTGGGGTGCATTGGGGGCCCTCCCTCTAGTCCCTCTGAGGTTCACCAAGGTGGTGTGTCAAGTCCTAGGTAGTAGTGGAGGACGCAGGGAGGGTGCTAACGGACAGGGAGAAAGGAGGAACGAGGGTGGAGGAACTGGGCTCTGGCTATCTGACTCTGTCCATTTTGTTCCCATGACCTTTTTTGTTTTGTTTTTTCAATGTTTTATTGTGAATTATGAGATAATTTACATGGGAGAACATTAGTTTTACATTCATCATATCGTATATCATTTCACTGCCATGGTTACAATCCCCTCCATGCATCGTAAGCCTGCCCCCAGTCATCACCCATTACCTTTTCATTCTGTTTTTTTCATGAATTTTTTGAAAAAATTTTATTGTGAATTAGATGAAAGTTTACAAAGCTGGTGATTAGTTTCTATCCATTATCTTTTCAGTCTATTTCTCCACAAACTTTCTGAAGCCCCTTCTTACTGCCCGCCTTCTTTCTAGAGGTTACCCCTCACTCTCTTCCTTCTGTCGTTCCCCTGGGGCTGAGCAGTCTTACCGCAGAAGAGCCTGCACTGGGCTCCTCTCTGTCTCTCTGGAGCCTGGGCGGCCTGCTCATTGAAGGGCTTGGAGGTGGCTACGAAGCACTTTTCAGGCCTGTTGAGGTGTGGAAGGCTAATCAGACCAGATCTCCTCACCCCCTCCCTCCCAGATTGCCCTTCTTAAGATTCTGCTGGCTGCAGCCCCCACCTCCAAGGCGAAGACGGAGTCTATCAACATCCTGGCCGACGTCCTGCCTGAGGAGATGCCGTGAGTGTGCGCCCTCCCATCTGCAGGGTTTCCCCTGGCCCCCTGAGTTAAAACACTGACAGAGATGCTCTCCATGGACCCCCCTCCCCTTCCTCCCACCTCTCTCCCCATGGCAGGGCTCACGGCTGTGCTCGGATAGTCTGAGGGTGATGTCACTGTTAGTGGCTGGCTGCCCAGGGGTGGGAGTGGACAGGGCCAAGGGAGAGGCTTACTCACCTAAGGAGAGATTCAGAGACAGAGAAGAGGAGTTCCAGAGTGGCACGAATGGATAGGTGCTTGGCTACTAACCAGAAGGTTGGCAGTTCAAATCTACCTCCTTGTAAGAGAGACCTGACACTTTACTGAAAGGCTTGTAGCTATTGCAAGCCCTATGGAGAAGTTCTGTTCTGAAACACATGGCGCCCCCCTAAGTCGAAGGCGATTCAATGGCAAGTGGTTCTCCAGATAGTCTTGTTAGTAGGAATTCTGGAGGTTTAGATTTCTCAGGTCCCTGGCTCTCTCTCATATGGTTTCTGACCCAACTACCTGGGTCCTGGAAGGCCTCCCTCAGAAGCCACCCTGTGCTCTGAGCCACCGCCTCTCCCTGCTACAGAGTCACTGTTCTCCAGAGCATGAAGCTGGGCATCGACGTGAACCGGCACAAGGAGATCATCATAAAGAGCGTTTCTACCCTGCTGCTGCTGCTCCTCAAACACTTCAGACTGAACCACGTTTACCAGGTGAGCCGCAAAGGTGCGCCTCACCACAGGGCCCTGGCCTTCTGTCTTCCTTCTGTCTTGACCTGGTTCTCACTTAGGGCATCGGCTGCCTGTTAAGAGAGCTGATGGCAGGTTTGGGACATGAAGTGGGGAGCAGTGGGAGGGCCTTTGGGGAAGGTACAGATGTCTGTGTTCTGTGCATTTCCTCAGGGTTATAGGCAGAAGGGCAGCAGTAGGAAGCTCTAGCTTTTGAGGTTTATGCCACATTCCACCAAAAAAGGATGGGGCAAGTATAGTGAGCCCCGTCCTTGTAGGAAGCGCTTTTCCAGACATTGGTGAGAGAACCCTGAATAAGACACAGCACAGGTCTGGTTGTTGAAGGCTTTGAAGTCTTAGAAAGGAGACAGATCTGTCCGTAGCCCATCACGGGAGAGAAGTGCTGTGATACAGGTAAGCTTTAGGTGCCAGCGAGACACCTGCTCCAGACTGTAGCGGAGAACAGATGCCATCTCACCTGAGTCCTTCCGAAAAGATGTTCGCCAGAGTGTGGGAGTTGGCAGAGAAGGGAGCCAGGAGTATTTCAAGCAAGAAAAAAGCCAATGTGTCAAAAGTTCAAAGGAGCCAGGATTTCTATTACCTTTGGAAACTGTAATTACGTGTTGGCATTTCATTTTGCCTGGGGAGCAGTGGGGGGGCAGGTGTCATGGGACTGGCTTGGTGATAAATGAACCTGGAGGGGATGGCCAGGAGGAAGGATCACATTACAGATGATCTTTTGAGATTATTGAGGCCCTATAAATGAATTGTAGACTACTAACTGCAAGGTAGGTGGTTCAAACCCACCAGCCTCTCTCAGAAACCCTCTACAGGGTGGCTGTGAGTGGAAATCCACTTTACAGCAACTAATGACAGTAACAACATAATGTGTTCAGCTTGTGTGGGGTCTCCTTTCATTCCCAGAGCCGACGAGGCAGGTCTTGTGTGACCCCTGTCTGATAGATGAAAGCAGTGCTGACCATGCTCCGGGGTTTGGACCTGGTCCTGTGGGCCTTGTCAAGATGAGGGAAAGGGAGGGGACAGTGAGTGGGGGTGTCTGCCTCTGGAGACCAGGTTGCAGCAAGGGTGGCTGCTCCCTACACAGGGGCTCTGCCTGATCACCCCGATTCCTCCTAAGACATCAGAATCAAGTGGCAGGGGAGTTCCACATTGTACTTGCATGGCAGGCTGGGCGTTTTTCCATGGGAGTTCATTCCCAGACATCCTCGGGTGCGCCCATCTCTTCTGCCAGTGTTTGCTGAGCAGCATCAGGTCTGGGAGTCTGGGTGAGTGGGAGGAAGCGTTCGCGTGGAAAGAGAACTGCTGACGTGTGCTTCTGCCCGCCTCTCTCTGTCGGCACTGTGTGGACAGTAGCCAGACAAGTGGAGACTTGATGGCCTGGCTAGGGGGTTGTCAGTGAATCCTGACAAGGCCACAGCATGTCTCAAACTGAAGGAAGTTTTCAGTCCCTGGAGAATGGGTGTGTGCTGGCTCCCAGGTCTGGGCCGGCTTCCAGAAAGGAGAATGAACCCTGGCACACGTGACCTCAGGCCTGCCCCCAGAGGCCGATGACCTGGCTTGCTGCTGTGGCCACTTCACCAGGAAGCACTTGGGAATTCAAAACACCACCATTCTCTGTGTTCTCTACCCAGTTTCTACACCAGGCGCTGGGTCTGGATGCAAACTATGTCTGAGGCTCTTCTGTGGACACAGGAGAGCACGGGGGTCCCCACTTAGCAGGTGTTGACCCCATCAGAGAATTTCAGGCTTATTCTCAGTACCACCTCTCTCTTAGCTGAAGCTCATTCTTCTTCAGCGAATACTTGCACAGAGGTATTGGGGGGTCCTGGTGTAGCACTGTTGGATAAGCACTGGACTTCTAACTGCAAGGTCAGTGATTCAAACCCACCAGCTGCTCCTTGGAAACCCTATACAGGATCTCTGTGAGTCAGAATTAACTTGACAGCACTTTGTTTTCCTGGGCTAATGAGCCCAGGTAGCAAGGTAGAGAAGCTCTGGATTGCTAATCTAAAGGCCAGTAGCTCTATGGGAGGAAGGTGTGTGTGACAGTCTGCCTCTGGAAAGATTGACAGCCTTGGAAACCCTACAGGGCAGTTCTCCTCTGTCCTCCAGGCTCACTATGAGTGAACCAACTGGACAGCAATCGACTTGGTTTTGGTTTGAAGCATAATGAGGTGAGCTGGACTTGAGCCGGACCCCACACTCCTGTGATTCATTGGGTTGCTGTGCACTATCCCCATCATAACTGAGCGGGATCAGAGTTCCTGGAAGCACACTTCACCTGTCCCTGCTAAATCACTCAGGCAGAGAACTTCAGTCCAGCAGACAACTCCCTAGGGAGCCTGCCTTTCCTGTGGAGCTTAGGAGTGAATCTCACAGCGATTCTTGCTATTTATCACGAGTAGGATTTCCTTGTTGACTTGTTTACATTGTGGCTTTTTGATCACGATCTTGTAACATACCCATATTTTTTTGCAAATAGCATACCTACATAAGCCATGCACCCACACACACGTGTGTACACATGTGTGTGGTAGTTGGCATAGTCCACTTACAAAAATAACTAGGGAGGAGACAGGTGTGTTACTTGGTTGGTAAAAAGGTATGACATGCATGTTACTTGCGTAAAAAAAAAATACAGCGCACATACTGCCCATTGCTCCCTTCCATTAAGGCTGGGCCAGCTGAGATGTTTCTCCCACTTCTCAGGAAGACCGACTACACAAATGGACAGTGGACATTCTGAAGAAACACCAGAGTCATACTTGCCTCTTTTTTCATGTATTCTTCCCCAAATAAGATTCAACCCCTTCTGCTTTGATCTTTTAATTCAGTTTGAATATGTATCACAACATTTGGTGTTTGCCAACTGCATTCCCTTGATTCTGAAGTTCTTCAATCAAAATATCTTGTCCTATATCACTGCCAAGAACAGGTAAGGACAGGTTTGTTTTGGACGATTCCGGGTGGTTGAGAATAGGACACCCTCTCTGAGCCATTCAGTTCCCTCCCTTTCAGTGCCTGGCCCCTCCTCAGAATGCTGCTACTGTTAACTTTGATTTCCCTGAAGTACTAGCTGACTGGCTATGTGGTTTGCCCTCTTCACAGAGGTATTTGTATTTGAACGGTTTTAAATGCTGAAAAGTGCCATCATTCAAAGAAATGAAGTTGCAATGAGCAATTTGCTGCTTTGCAACAGAAGGAACCAGAAGGTCATTTTGTATGAACCAACCTGCTTGTGTGACCAGCCCTAATCTCAGCATAAGTCATAAGCTGAAACGGTTCCACTCCTGACTAGACTATGCAAAATTATATAGAATTTGTAACTAATGTTAGATAGTAGACCTTCCACAGGAAGATCAATTTATGGTTTAAAAACTATAGTATTTTCATATCCATTATTTTATTGTATCTTCTGAACAGTGATAAGAGGTCTCGACAAGTGGTGTTCTCATTGTGGCAATTAGGAACCAGCTTGAGAGAGGTTCATAGATTTACTGAAGACCAACCTAGCAGTGTGGCGCCCTTAGGTAGTAGAGGCAGGGTCCGAACACCGGTCGCCTCTGGGTACAAACTGCCTTCCACTCACTGATCCAGCCAGCAGGGGTTTGGGAGTTGATGGGTTCAAGCTACCGACCTTGCAGTTAGCAGCCCAATGTCTAACCCACAGCACCACAGTCTCATCTTTCTCTCACAAAGCAACTGATGGGTTCGAGTCACCAACCTTGCAGTTAGCAATTTAAGGCTTAACATGATGCATCACCAGGTTCATTTTTGTAAGAATTAATTGAAATAAATGTAAGAGTCCTTTAAATTTTCTGATTTGGGCAAAGGCCATTGGTGAATCAACTTTTCCCTAACTACTTAGACACCTGTGGACCAGGCCCCTTATGAATGTCACGTGAGACATGCTAGCTCAGTTACTAGGAAATAATGAAATTGTATGTCGGGCTGGTTGAGGACGAAGCAACGTTAGGGCACCTTAGTGTATAAGTCCACCCTCTTGGTTCTGAGTAACTAGAACCAGCTTCACCTGGCTCAGTTCTATCATTATGTCATTGTGAGGAGCCTAATGGATGCAGCTGTGGGCCTCACGGGTGGTCTGTAACGTGGGGGGCTCAGGAAGCCCTCCATCTTCATCTGCTCACCATGCCTCTGCAGCTTGCTCACAGACACAGCTTTGTCTGCTCCATAGGCCATTGGTGAACTTTCCCTTCACAAGGTAAACATGTCACGATGCAACCACCGTCAGGTTGGGTTGATTTCCAGGCTTTGCCTGTTCCAGATTTCTGGGGTTAGAGGTCCAGCCCTGGATCAGTCGGCTGAGATGGGGTAGGGTGTGGAGCTGAATGTTCCCACTGCACCCAGGGGTCTGGAACAGGCAGGGCTGGACAGCCCACTAGGTGTCCATCAGGTGTGGTTTGGAGTTGGAAGAGTAGTAGCAACAGTCACACTTTTTGCCAAGATTGGCTGGGATTAGATGATGCTGTTTTGCATCATCTGCCAGTTTGGCTTTTGAGTGATCCCTGAGAACTCCGTACACCCACGTCTTTGTTACACAATTCCCTCATGACACTTACCATCTAGATACTCTAGATGTTTATAACTTTATTTTCTGTACCCTTCAGCTAGGATTTAATATAGGGATCTTTGTTTTCCTACTCCCATTTCCTAACCCCCCACACCTACTATGCTGTGGGACCTTCTCAGTGAAAGGTGGGTAAGTCCACCAAGAATGTTCCCCTCCTGGGGCAGTGCAGACTGGCAACTTGGGAGAGCCCTGGCAAGTAAATCAAGAAGACGGGCAATCTTACAGGTTGGTCTCAGCCTGCTGTCAGGCCCACCCTGCTCCTCCTCTTTGCTGGTTCCCCCCAGCTCTTGTCTGGGATTCTTGGACAAGGTCAAGAAAAATCTAAACTTTCTAGTAAAATAAGTTGCTGCCTTTTGCTGACTTCCCCAATATAGAGAAAGCTCCAAGGAGCCCCCTATTTTTCTTTATCGAACCTGCTTTGCCAGCATCCTTTCTTTATATACACTAGTTCACATAGACGGGTGTTTCCAACCTCATGGAACATTGGAACCACACGGAGCACTAGAGGTTCTCTAGTCCAGATTCCATGTTGGACCCGGGAAGAGGAAGAGAAAACTGTCATCGTTTGAATGACCTTGTCCATATCAGTCTGTGTTGCCCTATTTCCCCCAGCCCTCCGCTCCTGCCTGTTTCCCTGGGCCCACTGCAGAGCCCCCAGCTAGCTCCCTTGCAGCCCCATTGTCTGTTTGGAGCAGACAGTGAATAAGGAAGACCAAGGAAAAATCGACACCTTTGAACTATGGTGTTGGCAAAGACTATTGCCTCTACTATGAACTGTCAGAAGAATGAACAGATCTGTCTTGGACAAAGGATAACCAGAATGGTCATCAGAAGCCAAGATGACGGGACTTTATCTCACATACCTGGACATGTTATCAGGAGGAACCAGCTCCTGGAAAAGGACCTCATGCTTGGTAGAAAGTGGGACAAGGGCAGCAACAATGGCTTCAAACAGGACAATTGTGAGGGTAGTGCAGCACTGTTTACGCAGGGTCCCTGTGAGTAGGCACTGACTTGATGGTGATTAACAGCAGATGACCCCTTGACTCCAGCCGGCTTCCCCAGGCCCACCAAAGGACCCCAGCTCCTTTGCAGCCCCCACTATCTTCTATATGGGGCTTTACTAGGTGGCCCCATTGTGGGAAGCTGCCCTCTGTCTTGGGTTTCCCTTCCAAAGGTCCTTTTATGACCATACCCCAGAGCTCCTGGTTTTCGGGAAGAGTCAGTGAGAGAAGTCCTGGATTCATCCTGCCAGTCTTAGGTGACTGTCCAGGGAGATGGGCAGCATTTCCAGGGGCACAGTCATCCTCACACATACACACAGACATACTCTTCATGCAGAAACCCAGACACACAAGTGTGCCTCATCCTTTAAAGAGAGGAGAGCTGTGGAGGAAGGGATGCACATCACTCTGGGCACCTGCCAGAGAGGGGCCAGCCTGTGGGGTCCTCCAGGGACAGGAGAGGAGCTGGAGCTGCCCACCCCCCAAAGGCTCGGTTTCAGCTGAGGTCACTGCAGTTTGGAGGTGCTAGAGAAGGAGCTCCCACCCTTTGCAGATAGAGCCATCTCCAGCCACAGCCACTTCCCTAAAGCTTGTCCTCTCTGCACCTGCAGCATCTCCGCCCTGGACTACCCGTGTTGTACCATCCAGGATTTGCCGGAGCTCACTACCGAGAGTCTGGTAAGCAGATGGGGGCCGGGGGGGTGGCTGGGGGCCGAGGCTGGCAGTTGTTCTTTTATTGCTTCTCCAGCCCCATAATGCCCTGCTTTGCGAGCCTCAGCTCAATAAAGGCGCATTGGCAAGAGCTCAGAGGCAGCGGGGATTTAGAGCTGCTGACACAGGTGGGAAGGATTTGGAAAAGCTGAGCATAGCATTTTGCAGAGAGGAGGGAGGGGACCAGTGGTAAAGTCCGAGGAGGGGAGAGGAAGTTTAGAGATGAGGGGGCCAAGTGAGCGTGAACCGTAAGTAGCTGGAGGGAGATCTGTGGTGCTGCGAGCCATTTGTGTCTCATTTTCCACATCAGTTCTGTCACTTGGGAGTGTGTCCTTCATTCAGAGTTTCCCTAAGACAGAAGCCCATGTAGCCACAGGAGGGTAACCAAAAAGATGCCCCGTACTGAAAACAGTTCCAGGGAGATTAGAAAAGGCCCTGAGTTATTCTAAATCCCTGAAGACTGGCTGGCTGACAGCATGTTGAAGGCAAGCATGTGCTTACCACACAGGGCTACCACTCCTCAGACCCCCTCTGGCCATGTGCTCACCCTGTCGCTCTGCAATGATTTACCTGCATCTATTTCCCATTTGACTATTAACTCGAAGGAAGAGATAGTATTGTCTCCGTTTTCATATCCCCAGACTCTGGCCCCCACATCTGTCCCCTGGAAGGAGCTCAGCGATTGCTAGCTGACTGGACAATGCTGAGGCCCCTTTGTTCTTTCCCACACTCTAATATCTGTAAAATGTTGAGTCTGAAAGTATGTTATACAAAATCAGACTGACGCCTTCTGTAGTACAGGTTTTAGAACCATCAGATTTTGGCTGGTGAGAAGCTGAATGTTGTTTGGCCCAATTCCTTTCTTTCAAAGATGAGAAACCTCAGGGTCCAGTGGGTGAGGTGACCTGTCACACAGAAGAGGTGGCAGGCTCCAAATCAGACCTGGGTCCAAAGGTCCTCAGGCTGTCTTACTTGGACATAGTCTCAGCAACTCAGGATCATGGAAGCTTCTGAATCCTGCAGAGGGAGATAATACGGTGTCTGGCACGGTACATGTTCATGATCTTATTGTTAAAAACCAGTGAGGTTGCTATGACTGTTTGACAGAAGGAAAAGTCAAATAACTGCCTAGACCTCACAGTTGGAAGTAGAAAAGGTGCCTCCCTGCCACTCAGAGGAAGGAAGAGGAATGCGTTGTCTCCAGAAACAGTGTGATGTAGCTAACATTAAAATTCTATTCTTAGTAGGGCATTTCAGAATGTAAAACTAAGTCAGCTTTTATTGCCCGAGTCTGCTCCTTGATACAGTGTGTTCTGTTCTCAGTTCATATGTGGGAGTTGACATGAGTAATACTTTTGCATCTAATCTCGTTGACCTTTTTAGATATGAGTATAAAGTAGGGAAATAATTGTTATGCCTTCTGAGAAGGCCTTGTTACTGTCCATGAGTGGGTGAAAGCGTGTATGTACATTCATGGTGAAAGCCAGAGGACCTCTTCTCAAAAAACCCCACATTCATGCTAGGTGTCCCACTCTTTCTTCTGAAGCAATAGCGGCACCTGGTGGTAGCATGTCGTAATCACAGATTTTTTTTTTTTGAATTTACCAAGTCCAAGTTCCCAGACCCAGGCCTGATTCCAATGGTACAGTCCTCAACATGTTGACTTGTTTAGCTGAACTGACGGCGTTTGTACTCCGAAAACAAACAGATGTTTATATGAGTAAAACTGATTTCTTTTTTAAGCTCAGCAAATTGCAAACAGAGATAACAACCAAACAACAAATCTGCTGCCATCGAGTGGAGCCCAACTCAGCAACCCTCTCTAGGGCTTCCGAGGCTGCAAATCTTTATGGGAGAAGAAAGCCTCATCTTTCTCCCATGGAATGCCTGCTGGATTTGAACTGCCAACTTTGGGGTTAGCAGTCCAGTGTTTATCCTACAACGCCACCAGGGCTCCTTGCACACACAGATAAATATTTTGAATTATTTTTCAGATTTCAGGTTTTCTTCCTGATATAAAATCAATAGATACGTGTTACAGAAATTGGAGAAATACAGAAAAGTATGGAGAAGGGAATGAAAGTACCTATAATGACATCATTTACACATAACCACACCAGACTGCACAGTCGGCTTGAACCTCAAGGTTGGCAGTTCAAGTTCACCACCCGCTCCTTGGAAACCCTAGATAGGGTCGCTATGGGTCGACACTTAACAACAACAAACTGTAAAGAGATGGCTCCGTTCCACTGCTGTTGGACATTTCAGTGTTTCCCTCCCTAACCCAGAAGGTGCATCCCTGCACAGGAACTCTGACCTCTGATGGTCTGGTCTCCTTAAGCTGGATTCCAGGCATGGAATTACTGGCCTGGTGCCGTCTTGATTCATTTGTTCTCAGTTTTCTACATTTAAACTGAATTCAAGTTCATTTGAAAGTCCAGCTGTACAGCATGCAAGATAGGAAAGAAAGGCAGATACTGGCCTATGAAATGTCAAAATGTTTCACTTCAGGCTAAGCCAGGCACCCCCATGTCCTTAGGGGTTTTCCTTCCCACCTGATGGAGGAAGGCTGACAATTCCTGGGTCCCCAAGTCTACTTCTAATCAATCTACTAAACTGGTGGGGTGGGGGGGGTAAAAATGAAATCCCAAACATGAATGAGGCTGGTGAATGAGAGGTTGTGCGGTGGCGGAAGAAGGCAGTGGGCGTGGCCTCAGCTTGTCCTGCTCGGACAGCTGCCTAGACCCAATGGGAAAAGGAGGGTACTAGGCGGTAGCATAGTGGTTACGAATTGGGTTGCTAACCTCAGGGTCGGCAGTTCAAACCTACCTGTTCTGCGGTAGAAAGATGATGCTTTCTGCTCCCGTAAAGATTTACAGCGTCGGAAACCCTGTACAGGGTACTTAACAACAAGACGATGCCAGGGAGTGTGGGGAAATACCAGTTCTTCTACACGTATTATTTTCATCTCCTTTGTACTTTCTATATTTACATGTACACTGTAACATGCAGACTATTCTTATGATGGTATATTTACCAAGTAAGCATCCCTGTGTTTTGGGTTATATACCAAAATTAGACTCCTGGTGTGGTGCTGTAGGATCAGCATTGGACTACACACCACAAGGTCTGCAGTTCAAACCCATCAGCTGCTCTTCAGAAACCCTAGTCAGAGTCACTATGAGTTGGAATCGACTCGATAGCACTTAACAACCACAACATCAAAATTACACAGTGATAGATGTGTGCAAATCAAATTTTGGAACCCACTGCTTTTAGAGTATGGTGAAATGAGGCCAGGGTTGTAGGTCGGCTATTTTTGTGGGCCTGTTAGTCCTAAAAGAGAAGTCAATAGAGAAAGCCCCCCTTCCTCCTTTCTTCCCTTTCCTACAGAGATTTAGAGAAGTGTGGCAAATTCTGTGTAAATCTGTTGGCACTGCCGAAAAGCTAACCCAGCATTCAAAGACTTGTCTTTTTCTCTAGAATGTTGTTTAAAAACAGCAGCATCACACAAAGGAGCTCTGGTAGCATAGTGGTTATGAGTCGGACTGCTAATCTCAAGGTCAGCAGTTCGAAAACTACCAGCGGTTCCACGGGAGAAAGAGGAGGCTTTGTGCTCCTGTAAAGATTTACAGCTTTGGAAACCCCCCCCCCCCCCCCATACAGGGTTGTTATGAGTCGGAACCGACTCCACAACACATAACCACCACCAACACCATCTGGGTCTCCAAGTTGCCTTGTAACTAAAGGTGAAGGAATGAGGAGAGGGAAGGCCTACTGGAATCGTGGAGTGTCTGAGCTCGAAGTTCCTTGGACAGTATCTGACCCAGCCCCATCTGCTACAGAAAAGGAGTGATGGCCAGGGGACACAGAGCCATTTGTAGCCATAGGCTTGGCACTTCCTCTAAATTCTAAGCAATGGAATCCTGGTGTGGTGCTGTAGGATGGGCACTGGACTGCTAACCCCAAGGTCGGCAGTTCAAATCCACCAGGAAACCCTATCCAGGGTTTCTATGAGTCAGAACTGACTCAGTGATACCAACCACAGCAGCAGGCTTCTCAAGGTCATTTTTAAGAGGCAGTTCACTGCCTCTTAACATCATCATCATCATCATCCATTCAGGAAAACCTATAAAAATATGTTCATAGCACTTACTTGTGCCTCACATCCATCCGTGTGAGATTTAATTTTTATAACTGCCTACTCCAGGTCACTGACAAACTCAGGTGCTCCACCGTAAACCAAGAAACCTCCCAGGTTGTCATTATTTTCCCCAAAAACTGTTATCTAAGGATTCAAGACTTCCAGCTCCAAAGTGAGCTGGAATTATAGAGTCCTAGTGCTGTGTGAACCTATAGATTTAAATGTCTGCCCTGGGGAGGCTTTATCACGTGGCATTGGGCAAGCCCTTTTCTTGGGCCTCAGTTCTGTGCCTGTGAGTGATGGAGCTGGCTCCCTTCTGGTGCACAGACTCCAGCCTGAGTTCCTCAGGCATGTGAGTGCAGTTGCCACATCACTGCCCTAAGCCTGGTTTCGATCCCTGCCTTACTTCGGTCTGCTGGGCTAGGGAGGGATCTCTGAGTACAGTCCTCAGCACCTTGTGGGAGGATGTGACTGCTGAGCTGAGGTACATTACAAGTAAAGGTTTATTCATGACAGGCATGTAGGGTGGGGCTATGCTGCCATTCACAAGGCACGTCTCACAGAGGCTTGCATCTCATGCACTGTCCTGAACCCCGTCACAAAAATGAGAGAGACAGAGGTGACCTGCCTTAAATGGCCATAAAGAAAACGAAACAGCCCTCAAGTCTGGCAGATCTGAAAAGGCACCTGCAGAGCTGCAGTCCTGCTGAGGCAATGATCGATTCTCTGTTGGACAAGGTGTAGTGCTCCATGCAGGGCTTGTGGCTACTGGCAAAGGAGATGTTCATCCCCTAGGAGACGTATACCTGTCTTACTTCAGCTCAATTTGAGGGAAAAGAGGGGAAATTGGCATTCATGGAAAACAGGCCTTATCTGTGCATCTCCTGCTCTTAGAATTTTCTTCCACATTGGAGGCATGAAGAACCATCTTGTATGCTCTTGATTTATATAGCTTCTGACACCAGTATATACTTTCAGGCCCCCAGATCACAGAGTCCTGGTATGGTGCTGTGGGTTAATGCACTGGACTGCAAAGTCAATTTGAACCGCAGGGTCGATCTCACCAGCCACTCCTCAGAAACCCTATCCAGGGTCACTATGGGTTGGAATCGACTCGAAGGCACTTAACAACAAGAAATCACAGAAGTGTCCTTACTTTTGGTCATGACAACTTTCTATAAAGTGATGCCTGTTTCTAATCTGACATTCATCTGTGATCTCTGTTTGGGTGCTCACAAGCTATCAAGAAACATACAAGAGAAACACCTGGTTAGAAAGAACCTTATGCTCATTTTTCCTCCCTTGCTAGAGGATTTAGCAATTTACTGCAATATGGTTTGATAAGAGGATGGGGGTTGATTTAAAAAAAAAAAAAAAGCTCAGCCACAATGAATAGCAGATCTCCAACACAGAAACATACCAGCAGGAACCCTAACTTTAAGCAATTTCAAACAAAGCTTGTGTAAGTACAGAGTAGACAGGGTAGAAGAAGTCTGTCACGTCTCTCCAAACCCTAAAGGACAAAGCTTGCTTGAACCAAGTTTCTGTGTTCATGTATCGTCTTTCTGACCAGAACTGCTCTAGTCCACAGTCCTCCAGAATTGATGGCTGAGCAGGCAGTGAGGCGGCCTGACCACCACTGACTGCTGGGGGGTATGGAGCTAATGACGTGGGCCTTATTGCAGGAAGCTGGAGACAACAGCCAATTCTGCTGGAGGAACCTCTTTTCCTGCATCAACCTTCTAAGGCTGCTCAACAAACTGACCAAATGGAAGCATTCCAGGACCATGGTGAGTAGGGCTTCAGGAACTTGCAGCATCCATCTGACTGGATTGCTTTGTGGGCTGCCTGCGTTGTGGGCTGATTGCTTTGTGGGCTGCCTATCTTTAGATAGGCATTGGTGGCCTCACAAAATCGAGCACCTCCTCCTTCCGGGGACTTACTCTATAGACAGTGATGGCTAACCCATCCATTACCTCTCCCAGGGCAGCTCTTGGAAGGACAGTTGTCATTATTGTTTGAGTCTGACATCCCATGTGATGCAAGTCCCAGAGTATTCACTGCAGTATTGTTGGGAATAATGAAAGGTCAGAAACCACCTAAATACTCACTGGAGCAGAACCCACAGGTTAAATAAATCATAGTGCGTCCTTATCATATTAGGTGGGCATTTAAAAGAATGCAGTTCTATGCTGCCATGGAATGATTTTCTAAATATAGTGTGAAATAAGCAAGGTGACAGAATACACAGTTGGTTATCATTTGTGTTTAAAAAGTAATGTAAGCATAGAGTGTTTGTGCAATATGTAAGAAAGTGCGAACCGTGGAGAGGATATGTGTGGCTGGCAGTATTTCTTTGGACTGTACGCACCGTACCATTTGAATACTGGAAGCTTTGAACTGTGGAATACTGATGGTTCTTCTCTATTCCTGAAGATGAAATCTAAGGAGAACCTGGACCGTAACGTCCCAAGAGTTACGGGAACCAGTGGCTTGTTTTGTCTGTGAGTTGGAAATTCCAAGAATCTTTAGGCCCTTCTCTGCTTTTCTCCACTCCCCACCCCTCACTGGGCAGATGCTGGTGGTGTTTAAATCTGCTCCCATCTTAAAGCGAGCCCTCAAAGTCAAGCAGGCCATGCTGCAACTTTATGTCCTGAAGCTGCTCAAGATACAGACAAAGTACCTGGGGCGCCAGTGGAGGAAAAGCAACATGAAAACCATGTCAGCTATTTACCAAAAGGTGCGGCACCGCATGAACGACGACTGGGCCTATGGGAATGGTGAGTACCCAGGACCTGTCCCTCCAGGGCTTGCCTGGGGAGTCAACAAGACTCCGTGTTTCTCTGCCCTCTTGGCGTGAATTGCTCAGTATTTTGGATGAGAAAGCAGAACAAGTGATTCTAGGTCAGATGCTGACAGAACAAAGTTTAAGGCACTGCCCTAAATTCTAGCAAGTTCCTTGTTTTATGTAAACTACGAAAATGCATCTTATGAAACAATAGCTCCCAACAGTCCGTCTCCAAAACTTTTTTTTTTCTAAAATACTTCTTTAGATGACAAGATTCTCCTAAAGATTTTTAAAAAATGAAAATATATCTTTTGGTGTTGTTTTTTCCCCAAAAGCAGTTAGGTGGAAAAAAAAAAAAAAGCAGTTAGGTGAAAAAAGGTTAGAAAATATACATTGACAAGCATTGTACTCTATTGCCTTCTTTATACCTTCTTTACACCACCAGAGATTGCCACTGTTAGCATCTTACTGTATCTGCTTCCAGAGCATTTTCTGTACACATATCTGCATCTTTTAGTCTCCTCTTTTCAGTTAACAGTCTGCACCATTTCATGCCAGGGCATTTTCTTTTTATCTGATCATCAAATCCATATTCAGAATTCCCCAGTTGTCCTAAAATGTGCTTTCACAATTTTTTTCCAAATCAGAATCCAATCCAGGACAATAAATCTTAGCTATTTTGTGCTCTCATTTGTTTTCAATCTAGCTTGGTTTCTGTTTTCCATGACACTGACTTACTGAAAAATGAGGCCAGTTGGCCTAGAAATTGGCCTACTGGATTTGTCAGCCTGTGTCCTTTACCTTATTCCTCCACCTCGGGCATTGCCTGGAAACTGAAAGTTACATACACAAGTGTGAGGCAGGGAAACCTTTTTGACTCTAGTGCATTCTGGGTGATGTTAAGTACTATGTATTGCCTCTGTGATATGCGGTTCATCTACTAGGACTTAATGCTAAGATAAACCATCATCCCTAATACATTTTAAATATGATTCATTTAGAACACAAGTATTTTCAGTAACACATTTGTATCATGTAGCAGTACTCCACCAGTGCTTGAAACAAATGAACCTTCTTCAAGTCAGAGTTTGGAAAACTTTATGTTGGAGAGTGTTTTCATGATATTGACATTGCTCTACTGGAATTTAACCGTTATTTACGTAATTATGTTTAAGACTTTTGGTAAAATGATTAATAGCTTCTCTCTGCTGGGATTTGTAACCTGCTTGGATTTAAAAGGATACTGCATTAGAGTTCAGGGGCACTGTGGTTCTGTGGGATAAGCATTGGACTGCTAACCACAAGGTTGGCAGTTCAAGCCTACCAGCCACTCGCTGAGAGAAAGTTGAGACTTTCTGTGCCCAGAAAGATTTACAACTTAGGAATCCCCATAGAGGACTGCTGTGAGTCGGAACAACAATAGCAGTAGAGTTCAGAGAATGATGGGAAGTATTTGATTGGCATATAACAAGTCGGGATGCAACTTTGACTCTGGCCCATCGAGCACAACTAGCCGCTTAAAAGTCTTACGAATGTTTACAACATGAAAATATTTTCTCTTACAAACAGCACATCTGTATTCCTATCATCCTGAGCTCAACCCCGAGCTTTGCCTCCTCACCGGCCATCCTCAAGTGTGGGGTGCAGAGGTTTGGGAAATGTGCATCTTAGTACTGAAATAAGCATTCACGTGCAATATATAAAAGCAAAATCAATGACCTGATTTCTCATACTCGTCACATGGACTAGCACATGGATTCTGATTTCTCATGTGCTAGGAGTAAATCTAGGAGTCAGGAAGTCTTCAGTAATTGGTCCATTCTGAGCTTCCTTGTACACTTCCTATGCCTTCCCATTGGTGGTTCCATTCCAATGGAAAACCCCCATGCTATAGTGAAAGGCCAATAAAGGAAATTTTGTAATCCTTTTGGAAAAAGGGTCGCTACAAACTGGAATCAACTTAATGACAGTGGTTTTGTCTTGGGAAAGGATGCAAACTAGTGGTGGTGGTGTGCTGTGGAGTCAGTTCTGACTCATAGCGACCCTATATCAGGCTTCCAAGGCTGTAAATCTTTACGGGAACAGAAAGCCTCCTCTTTCTCCTGTGCAGCCGCTGGTAGTTTTAAACTGCTGACCCTGAGATTAGCAGCCTGACTCGTAACCACCACTCTACCAGAGCTCCTCATACAACTAGTAGGAATGTGAAACAGTACAAAGAACATTCAGTAAAAGAAGTCTACTTCCCTTAGTGCCTTAGTTTCCAAACTACCCTTCCAAAGATTGTCTCTGTGCATACAAGCATGGCTGGTGGGCATGTGTGGATGTGTTTAAACCTGAGTGGTAGGCAGCTGGACTTATTGTGCGCATTGTCCTTTATAAAAGGACGGAAAGCAATGCGTGGTTGGAGTTCCATGGACCGTGCTCTGTGGTGAGGGGGCAGTGTCCTGCGTTCAGTGCATGTTTTTCTCCCTCTCTTCCCAATACAGACATTGACGCCAGGCCGTGGGACTTCCAAGCAGAAGAATGTACGTTGAGGGCCAACATCGAGGCCTTTAACAGCCGCCGGTACGACAGAACCCAGGACTCTGAGTTTTCACCCGTAGATAACTGCTTGCAGAGCGTTCTAGGTCAGAGGCTGGATCTGCCTGAGGATTTCCACTATTCCTATGAGCTCTGGCTTGAGAGAGAGGTGTTTTCACAGCCCATCTGTTGGGAAGAGCTACTCCAGAGTCACTGATTGGGCTTTTATCAACCAAGAGCTAGAGGTGGGAGTTGGTTCCAATAAATGGTGCTTTGCCTCCCCTGCCCATTCAGACTTGGTTTCCAGCTCTAGGAGTGCTTGTTAAGGGGAGCTCTGGCTCAGCCCAAGGACCTCCAGTGTGGACCAGGGCCAGTCTGGATGCTCTTGGACCTGGAGATGGTGCTAGGCTGCACCTTCACTACCTGCCCTGCATCAGTTGGGTGCCTTGTTGGCCGTGGAAGTCTGGTGGCTCGGTCCCGGGAAGGCTCTTTGGAGGGGCCTCTCCGTTTTCATCTTGCCTAGAACCAGACTTTTGCTGGCCCCAAGAGCAAGGGAACGTTCTCTGTGGCATTTGACCCTTGGCAATCATCACAGGTACTGAAAGCCTTCTTCCAGCTCAACCTGGATTCCTAGGACTTTCCATAAGTTTGGCAAAATCACCTTTGAAGTTCTACATTTTAAATGCTGACAAAGATGTGCTACACACATACTCCCCTTTAGAAAACCATCAGCTTGAAGATGATTTCAGAGCACCTGCACCTCCTCTGTGATGAAGGATAATGGTTTACTGTTCCTGCACGCTGCATGGTCTAGAAAGGCATAGTGTATAGAGTGCTTTTTCTTTATTCCCTAAGCAGTCTGTGTTCATTGTGAAAATTAGTTCCTGTGTTCTTCTTGGGCATGGAGTTCTCTGCCATTTTTAAAAGACCACAACCAAGATGAAACAGTGAGGCCTACTCTGGGGGTGTTTCGTATTTCTGAAACAACTTCAGTCTCGAAACGGCTGAGTACACTGCTGAAAATTATTCTTTTCATCCCATTCATTTTTCAAATGACAAGTTAACTACAGGAGGCTTTACTTATTGCAGTGGTTGTGTCCATTTGTGCTCATGATTGATTTGTTTTTAATTGAATAGAACAGCAAGAGCATTGCAGCTTACCATTCTCCTTCTCCAGTGCTGATTAATGATTGTTTTTTCTTTCTCTTTTGACTGCTGGTAGTTTCAAAGCGTCATGTGGAGATTTAGCAATACTGTTTCTACCTACAAGTATTGTACATTTCTTTTGACAGTGTAAGGGTTGATCTACCAACCTCTATACTTTTACACCAGAACTACCGCAGATTTCCTACCAGACAGGTTTTAGCAGTCTCTGATTCAGTCAGGATCCTTTCCTTCTTCTTCTGCCTGTGCAGTTGCATCATCTGTATCTCCAGACTTTTTACTTTAACATAGATATAACAGATACAAGGTCTAGTCTAAATTGCCTTGTTTTCTCTGCTGCCCTTTGTCAGCCAGTACGAGGGGGCATCAGAAAGTTCATGGAAAAACAGAATGAAAAGATAATGGCATTTTTCCATACCTCACATACCAAAGCTCTAATAAGTAAATCTTTGATATATGTCTTTGTACTTTAGAAGCAAGATTTCTGTTTTCAAGAGAAGGTCATGGTGAATGGAATTTAGAAACACTTCTTAAAATAATTTGTCAGCTTTACCTGAGTAGGGCCATAGTCCTCATCATTGCCCTCAAATTAATCTACTACGCATTATCATCTGTGAAATGTATTACTCTAGGGGCCAGCTGCTATGACTTTAAGGTGATTTGAATGAAAAAGGCAATTTTCAAGGAAAGTGCAGTCCGTGATCTTTTTCTTTTAAAGCCATATCATATTGAATGTGTGTTTAGAACAAATAAGTTACCCTTTTAAAGATATGCACAGGAATGCTTTCTGAGTCACAGAAATAGGCTAAGCTTTAACATTTCATACTTGATTATTTGTAACTCTTCTCTGCGGGAAGACCCTGTGTAGATGGAGAAACCACTGGGACTAGCATTCAGGTACTGAATTTCCCAGTTTGAGAGCCCATGTGCACACTTAGGGTAAATTCAGGTTAATCACCCTCCAGGGGTGATTACTGTTATAACAGAACATTATTTGAGTGGTTTATAATATTGAAATTTTTTATTGTGAATATTTCAGTAAATTTTGTGTTGATTGTTGGTGTCATTGTTTGTCTACTGAAGCACTTTAATAAAATGGAAAATGGACTGGTGATAATAACTTGATCTTTAACTTCCTCAGCATAAGAAAGTCTTAAAAGCATATTATAGTGATGTATGCACAACCTTGGAACAACAGGGCTCTGGGACACAGAGATTGAGACATGGTTGGAATGGGGAAAAGGGAGGAAATAATGTTAAGGTGCTTGGCTGTCTTTTGAATCTTGGCATACCATTATAAAATAGACACTTGAGGGTGAGAGAAAGGAATAGCCAGAACTATCACCGTAGAAAGCTTGTAAATCCATCTTCTGCCTATAACTGATTGGAATACCTAAAATGGGGCTACAACGTGCCCAGTTAAGAAGGCTTCCTGCGGAGCCTCTGCATTACATAAGACCATAGGTGGAATCCTGAACAGCATCCAGAATCTTCTGAGGTGAGAAATTTCCACTTGAAAGGACAAGCAGACCAGCCTGGAATGGCTAGAAGAACAGAAGATACTTCTTGAAAGAAAGACCGACAGGAAAAATACAAAACAATAAAGGCAATCCGACTGATTACTACAAGAACAAGCAAGTTGCTCACCCAGGAGACATCAAGGCAAGTGGTCGGGTCCCCTTAGGGCTAACCCCCTTCCAAGACTAAGACTCAATGGGAATACACGCTCTGATTGGTGACCACGTTCATCACCAGTAAGGGGAAATGAGGGAAAAACAGCAAAGAAGCTGCGAGCTAAACCCTACAACATTCAGTAGACTCCTATGAACCCGGTGGAGACCTGGTTGGCCAGCAGTGTGGCAAGACCTGGGGACTCTTGGGCCCAGAGTCAGTGACATAGCCACAGAGGACTAGAGTAGAGAGTGAAGCGTCCAGCTGATAAGAAGAGAGGGCATATGCATAAGAATTCCCACACCTGCAGATAATACCCACTTGACCTGGTTTCAATGACTGGATATTCAGAGCTCAACTAGAAGAAAGAAGAGAAAAAAAAGAGTAATCCGATACAATTTGATGAACTTGACCTACACCTGTGGATGCAGTAGCTCAAAAGAGGAAACAAATCTTTACAGCGAGGATCATTCCCACCCGCTCCATACACAGAGTAGCCAGGGATGGGCAACTTGGACATTGGCTACCCAAAATGGGGGAGGGGAGGGGTGGATACAAAGGCAAGTAGTGACAGACTTACAAGCTTTCAAGAGGGAACCTATATCCAGAGGGCGTGGAGAAAGGTAGAATCTCTACTGAGTAGTGTCCAGTCTGTCTGGGCGGGGCTGATGAAAGGAGATGCGGAAAAGTCTCTTGTGATACAATAGTGAATAATTGTTATCAGGACTGATTCTGAGGATTAGAAATGTAAAGGCAGCTATTTTGTAGCAAAAGGAGGGGAGTGATTGACTTTTCAGTCTAGGAGCGGAGGTCCTTGAGACCATCCAGGGAGAAGAGTGGAGAGCAGGACCCTACCCAGAGAAGCAATGACGCCAGAGATGGAGGCAGAGACCATGATGTGAAGAGACAGAGTGGCTGGGGACTCTAGACCCAGTGAGGGAGAGGGGCTGTGTGCTGAGGGCGGGGGGGGGGGGGGGAGGGCAGGCTTGCAGGGTATACCCTTTGGTTGGTTGATGATGCATGGAGGGGATTGTAACCATGGCAATGAAACAATATACCATAGGATGAAGTAAAGCTAATGTCTTCCCATGTAAACTATCACATAATTCACAATAGAACTTTTTTTTTTTTAAATAAAAGCATATCAGGTATGGGAAGGATAGAACTAAAGAAGGTGAATATACAAAATCTACTGTTAGTCCAGATACTCCTGGGACTAGACTAATGCAAACAACAAACAGCTCCAAAATCCCAGTGACTTATGATAAACCTTTATCTCTTGCCCATAGCTCTGGGGTCCACTATAGTTCTGCTCAATTCACCTTGGCTTGTGAGCTTGGCTTTCCTCCAAAAGTCTTCTCCTTCTGGCACTAGGCTGATGGAGTAGCCCTGTTCTCATAGTGAAGGACAGGAGCAAACAGACCACACCAAACCAGGCAAGAACATTTAAAGCTTCTGCATGGGTGTTTTGTGAGGTGGTGTGGAGTCGGTTCCAACTCTTAGCGACCCTGTGCACAATGGAAGGAAGTACTGCCCAGTTCTGTGCCATCCTCACAGTTATTGGGACACTTGATCCTGTTGCTGCCACTATGCCAATCCATCTTGTTGGGGGAGGGGGGTCCTCTTTTTGTTTGGATGTAGCTAAGTCAAAATTACTCATACACCATTGGCCAAAAGCAACTCATATAGACAGACCTAACACTGGGCCAGAGAAGTGTACGCTGTCTATAGGGTGGCAAGTATGAAAAAGTAAATTGGGAACAGCCTTGCCCTCTTGGTTCTGAATATCTACTTCTATCCTAAATGGAGTCTTGGAGTGGCACTGTAGGATAAGCGCTGGACTGATAACCACAAGGTCAGTGGTTTGGACCCACCAGTTGTTCCTTGGAAACCCTATACAGGGTCCCTATGAGTCAGAACAGACTTGACCGGACACTCATATGCAAAATACATCTCAAGTAAGTCACTCTGAAGTCTTATTCAGTCATAACATGAGGCCTAAAGCACCAGATCTCAGGGTCAACATCAGTGTCTCTTGATCCTGAGATTTGTAAATGTAAAAGCTACTACATGATGATGAATGGGGAGATGATCATCTAAACAAACGTTGCTCCTCCAAAAGGGGAAAATGGAAGATCTGTAGCAAACACAGGTCCATAGCAATTCTGTAATCCCACTGGGCAAATGTTATGATGTCTTATTACTCTGAAGATAGGGATGCTCCTTGAGTCTGTTCCCTAGTAGTAGTTCCCTGCCCCCTTCATCCTAATTTGGGGGGGTGGGGGGTGAGTGGGAAGGTTTCCTTGGCCACATCTGAAGAGGGCACTGGAGAATGTTCTTGGCGACTGAGCTAGTTTCTTGGTTTGCTTCCTGTTAGGGGTCTAAGAGTTAATATTTTGAAAAGTCATTATCTTGTAATTGGACTGGGAATCTACCAATAAAACTCACAAGAACTTTTAAAAACCTAATGCCAGTGAACTCCATTTGTCAATAGCTACAACGACAACTCTCTAATGCACACCCACCTCTAACTTAGTTATGAGGACCTTTGAAGTTATCATTGTCAGTCTCTGTGGGACCATTCCTTAGTTGCTTTTCTTTGAGCCACTTTGTCCAACTGAAAACAAAATTAAGGGGCATATAAATCCTGGTGTGGCGCTGTGGGTAAAAGCTCCAGACTGCAAAGCCATCTGAACTGCAAGGTCAGCAGTTCAAGCTCACCAACTGCTCCTTGGAAACCCTATACAGGGTCGCTATGGGTCAGAACCGACTTGACAGCACTTAACAACAGCAATCCCATCAGAGATCGCAATAAAAACCTGAATACTTTTCACCATTTGAATACCAACTAAGTACCTGAATACCATCTCAGAACAGACTTGATGCATTAGACACTAATGATCAAAGACCAGAAGAGTTGTGAACATCAGGAATATAATACAGGAAGAAAGCAAAAGGCAAGAAAGTAAAGGTCAAAATGGATGTCAGAAGAGAATCTGAAACCTGCTCTTGAATTTTGAAAGGCTAACACAACTGGAAGAATCTCAAAGATTCTCAAAATTCTCAAAAATCCCAAACAGATAATCTCAAAGGGCAGTTTGAGAAAATAAAGCCAAGTATTACAGGGAATTTGGCCATATTGTCAGGAGGGAAGAGTCGCTGGAGAAGGATGTCATGCTGGGTAAGATGGAGGGTCAGAGAAAAAGAGGAAGACCCCTAACGAGACGGATCAGCCAGGTGGCATCATTGATGGCGTCAAGTGTGGCAGTGGTGGTAGGGTTGGCCCAGGTTCAGACATTGTTTCGTTCTGCTGTGCACGGGTCAGTTCCGACTCGATGGCACCTGACAACAACAACATTGCAGTGAAATGTGCAAAGACTTGGAGTTAGAAAACCAGAAGAAAGGAACACACTCAGTTTTTCTCAAGCTGAAAGAACTGAAGAAGAAACTCAAGTCCTAGTTGCAAGGTTTAAGTATTCTATGGTGTTACTCTGTAGGATAAGCACTGAACTGCTAATTGCAAGGCAGGAAGTTCAAACCCACAAGCCACTACTCAGAAACCCTATGCAGGGTCACTATGAGTCAGAACTGATGCCACAGCACTTAACAATATGGGAGAAACACGTAATGTTGTAGGAAACATCAAAAGAAGATGGCAGCAATACAGTCTCTATCAAAAAGAATTGGTCAACGTTCAACCATTGCAAGAGGTGCCATATGATTGAGAACCAATGCTATTGAAGGAAGAACTCCAAGTTGCACTGATGGAAATGGCAAAAACCAAATCTCCAGAACTGATGGAATACAAATTGAAACGTTTCAACAAACAGAGGTGTTGCTGGAGGCTCTCACTCATCTGCCAAGAAATTGGGAAGACAGCTACCTGGCCAACCAACTGGAAGAGATCCATATTTTGGCCCATTCCAAAGAAAGAGGACCCAACAGAATATGGAAATCTTCTAACAGTATCTGAGTATATGCAAGTAAAATTTTGCTGAAAAATAATTTTAAAATAGTTGCGGCAGTACATTAACAGGGAATTCAAACTGGATTTAGAAGAGAGGATGGAACTAGGGATATCATTGCTGATGTCAGTTGGATCTTGGCTGAATGCATAGAATATCAGATAGATGCTTATGTTTTATTTGATGGTGTGGACCATGGCAAGCTATGGACGACATTGTGGAGAATGAGTATTCCAAAACAGTTCGTTGTGCTCATGAGGAACCTGTGCACAGACCAAGAAACAGTCAAACAAAACAAGGGGATACTGAATGGTTTAAAATCAGCAAAGGCTTGTGCCAGAGTTGTATCCTTTCACTATACTGTCAGTCTGTATGCTGCGGATGTTATTTGAGAAGCTGAATTAGATGAAAAAGAATGTGACATCAGGATTGGTGGAAGACTCACTAACAACGTAATATGCAGATGACACAACCTTGCTTGCTAGAAGCAAAGCCCACCACCCACCCACTGCCACCAAGTTGATTCCGACGCATGTAGGGTTTCCGAAGCTGTAAATTTTTACAGGAGTGAAAAACCTGCTCTTTCTCCTGTGGTGTGACTGGTGGATTGCAACCACTGACCTTGTGGTTAGCAGTCCAACACGTAACCCACTACACCACCAGAATGCTAAAAGAACTTCAAATACTGATGAAGATAAGATTACAGCCTTCAGTATGCATTGTACCTCAATGTAAAGAAAAAATCCTCAAAACTGGACCAGCAGATTTGCCTAATGCAACATGTTTAATTTCTTGACTGTTGCTTCAATGAACATTGTGGATCCAAGTAAAATGAAATCTTTGACAACTTCAGTCTTTTCTCCATTTGTCATGATGTTATTTATTGGTCTGATCTGGAACCAATGAAAAGCAGGGCTCCAGCAGATTTGGGAATGATCTGTATAGAGGTAAACCCAGGAGACTCAGAAGTGCCCCTGCTGCCCCCATTCTGGTATTAAGGGATGTCATAGATTGAATTGTGTCCCCCCAAATGTGACAATTTGCCTAGGCCATGATGCTCACTGATTTGGCAGTTATATAATGATGTAATGTGGTAGTCATGTGATGATTCCCCATGCTGGATCCGATGTGATAAACCATTAGAAGGATTAAGGGTGGGATGTAATACCCTCAATCCTATCACAAGCCTGATCCCATGTAAGGGAGTTTCCCAGTGGTGTGGCCTGTGACATCTTTTATCTTATAAAAATGAAAGGAGAGAGCAGACAAAAAGGGACCAGAAGAACCAGGAGTGGAGTATGTATGTTCTTTGGACCTTGAGTCCCGGCACTGTGAGCTCCTATATTTAGGGAGAGACTGATGCTAAAATACATGCAGATCTATAAAGGATGCCGGACTACAAATGCTGAAAGGAAACAGGAACCTTTCCCCAGAGCTGACAGAAAGACAGACTTCCCCTGGAGCCATTGCTGGGAATTTAGACTTCTAGCCTCCTAAACTGACAGTCCTGGTGTGGCGCTGTGGGTTAATGTGCTGGACTGCAAAGCTGATTTGAACCTCAAGGTCAGCGGTTCAAGCTCACCAGTTCAAGCTCACCAGCTGCCCCTCGGAAACCCTACACAGGGTCGCTATGGGTCAGAATTGACCCAGCACTTAAACAACAAACTGAGAGAGAAAAATTGTTTAATGCCATCAGCTTGTTATAATAGCACCAGATGACTTAAGAGCATCGGAGGGCAGAGGGCAGGAGAATTTGTCCTGTCAACTGTATATTGCCCCTTGAAAAACTACCAGACAAATAAAAAATACTTGGAACCTTGGGGGTTTTTTCTCTGGATCATGGATCAGCAAAAAACATACACATAAGACCCAGTACATGAACACTCTCTTTTGGAAAAAGTTATGAGTCCAGTTCTTCATTCAAGAAAAGGCAAATACTTCATCTTTGACACAGAGCATTTCAGGATCACACCCCTGCTGCCTGTCCTGTGTCCTCCTCCTGCCCCGCTGGGCTCCAGTGAGCCCAGTGCATACCAGTCTAAGGTCTTTCACAACTTCTTGTGCCTTTCTGTCCTGTGATCTTTGGCTCCTAGGGATCATGCAGATCTCAGTTTAAAGATCACCTCTTCAGATAGGTCTTCCCCAAACTAAGAGAGTTCCCAGTCACACTGACGGCTGTCAATGACTTAAAGTGTATACAAATAGTTACAAAATTAAATCCCAGGAGTCTAACATACTAGCTAGCATTCCTTGAAGAACTGGACTCGCCTGGAGTCCCTGGGCTAAAGAAAAAACTTAACAGCTGCAGTGGGAACTTTTGCTAGCTAAAACTTGGAGCTAATTAAACAAGCTTTCTTTGTTCCTTGAGAATGGAATGTGTGGACTTCTGCAAAACTTGTAAAATCCCACACTTAAGAGTTCTCTGGAGGAATGAATCCGTGGTTAGCAGACTGCCATTTTGCCTAAAAAACTCTTCTGCTATACCTTGGAAACAAACATCACAGAGTGTAATACATCCAATGCAATACACCGTGTAGCACCTAGAACTATTTTTAATCCACTCCCCAAGAAATCTTAATAATGACTTCGTGTTTCATTTCAGGCTTAATTTCCAGGGCCTGTAAGAGCGTCACGCACGTGGCATACCGTCAATAACAACTGAATAAAAAGAAAAGAGTACATTTGAAGCGTGCCCTGAATGTGCAGTTTTTCCGGCAGGGCTGTACGGATGAGCTCGCTGGTTTGGAAACGCCTGGATCCTTTTTTGCCCGTTCCCAGCGGTGCATACGAAAAACAAAACTTTTGTCCAGCCCCGTTCGCTCTCGGGGCCTGTACAGGATTTGCTTACATTTTCCCGTGTTATTCTCATGCCAACGCTCAAAGAACTTATTCCCGTTTTCCAAATGTGGTTCGGGCATTTCTCCAAGGAGGGGTCAACCAGGGCGCGCCTCACTCCAAAGATTGACTGTCCTGATCTTCGCTGGTGCCCGCCCCTGCCTGGCCGCCAAGCCCAAACGGTCCAGCGCCGAGCTCAGCAGCCGCTGCCGCCACACGCCAGCTGAAATGGCACAGCCAGCACGGCGCCACCAGTAGGGGAAGATAGGCACAGTCACAGAGCTACGATAGGCGCCGACGAGGATCTGTCCAACCTTCCGGCGCCGCGCCCCGGTGCCATGGCAACAGGTAAACACTACGCAGCCCCGCCCCGCCCCGCCCCTGGCTCGTGCGTCCAGTTTGTGCGCGCGGCCCGGCATCCCCCTACGACGCGCGCGTCCTGTGTTTGTGCGCGCGGCTCGGCAGCCCCTGCGAGCCGAGCCCCGCCCCGGCAGATCCAACGCGCCCGCCTCCCGCGTGTCGCCGTCCGCACCTCCCACAGGGGCCGTGGGTGCCCATGCTCCGAGTCGCGGAGAACGGAGGCGTCGCGGTGACCCGCAGAGTCGCGTTGATGCTGATTTTCGGCTGGTTGCTTCCCAAGGCCGCTAGGTCCTTCTGAACATCTCCGCAGACTCGGCGTGGCGCGGCCTCTGTTCTTCGTCACTTTGCGCGCGGGGGCGACGGCGGAGACCAGGACAGTGGCGAGAACGGGCGCGGGGGCTCCACCCCTAAGTTATGCGCAGACCGCAGGCCTCTCTCTTTGTCACAAGATTGGGGACGGATGTCACACACGCCTGTTCCGCTGATAGAAGAGTTGCCATGGTAACACGTTTTCTTTAAATCGAAGAAATTCTAGGGTTCTTGCTAAGTGTGTAAGATTCAGCCCATGTCACCCAACGAGGTTGTCGCTGTCGCCTGCTTTCTGTGTCGCGTCAGCAATGCCTGAGACGGCATAAAGCCGAAGCAGGAGAGCGCGTTCCCAGGGGCTTGGCGGGGCTTCTTGATCAGATGCCCCAGCGACTGATAATGCTCACCAGAGGGGGAAAGCAGAACAGACTCGGGCTGAGCCTTTTGGTTAATTGCTTGGTCTCAGTTCTGTGGTTTTATTGAGTAACTTTCACGCCCAGAAGATAGTTTATGGTGTGAAATAAAGAGAGGCTTTTAATGGGGTGTGGACCCCTCAGGTGCCTGTATGGACCACCAGGGACTGGCTAATGCTTCTGCTACCTCAGGTCCATGTGCTGGATTTTTTAGTGCAGATTTAAAGTAGAAAATGAGCCTCGATGCCCCACAGGACTGCGGGCTGTAGAAAGAGTCCACCTTTAACCCTTCTTAGGAGGAAAACTTTTGTGCAGGGAATTCTTGTATTTTAAACTCGGGAAAGCATACAACACCCATGTTTCCGTCTCAGCGCAAGTCATCTTTAGCCATATTGCTCTGAAACTTAAATCCTCCATTTCTGGCTTCCTGCCAGATTTCTCCATCTGAGAGCCTTTTCCAACAGTTCAGAACTCAACTCATCTGGGAACCATTACTGCCTCTTCACTTCCCAGTGGCACTTTCATGCTCTTAGCGGTAGAATTCCTCTTCAGCCTTAATCTAGTCACTCACTTGGTCCACTGTTCAAAGCAGCGTCTCCTTAACTGCTGCTTGGATTCTGGAAGTAGACTTGGTCCAGGGGACTCTCAGCCTCCTTTCCTGCTAGTTTAATCTTTCCAGAATGGCTGGGACCCTGTAGCCCTGCCCTTTCTGCAGGGAAGCACCATTGTCTGCTGAACTAAGTATTCCTCTGCTTAAGCTGTGCCTCAGTTCTTTAGTGCTGCTATAACAGAAATACGGCAAGTGGATGGCTTTAACCAACACATTTATTCCCTCACAATTTGGGAGGTTCAAAGTCTGAGTTCAGATCCCTGGCTCGGAGGAAGGGGCCTTGCCTCTTTTCAGCATCTGTGGACTGGCATCACTTGGAGAGCTCCATGTGTCTCGGCTTCCGTCTTTGGCTGGATCCAGGAACTTCACAGTGCACAGATCCCAGATCCAAAGGGATGCCCTCCACTGCTTCTTTTGTGGTGGTCCTTCTCTCTCTGCTCAGTCCTCTCTTTGTTTATATCTCAAATAGATTAGCTCAAAATACAACCTAATCCTGTAGATTTCCTCTGGCCTTATTAGCATCATGTTGTTGTTGTTAAGTGCCATCAAGTCAGTTCTGACCCATAGCGACCCTGCAGGGTTTCCAAGGAGCAGCTGGTGAACTTGAACTGCCAACCTTGCAGTATCAAACGGCTTTGCAGTCTGGGGCATTCACCCACAGTGCCACATCAGGACTTCTTGGTGGTGGTGGCTGTGTGCCATGGAGTCGGTTCTGACTCATAGCGACCCTGTACAGGGTTTCCAGGACTGTAAATCTTGACTCGAGCAGAAAGCCTCATCTTTCTCCCACGGAACAGCTGGTAGTTTTGAACTGCTAACCTTGCGGTCTGAAGCCCAATTCGTAACCACTACGCTACCAGAGCTCCTTTTGTTGTTGTTAGGTGCCATCAAATCAGTACTGACTCATAGCGACCCTGTGTACAACAGAATGAAACACTGCCTGGTCTTGGGCCAACCTCACAATCACTGCTACGTTTGAGCCCATTGATGCTGCCACTGTGCCAATCCATCTCGTTGGGGGTCTTCCTCTTTTTCTCAGACCCTCCACTTTACCAAACATGATATCCTTCTCCAGTGACTGGTCCTCCTGAAATATGTCCGAAGTATGAGACGTAAAGTCTATCCATCCTGGCCTCCAAGGAGCACTCTCTGCACTTCGTCCAACACAGATCTGTTTGTTCTTTTGGCAACCCATGGTACTTTCAATATTCTCCAACACCATAACTCAAATGCATCAATTCCTCTATGGTCTTTATTATTCACTGTCCAACTTTAGCATGCATATGAGGTTATCGAAAATACCGCGGCTTGAGTCAGGCGCACCTTAGTCCTCAAGCTGACATCTTTGTTCTTCAACACTTTAAAGAGGTCTTGTGCAGCAGAGCAAATATGCACAATGCAATACAGTGTTTGTTTGATTTGTTGACTGCTGCTTCGATGACATCATAGGAGTGAGGTTTTACCACACCTAGGATAATAATATCAGATCGACGCTGATCACATGGTGGGAATGATTGCATCATATTAGATCTCATCATGGAGGTGATAACTGCATCGTAACTGCTGAACCACTGAGAATTCTGACCCAGTCAAGTGGACACAAAACCCTAACTATCACAAGTTGGGTGCTCAGAGTCCTTGGTAAAGGAACCTCAACTTCTTCAAATTTATCTACCATAGCGTTATTGTGTGCTTTAAAAGACACCACTCAGCATACCCACATGCTTCTGGATGGAAACCTCCCAAACCTGCCGCATCTCAAGCTATTGACTTTCTAATTTTCTTTAAGACCTAGTTCTAAGGTCATCTCCCTGAAGCCTCTTGTGGGCCTACCTCCAGCCTCTATTGTTGTTCAAGTCAATTCTGACTCATAGCAACTCTGCATGGGATTTCTAAGGAGTGGTAAGCTTGAACTGACAACCTTGCAGTTCAAACAACTTTACTGGCCCCTTAAGCACCCTTAACCCCTTGCCCCTCACTTCTGGTGCTTTGCCTATTTACCTTGGGAAATTGTACCCATCCCACTTAAACTGTCAGGTAGAAATGGGACAGGTAAATCTCTGTGTTTCTCTGTGTTCATTCCATGTGAACATACCAAACAAATAATGTCTTGCTTTGAATTGAGAATCTCTCCTGGGTTACCTGGATTAGTTGATATTGCCAATTCCTTTCGGAGCCCCAGCGAACTGAAGCAGAGTGGTTTACCAAAGCCATTTAGACGAATGGCTCCCCACCCACCATAGATAAAAGCCTTACATAGTTTACAAGGCCTGCAAGCAAGAGCTGCTTCTGCTTAGCTTTCTGGTCTCCCCTCTCGCTTGCAGACTTGGTTACCTACGGAGCAGCCACATTCTCCTTTTTGTTTCTCTGACTCTGCGTGTTTCCTGTAGCCTCCCTCCGTACAGGCTGTTTGCTCTGCCTGGGAATTCCCTCTCAGCTCACAGGTTGTTCTTTCATCACCTAGACTAGATCAGGCCTCACCCAGCCTGTGCCACCATAATGCCATGTCCCCCTAGACTCCCTTCACAGCATAGTTGGTGACGGAATGTACTGTGTATGTGTTTGCAGTGAGGTGGTTTTCTCCCTCGTTGACTGTCAGCATCATGAGGACAGTAACCCAAATGTGCTTAGCTCTCCACCTGGTGCACGGTAGATAGTTGTGAAAGATTTGCTGAATAAAGGAAGGATTCTAACCTTCAGAAAAGCAGAAATCCACAATTTGTTTTCTAAATCCAGTTCCTGCATTGCATCTGAGCTGTGATTTATTCATTCATTCAGTAACTAACTATTCATCCCTTTAAAGCAACACATGCTGTTCTAAAAAATGGGGGAAAAAAACCCAAGCCCCATGCTGTTGAGTTGATTCCAACTCATGGGGCCTCCCAGGAGTTACAGAGAAGACCTACTGCACGGGGTTTTCTTGGCTGTGATCTGCCTGGGGGAGCCCTGGTGAGAGCTGTGAAGCAGTCAGCTATCGATGTTTAGGTCCCACTAGCACTCCATGGGGGGAAAGTCCCTGTAAAGATGACAGCCTGACAATCCATTAGACAGTTCTACTCTGTCCTGTGGAGTTACTGTGAGTGGGAACTGACTTGATGGCACACAGTAACAACATCAATTACCAGGCCTATCTTTTGTGGCACCACACAAAGCCTAGGAGCCCATGCCCAGAGCCATGTCCTCTGCCTCATCTCTCTTGTATCCCATCAGAGTTCAGTGATACAAGAGTCACAGTCTGGGATCTTTAAAACCTTTTTTGCTGTTGGTATTGTTAAGTGCTGTCACCCTGTACAGAGCGACCTTGTATAGGGTTTCCAAGGAGCAGCTGGTGAGCTTGAGCCACCAACCTTATAGGTTATCCTAAGGTGCCACACCAGGACTCCGATTTGAAACCATTAGTGGAAAATAATAAACAAAAGATCTGCTTACCATTTAAAAAAATTAAACTTATGGGACCAATCAATCTACTCTCTAAACTTTCATCTAAATCACAATTTAAAAAACAAAACAAAACACCTTTTGGGACCACAGACAAATGTGTGGTAAGATGTTGCCTCGGTGGACATTAAGCTACACATACCTGGTGTAGCGCTGTGGGTTAACACCCTGGTTTGAACTGCAAGGTTAGCAGTTCAAGCTCACCAGCCATTCTTCAGAAACTGTATACAGGGTCGCTATGGGTCAGAACCGACTCAAGGGCACTTAGCAACAACAACACGTCTAATAGCTTTTCCTCTGGCCCCTCTCTAACTTCCACCCCAGGTAACCACTGATTTGCACTCTGACCTTATAAATAGTTGGCAATTTCTAGGATTTTACATAGATGAAATCATAAATAATAGGCATTCTTTTTTTTGATCTGGCTTCTTCCACTCAGTGTAATGGGAAATTTATCTAGGCTGTGTATATCAATAATTCATTCCTTGTCTTGCAGAGTATTTGATTGTATGGGTACACCAGTTTCTTTATCTGTTCATCTGCTGATGGACTTGTGAATTGTTTCCTTTCTTCACTGAGCTGCTTTGACACCTTTGTTAAAAATCAGCTGTTTATATTTTATGGATTGATTTCTGGACTCTTCATTCTTTTCCATTGATCTGTCTGTCTTGACACCAGAACCTCACTATCTTGGTCACTGGAGCTTTGTAATCATTCCTGAAATAAGGCAGTATTGTTGCTGTTGTATAAGGTGCCATGGAGTCAACTGTGACTCATTTCCGAGGCTGTAAATCTTTATGGGAGCAGAAAGCCTCATCTTTCTCCTGCAGAGTGGCTGGTGGACTCAAACTGCCAACTTTGTGGTTTGCAGTCCAGTGCTTATCCTACAGAGCCCCACGCTCCTCCGGTAGCATTAGTGCTTGTCAGTCTTTCGCAGCTCCATATGGATTTTAGAATCCTTTGCAAAAAAACAGAGGGCGCTTTGAATGGAAATGTCAAACCTTCATCTTACATTCTCTGCTTTTTTCATTTGAATTTTAGAATCAGATTGTCAGTCTCTACAAAAAGATGAGACTTTGAGTAAAAACATTAAGTTACTATCTTAATATGAATATTTAGTTTTCAAAACCATTTTAGAGGATTAGCGTGCACACACATTTTGTTCATTATTCCAGGTACATTACTTGTGGTATACATGCCCAAAAGTACAGTCATAAAGAAAGGCAGCCTTGAACCGTTTGTGGCAAAAATCTACATTTCACTGGCCAGACACTGCTCTTTCCTCCAAGCTGATTGTTTCACAGGAGAATGGATTTGTCAATGGGGATTCACGGGCTTGGATTTTCTCACAGAAGCCAGGCCACTGTGTTGTAAGATACATCTCTCTTTTCTTGGATTTTATAACAGGGAGTGTACTCCATTTTCACTTAGCAAAAAGAAAAAAAAGTTTCCTGTTTTTCACATATTAACTATGCTTTTCATTGTTTAGTGTAGAACATTTTATAAATGAAACGCTGTGAACAAGATCTCTATTTGATATAAATAGTTAGCCTTTGCAGACACCCCACCCCCTCCCATGCACTTACACATTTCTCTCTTTCTTGCTTGAAGTGGTCACTTTTTAAGTGAAAGGCTTCCATTTGTTGAGTTTTTTTTTTTTTTGGGGGGGGGTGGGTCAAAGGGCATAGAAAGGTTCAACTCCTCACTTTGTGCAGCTTGAGCAAAATTTTTAAGGCGTCCTGGTGGTACAATGTTTAAGCACTAGGCTGACAACCAAAATGGTAGCATTTGAAACCTGCTGGCCACTCCGGGAAGAAAAGATCTGGTGAGCTATCTATCACTGTAAAGCTTGCCGCCTCAGAAACCCTATGAGGCCGTTTCACTCTGTCCTTGGAAACCCTACCCAGGATTACTGTGAGTCAGAACTGACTTATCGGCCCTTGACAACAACAACATAGTGCTATATAGTAAGATAAGCACTGGAGTGCTAACCGCAAAGTCCGCAATTCAACCTACCAGCCGCTTCTTGGAAACCCTATACAGGGTTGGTGTGAGTCAGAACTGACTCAGTGGCACTTAACAACAACAACATAGCGCTGTAGAACCCCAAGGTCAACGATTCAAACCACTAGCCACTCCTCAGAAACCCTATGCAGGGTCACTGTAAGTCAGAACTGACTCAAAAGCACACAACACAACAAGAGCAAAACTTTGGAACTCGTTTTATTTCTAAATAATATAGCTACCCTTCAGAGCACAGCGTGGTGGTGGAAAGATGGAGCCTGGTTAAAATGCACTCGTCCTGTAACCTAGCTGAGCCTCTGCTTTCTATGTGTGAGACCAAACTCATGTTTCTCTCCTGGAGCAAACACACTATAAAAAGTTATGTTTGAGGCAGTCGGGGACATTTTATAATACCAAGGAACTATAATTAATCATTAAGGAGTCTTGGTGGTGGTGTAGGATGAGCACTGGACTGCCAACCACAAGGCTGACAGTTCAAACCCAGCAGCCGCTCCTTGGGAGAAAGATGTGCATGTGTGGAAGTTTTCACAATAAAAATGAAATGAAAGCCAAATGAGATACCAAGGATGTTTGGGCCCCGGTTCTGCAGCAGTTTCAGCCTCATGAAGCAATCACGGGTATTGAGCGAGGCAGGAGCGGGCGGCTCTCAGCACAGTGCCTGACATGGAGGGAGCCCACGAGAAATGAGTTTGTCACCCACTTTCTCACCTCACCCTTGGATGAGGCTTTCTGCTCCCATAAAGATCTACAGTCTCGGAAACCTTATACAGGTAGCTATGAGTCGGAACTGACTCCACGGCACCTTAACAACACCAACACTACCTTATTCAAGAATGATTACAAAGCTCCAGTGATCAAGACAGTGAGGTTCTGGTGTCAAGAGAGACAAACAGATCAATGGAAAAGAATGAAGAGTCCAGAAATCGATCCATTAAAATATGAACCGCTGATTTTCAACAAAGGTATCAAAGCAGCTCAGTGGAGAAAGGAAACAATTCACAAGTCCATCAGCAGGTGAATAGACACAGAAACTGGTGTGTCCACACAATCAGATACTCTGCAAGACGTCTTTGTTATCATCCAGTACCGTTACTGGACCTAACAATAATAAAAACTCCAAACCCAGACCCACTGCCATCAGGGTCCATTCTGAACGCTGACGAACCCTGTGTAGGGTTTCCAAAGCTGTAAAGCATTATGGGAGCAGAAAGAAAGCCTCATCTTTCTCCCAAGGAGTGGCTGCTGGGTTTGAACTGTCAGCCTTGTGGTTAGTAGTCCAGTGCTTATCCTACAACACTACCAAGGCTCCTTAACATTAATAATGTTGTTGTTAAGTGCCATCAAGTTTGTTCTGACCCATAGTGACCCTACATAGGGTTTCCAAGGAGTGGCAGGTGAGCTTGAACCACTGACCTTGCAGTTCCAACCAACTTTGCAGTCCAGCACATTAACCCACAGCACCATACCAGGGCTCCAACATTAATAATAGTTCTTTTATATTATAAAATGTCCTCAATTGCCTCAAAAATGCCTTTTGGACACTGTGTTTGTTCAAATCAGAATGGAAATAAGGCCATACATGGCATTAGGTTGAGTCTTTTAAATCTGGCATCTCGATAAACTTGTGTTATTTAATTGCGTGTGACTTCACTTCCCACTCCAGGCTTGTGGGAGTGTTTTCATGGTTGCTGTTTTTTTATTTTTCCTTTTAGGAAAAACTTTTTAAATCATTAGGGTTTGTTGGAAATTATATCAAGGTTATAAAAATTAATGTCCCCCTTCCCCCATGTTTATGCTTGTCTTTAAAAGCCAGGTAAAGGGAAAAAAGGAAAAGGTCCTGGCAAGTCCCATGGAAAGAAGCAAAAGAAGCCGGAAGTGGACATCCTCAGCCCTGCCGCCATGTTGAACCTCTACTACATCGCTCACAATGTCGCCGACTGCCTGCAAATGCGCGGCTTCCGTTGGCCAGGTGCGCCCAAGACAAAGAAGGGCAAAAACAAGACTTAAGTGATAACATTTCACCCGATGCCTCTGTCACAGAGAACAGAACTTGGGGAGAAAGAATCAGGATGTTATAATTCTTGCAAGTAAATTACTGAAGACAGCATTAGAGCAAAAGCTCTAGTGTTTCTCTATGGTTAATGATGATGAAATGCGTTGGACTTCCCCAGCTGAGTCCAGGGATGGTTAGCTTTGGCTCTCCAGAAGTGAAAGGGGAAAGTCTGAGGAATTCCTACATAGTGTGGTAGAATTGGTAGTCCTTTGAAAATGTTACTACAGTCCCTGGTGAGAATTAAACCTTGCTCTTGAAAGGCAGATCTGGTTTGCCTGAGTTGTGTTCTTTTACCCAAAGGGGTTTGTGATTTAGAAAAGATATGGCATAAAGCACAGGATTTATTTAGGAGCATCCCTCTCTTGGGCACTGTTTCCTGTTCCCCCCCCCCCCCCCATTTTTTAAGGAAAAATAAAAACTGTTTTGTTTCTATAATTTTCTTCTTGGCAGCCTGACTCTGATTGGTATTAACTATGGACGCCAGCACTAGTGGCACTTGTCCTCTGACCTTGTCAGGGCACAGAGACAAAGGTCAAGCACAGCCAGCAGCCTAAAATTAACCATGGGGTGTTGCACGTATCTGTGACCATGCTAAACACAACTGACCCCCAGTCTCTTCACATGGGTGAACTATGTGGTGGTATCGGAATTTTGTATCAGTAGAGCTGTTTGAACTAAAAGGTCAGCGGCTCAAGCTCACCAGCTGCTCCTTGGAAACCCTATACAGGGTTGCTATGAGTCGGAACTGACTTGACAGCATTTAACAACAATAAGACCTGTTTGGTTTTTCAAAAAAGCCACAGCTCTGTGATGACCGCCTGCCTCTGCTCAACAGAACCCATTCGTAGCCCTTCCTCAGATGCCCACTTTCAACTCCATGATGGTGCTGAGGCTCAACCAGTGGTCTGTTTTAGCCTCCACCCTCCTATATGGGAAGCAGGCCACATCTTTCTCTCACAGAGAAGCTGGTGGATTTGAACTTTCTGTTAGCAGCTGAATACTTAGCCATTGTACCACTGGGAATCCTTTCCACAGGCCCGGGTTAGGATTCCAACAGATACTTAGGTGGGGGAACCATATAATTTAATCCATAATCTGCCAGGAACCCTGCTGTACCTCCACTGCTTGCCCTCTTATGAGTGCTCATGAGATGAACACGCTTCTCACCCTAGGCCTTGCCCTTCCCTTCCCTCCTCTTCCCTCCCTGTCCCTTAATTAACTCATGCAACTTGATTTCAGCATTTAATAGGGCTTCCTGTTTTTCACTAACCATTTATAGTATGGAAACTAATGTTGTTGTTGTTGCATGCCATTGAGTTAGTTCCAACTCAAAAACCCTGTGGGGAGTTTGCCAGCCCTTCAGCTGGGCAGCCCAGTGCTTATCCTATAGCCCCACACCAGGGCTTAATAAGGGTAAGACTATATTGATGGCACAGGGCAGCGACAACCCACACCAAATTGGCAGTGCCTGTAACATAGGCTGGACTTGCCATAGAAGAGTAGCCAGGAGATGACCTTGGTGGCAGGAGAGGGACAGGTTGGATGGAAGGTAAGGCTGGAGGAAGCCATGGACCTACTGTGAGGGGCTTGGAGGGCCAGGCTGAGGGTCTGATGGGATTTTAAGGGTGTGGCTCCCCACAAGGTCTGAGAAGAGTGGGGCCAGGTGTGAGTTTGAGGAACTTCAGGATAACAGAGACTGTAAACTATAGGAGGCGTTACTGTCACGGTTCGTGTGAGGAACAGAGGACAGAGCATGAAGGGAGCTGCTCGAAGCATGTCAGAGGGGCTGCAATGGATTCTTGTCCAATTGGAGGGGTGCTTTTGGAGACTTCTCTGACAACCTGGTATAAAGGGCACCGCTCACTGTCTGCTCTTACATGCTCAGTGAGTCATTCCCACCCATTGTCTGACAACTGTGGCTGGTGATCCTTTCCAAATAGCTGGCAGTCACAGTCTCACCTTGACAGAGAACCTGATGAGTGGCCAGGATCTAGTGATGGTTTGTGATGCAAACAAAAAGGTGGGATCAAAGCTGATGGCTGGGTTTGAGCCCAGCTAACAAGGCAGGAAGAGGTTAGGGAGGGGTACTTGCTCTCACCAGATTTCTCCATCACATCTTAGATATGTGACCCCTTTAGGCCCAGAGTCCCTTTGTAAACCAAATCTGCTGTCACATTCCCTTTACTTCAGTGAAGATGAATTTCAGAGGTAACATATCCATATATATATATATAT
>NW_006408559.1:2034564-2035199 GCF_000296735.1 Chrysochloris asiatica
AGACTTTAAAAATAAAATATAGTTAAATAAATTTTAAAAAAGGTACAACAGCTTTATAAATCAAAACAGTCAACTGTTTACAACTATATAATGCACTCAATCTGCCACCAGGTAGCTGGTGGTGTATCAGGAGCTCAGCATTAGCCTTTCTGGTTAGCAGGCGAGTTTCTGCAGCCGGATCAGCTTTGGTGAGGGGAAGTTCAGAGCCTTCACCAGTGCTGTGTTCGTTCTCTGTTGTTGTGTAACGTGTTACCCCCAAGGCTTAGTTGCTTAAAACACCAAACACATGTTATCTCCTAGTTTCTCTAAGTAAAGAATTGGGAAACAGGTTTGCTAGGGCATTGTTTGACTCAAGGTCCGATTCCTGGCCAAGGAGCTCAAGAGCACAGCCACTACCTGCAAGTCTGGAGGCTTGTGGGTTGTCATGATGCTGAACAGACTTCAGTGAAGCTTCCAGAAAAATCTTGAGATTCTTTACTTGAGTCAGCTTTGTCCTCCTTGCTTTGCCCTTGTAACTCCCCCCAGCAGTCACCACACCCCCTCCCTTCTTGTGCTGGGATCTGAAGACACTGGGGAGGGGGACCTCCATAAAACAGTGGGGAGGGGACCTCCATAAGACAGTGGGGAGGGGGCCT
>NW_006408559.1:2036948-2043942 GCF_000296735.1 Chrysochloris asiatica
AGTTAAAATAGACTAGATGGTGCCTAACAACAACAATATATATGACTTTAAATGTATGATATAGATATAGAAGGGTAAATAAAAAAATATTGCTACTTAAAAAAAAAGAGTGGGCCTCAGCGTGCTCTGCGCTGGCTTACTGTTGGGCTGGGACATCAGAAAAGTCAGGATGACCCCCCTCCCAGTCACCGCCGTGCACTGAGCCATGACAGCATTCCAGCAGGTCTCTGGGAACCAAGCAAGACCCTCCAGCCGATCCACTGGTGACGAACATCCTTCACACCTCCCTCAAATGCTGCCTGCGCCTGGCAGAGTAACACTGGGTTCAGTCACTCAGTCATAGAATAAGAAATGGCTCCTAAAGCCACAGGGAGCCCCAGATTGCCCTGACAGCACATCATTGACTATTCAGAATGGGAAACCTTTGTGTGGGTGTGGGGGTGCTTTCATCTTCACTCTGCTCAGGCAAATGCAAAGAAAACCAAAGTTTATTAGTAACGTCCCGGTATAGCACTGGTGGGACTAAGCACTGGACTGCTAACTGCCAGGTCGGTGATTCAAAGCCACCAGCCACTCCTCAGAAATGCTATACAGGGCTGCCAAGAGTCAGAAGCCTTTCAGTGATACTTAACAACAAGCTAACTAGAGCAACAATGGGGTAGGGAGTGGCTGGCTGACTGTGTGCAGACAAGCTGAGAAGCTGTGTGTAAATCTTCACAGGAGCCGAAAGCCTCATCTTTCTCCTGAGGAGTGCTTAGTGAACTGGAACTGGTGATCTTGCCCTTTGCAGCCCAACACGTAACCCACTATGCTACCAGGGCCCCTTGGGGTGGGGAAGTAGGAACTGGAGTTGTTGGTGAAGGGGTACTTTGTTTCCTTCCGTTTGGAGAGACTTATAGAAATGGGTAGTGAGGATGGTTGTACCACGTGGTGAATGTGTTTCACAAAAATTAAATTTATACTTAAAAAGAGTTAAATTGGCAAATGCTTTCTTTATTCATGTTTTATAAGAAGACGGTTTTTTAAAAGAAAAAAGCATCCTTTCTCCTCATCTTCCCCTTGCAATTAGGACACTTTCCTTAGGTGGACAGGATCTTGGGTTTCCATGTCCCCCAGGACGTGGGTGGCAATGGCTTGAAGTAGAAACTCTTTGCTGACTTAGCTGCTGTGTTTTACAGCTTGCCTGAGTCCCTGGCAGACCTAGTTGATCACCATCACCCCCCCCAAAAAAAAAAAAATTGTAAAAATAATACAGGCACATTGTGAACATTTGGAAAGTTGAGAAAAATAAAAGCAGGGAAAACCCCCCAGGCCCCAAGCCCTATAATCCTGCCACCCAGAGGCAGTCCCTATTAACATTTTGCTGTATTTTCTTCCTAGATTTTAAATGCGTTTTTCTGTAGCTGAGATCATACTGGATACATAATTTCATGTTCTAATTTTTTTTCACTTGTTACAAGCATTTTCCAATATCATTAAAAGAGATTGGAAATATTCAACATTTTTCCATATATTTTTTTAATTACAAGTACTTCTCACTGCAAATAATTAAAATAACTTAGAAATGTGAGTATATAGAGAAAAAAATTCCTCCTTGCTCCTTTTATCCTCTTGCATTCCTCGCTAGGAGTCAGCAAAGACTTTCTACTCTAGACTCATACAAATGGCTTTTTATTTAAAAAAAAAACCAACAAGATTTGATAACTTTTTCATCTGATAATCTATTTTGGAGACATTTCCTTATCCATGCATAGAGATCTCCTGCACTTAAAAACCTACTGCTGTTCAGCTGATTCCCCGTCATTGTACCCCTATAGGCTAGAGTCAGACTGCCCATAGTTCTCCAAGACTGTGATGTTTGAAGCACACTGCCATGTCTTTCTCTTGCACAGAGGCTGGTGGGTTTCAAATTCCAAACTGAGGGTTAATCACTGCTCTATTAGGGCTCCTTTTCACTTAAGAAAAGTGCCACATATTCCATTTATGGTTGTACTATCTTTTTTTTTTAATGTCCCTGTAGGTAGACATTTAGGATATTTCTAATCCCTTGTATGTAGGGAGCACAGTGGCGCTGTACCATAAACTGCAAATCACAAGGTTGACTGTCAAAGCCCACCAGCTGCTCTGCAGGAAAAAGGTGAGGCTTTCAGCACCGCAAAGATTGAAAAAGCCTCCGAAACCCTATTCAGGGTCTCTATGTGGCAGAACTGACTAGAAGGCACTTAGTAACAACAATCACTTGTATAGCTGTCTTTATGTCCGTGTGTGAACATGTCTCTTGAATGGTATCCTAGAAGTGAAATTGTGTATAAAATATTATGTGCATCTTAAAATTTTGATTAAATGGTGGCACTATGTCTTGACTACTAACCCAAAGGTTGGTGGTTCGAACCCACCTACCAACATTGTGAGAGAAAGACCCGGGGATCTGTTCCCCTAACGATCACAGCCAAGAAATCCCTATGGAACCATTCTGCTCTGGCACATGGGGTTTCTATGGGTTGAACTGGACTTGATGGTATCTAACAACGGAGTCCTGGTGTGGTGCTACAGGCTAATGCGCTGAACTGCAAGGTCGGTTTGAACCACAAAGTCAGTAGTTCAAGCTCACTAAGCCACTCTCAGCTATGAGTCAGAACTGACTTGACGGCACTTAACAAGAATGCAACTCTGGTACAAGCCAATTTAATGGCTGTTGAGTGTATCCCAATTCATGGGGACCCACGTGTGTCACAATAGAACTGTGCTCCATAGCATTTTCAATGACTGATGTTTCAGAAGTAGTTCACCAGGAATTTCTTCTGAGTTGCCTCTGGATAGACTTGAATGTTGACCCTTACTCTCAGCAGCAGAGTGCATTAACCATTTGCACCACCATGGACTTCAAACTTGTGATCCTCAAAGCCCATTGCTGCCAAGTAGACTGATTCCAGCAACCCTACAGGCCAGAGTAGAACTGCTCGATAGAGTTTCCCAGGCTGCACACCTTGGCAGAAGCAGACTGCCTCACCTTTCTTCCGCTGAGCAGCTGATGGTTTCAAACCACCCCCCTTTCAATGAATAGTCCAATGTTTATGCTGCTAAACTGCCTTCCTTTTAGAAGATTCTAACCATTACATCCCATCCCACGAATAGTATTTGTGGCTGTGGAAAACATACTTTTTAATAGCTGGGATGTGTGTTGCCTGGTATCACAGTGATTGACACGAAAGTAGAGAAGGAGATGGTCTTGGATTTGAACCCAGCTCTGTTACTGACAGTGTAGTCTCTTTTGAGTTCATTACTGTCTCTGCCCTAGTGTTCCCATTTATCAAACCAAAACCATGATGATATTGGATTGTATGGAGAATCTTAAGAAATGAACTAATGCATATTAAGGACTTAAATGACTCATTGTGTAATTTACTTAATCATTCCCTTTTGTTGGACATTTATGTTGCAGAAATGCTTTTAACAGGCTTTTTCCAAAGGTGTTTTTAATCAGCCTATCTCTTTAAAGGAGTCCTGGTGTGGCGCTGTGGGTTAATGTGCCAGACTGCAAGCCATTTGAATTGCAAGGTTGGTGGTTCAAGCTCTCCAGCCGCTCCTCAGAAACCCTATACGGGGTCACTATGGGTTAGAACCAACTCAATGGCGCTTAACAACAACAACATCTCTTTAAACATTTTAAGCATGCATTGAAAATAACCAAAATTTTTTTTTTAAGTTGAGGGAGTGGGGTGTCTGTGTAGGAAAAACACTGGACTGCGAACAACAAGGTCAGCAGTTGGAGTCCACCAGCCTCTCCTCAGGAGAAGATTTACCACCTTGGAAATCCTATACAGGGTCGCTATAGTCATAACCAACTCACGGCACTTAACAATAACAACAGCAAATGTTGAGTTAATATTTAAGTAACTTTAGAGTTGATTAAAACTCATAATCCCTGTTATATCAATATAACACTTTTTTATTAATAGATTTTATCTTTTAGAAGTTTTTTATTTACAGAAAAATATCTGTCTGTTCACAGATAGATAGTACACAGAATGTTCCCCTGTATCTTCCCCTCCCCTCAGTTTCCTTGATTACTAACATCTAACATTAGTATGGAAGGAAACCTGGTGGTGCAGTAGATAAGTGCTTGGCTGCCAACTGAACGGGGAAAGATAGGACAGTTGGCTCCTATAAAGCTTTATAACCCTGGGAACCCTGCAGTGCAGTTACACTGGAGCCTGTAAGTTCAGTATAAATGAGTTTGGGTTTGGGTTTATAACATTAGTATGGTTCATTTGTTACAATTAATGAACCAATATGGATACATCATCATCATTATTAACTAGTACTGTTGTTGTTGTCGTTGTTGTTATGTGCCGTGGAGTCGGTTCCGACTCATAGCGACCCCGTACAGGGTTTCCAAGGCTGTAAATCTTTACAGGAGCAGAAAGCCTCATCTTTCTCCCGTGGAACAGCTGGTAGTTTTGAACTGCTGACCTTGCAGTTCACAGCCCGATTCATAACCACTACACTACCAGAGGTCCTTAACTGGTACTGTTAGTTAATAATAATAATTTATAATCATATTATTTTATGTATTTTTTATATAGTATTATGGCAGTCTTTAAAACAGAACAACAGAATACTGAATGGTTTAAAATCAGGAAAGGTGAGTGTTAAGGTTGTATTCTTTCACCATATTTATTCAATCTGTCTGCTGAGCAAATAATCCAAGAAACTGGATTATAAGAAGAAAGTAACATTAGGCTTGAAGGAAGACTCATTAACAACCTGCGATATGCATATAACACAACCTTGCTTGTTGAAAGTGAAGAGAGCTTGAAGTACTTACTGATGAACGTCACTCTGGATTGCATCTCAGTATAAAGGAAATAAACATCTGTGCAACGGGATCAATAAATAACATCATGACAAATGGGGAAAAAGATTGAAATGATTAAATATTTCATTTTACTTGGATCTGCAATCAATTTTCCTGGAAGCAGCGGTCAAGAAGTCAAAGGACATATTGCATTAGGCAAATCTGTTACAAAGGACCTCTTTAAAGTGTTCAACAGCAATGATGTGTCACCACTGGTGTGTCTGACCCAAGCCATTGCATTTTCAATTGCCTTAGATGCTTGCAAAAGCTGGACAATGAATATGAAAGACCAGAGAAGAATCAATGCATTTGAATTTTGATGCTGGTAAAGAATATTGAAAGTACCATGGAACACCAGAAGCATGAACAAATCTGTTTTGGAAGAAATAATGGCTGAATTGTTCCTTGGAAGTTAGGATGGTGAGATTTCATCTCTTGAACTTTGGACATGTTGTCAAGAAGGGCCAGTCCCTGGAGAAGGACATCATGCTTGATAAAGTGCAGGGTCAGCAATAAAGAAAGAGGAAGACCCTCAATGAGATGGATTGACACAGTGGCAGCAACAAGGGGTTCAAACATAACAGTTGTGAGAAAAGCACAGACGCAGGTAATGTCTTGTTCTGTTGGACATAGTGGTACTTGCGTGTCTTTGAGTCACTTTTGACTCATAGTGACCCTGTATAAGATTTCTGAGGCTGTAAATCTTTACAGGAGCAGAAAGCTTCATCTTTTTCCCAAGGAGTGACTGATGGATTTGAACTGTTGACTGTGTATGGAGGGTCACTAAAAGTTGGAATAGATTCAATGGTACCTAACAGCAACCATGACATAGGTCTGACTCATTGTTATTGTTGTTGTTGTTAAGTGCCGTCGAGTTGGTTCCCACCCATAGCGACCCTGTATACGACTTCCAAGGAATGACTGGTGGGTTTGAACTGCCAACCTTGTGGTTCACAGTCCAGTGCTTATCCTACAGCACCAGGAGAAGAAAGTCTCACTTTTCTCCCAAGGAGTAACTGGTGAACTCCAACAGCTGACCTTGTGGTTAACAGTCCACTCTGTCTGCTGTTAATTGGGCTAGAGAAAGTAGATGTCTGAATAGTGGATTTTGTTTTGGATTCTGTTTTAGGTTGAAATTTATCTCCCTAAAACATCTGTCAGTTTAGCTGGGTCCTGATTCTCAGTGGTTTGATAGTTAGGCAATGATGGGTTTCTGTTTGGAACAACAACATATATTAGTATATAATTAACATAATAATGGAATCCTGGTGTGGCCTGTAAGTCAAGGTCAGCGGTTCAAACCCACCAGCCATTCCTCAGAAACCCTATAAGGGTCACTAGGAGTCAGAACTGACTTGATGGCACTTAACAACAATAACAATGTAATAATAATGATAAACTATATATTGTGTCATTTTATTAATAATAATATCAAATTTTGTATTGTTAATAATAATATAAACTATATTACTAGTAATATTAATAATATATTTTTGTGTTCTCATTAACTAAATCAATAGTCTATTCAGATTTCCTTAGCTAATACTTATGTCCTTGTTCTGGTCCTGGGTCCCACCCAGGACACCACATGACATTTAGTTGTCCTGTCTTTGCTAGGCTCCTCTTAACTGGGGTGGCAGTTTCTCAGATTGTCCTTATTTCACTAGGCACACTTTATCACTAAGCATGTCTCTTCCACTGTTCATCAACACATATACAAAGGGTCATCAAAAAAGTTGTGGAACATACAGCCAAATGGTTTTCGACAAAGTGCCTAGGCATATTGCATGGGGAGGAGATAGTCTCTTTAACAAATGGTGCTGGCAGAACTGGAAAGCAATATGCAAAAGACTAAAACAAGACCTTTACCTCACGCCCTATACAAAAACCAACTCAGCATGGATTAAAGATCTGAATGTGAATCCCAAAATTATGAAGGTCATCAATGAAAAAATAGGGACAAATGTGAGGGTGCTAATTCAGGGCATGTAAAGACTACCACACATTTTTTTTTCTTAAATGTTTTATTGTGAATTATGTGATAGTTTACATGGGAGAACATTAGTTTTACATTCATTCTATCGTATATCGTCTCATTGCCATGGTTACAATCCCCTCCATGCAATCCTTCCCCGT
>NW_006408559.1:2044877-2048338 GCF_000296735.1 Chrysochloris asiatica
TACACAAACAAAAGTAGACAAAATAGATGAGTGGGACATACTAAAAATTAAAAACTTATGTGCATCAAAAGACTTCACCAAAAGAGTAAAAAAAAGGGAAACCACAGAATGGGAAAAAATCTTTTGCAATGACACATCAGATAAGGGATTCATTTCTAAAATATATACAACACCTCTACAAGAAAAAGACAACCCAATAAAAAAATAGGCATAGGTCATGAACAGACACTCCACCAAGGAGGAGATCCAAGCAGCCATCAAACAACATGAAGAAATGTTCACGATCAATCACTAGCCATCAGAGAAATGCAAATCAAGACAACAATGAGATATCATCTCACACCAGCAATAATAGCAAAGGTCAAAAAAGCAGAGGACAACAAATGCTGGGGAGGATGCGGAAAGACTAGGATGCTCCTACATTGTTGGTGGGACTGCAAAATGGTCCAACCACTATGGAAAGCAATATGGCGCTTCCTCAGAAGATTGGAAATAGAAATACCTTATGACCTAGTAATTCCTCTACGTGGTATTTACCCACAAGAAATATGAGCCATAACACAAGTAGATATCTGCACACCAATGTTCATAGCAGCACTATTTATAATAGCAAAAAAATGGAGACAACCAAAATGACAATTAATTGAAGAATGGATAAACAAACTGTGGTACATGCACACAATGGAAAACTATGCTACCTTGAAAAACAACAAGGAAGCTGCAAGCCATCACATAATATGAATGAACCTTGACATTATGCTGAGTGAAATTAGTCAGTCACCAAAGGAGAAATACTGTAAAGGACTAAGAAAAAGAACCCACCCAAAAGGGGGGAAGAAAATCTCTCTATATATAATTGTTGATACCGGGATGTATGGGATGATAGGAGGAGAGGGAAGTGGGGGGAAGAAAGAGCACAGGGTAGGGAATAGACATAGGAGAGCCTGGGTGCTGGGGAGGGGTGCTGGCAGTACACAAGAGCGGGGAGGAAAAGAAGAACAAGGCAGACGGGAGAACGGTTGGGCAGGTTTGTATGGCTAAGTGGGACAGAGGTAAATGATGATGTATGCACAACCTTGGAATAACAGGGCTTCAGGATACAGTGATAGAGGCATGGCCTGAAAGGGGATAAAAGGTGAATAATGTTAGGATGCTTGGCTGTCTTTTGAATCTTGGTTTCCCTTGCCTACCATTGTGAAACAGACACTTGGGGGGCGGGTAGCCAGAAACATTACAACATAAAACATGTGAGCCCATCTTCAGCCTATAACTGACTGGAATACCTTGAGGGGAGCTGGATATTGCCCAGACCCAAAAAGGCAGGACACAGGGGGCTATAAAGGCAAGAAGTGACTGGCTTACAAGCTTTCAAGAGGAAGCCTAGTTCTAGACGGGGCAGGGATAGGCAGAACCTCCAATGAATGATTTCCAATCTGTTGGGACCAGGCTGATGAAAGGAAATGGGGGTAAGACTCTTGTGGTACAACAGTGAATACCTGCCATCAGGACTGATTGTGAGGGTTGGAAATGTAGAGGCAAAAATTTTTTTTTTTTTTTTTTTTGGCAAAAGGAAGGTGAAGCTTGATTTTGCAGCCCAGGAGCAGAGGTCCCTGGGACCATCAAGCGAGAAGAGCAGAAAATGTGACCCTACCCAGAGAGGCAGTGAGGCCAGGCATGGAGACAGAGATGATGGCGTGGACAGATGGACTGGCTGGGGACACATGTCTCAGGGAGGGAGAGGAGCTGTTTGCTGACAGCTTGGGGGAGAGGCCTGTGGGGTATATCTTTTGGTTATTTGATGATGCATGGAGGGGATTATAATCATTGCAATGAAATGTAATAAGATAGGATGAATGTGAAGCTGAAGTGGGACAGAGGCAAATAATGATATATGCACAACCTTGGAACAATAAGGCTCTGGGATACAGAGAGTGAGACTTGGTTGGAATGGGGAAAAGAGGAGAAACAATGTTAAGATGCTTGGCTGTCTTTTTTTTTTATGTTTTATGTTTTATTGTGAATTGTGTGATAGTCTACATGGGAGAACATCAGCTTTACATTCATTCCATCATCCATCATTTCATTGGCATAGTTATCATCCTGTCCATGCATCCTCACCCCACCAAGGGGTGTACACTGTAAACCTGTACCCCCCCTCCCACCACAGTCCTCAGCCCCTTTCCACCTCCTGATCCCAAGCCCCCAGCCCCACCATCTCTTGACTTTGTCTTCTCTGCCTCCATCCCAGGCCTCACTGCCTCTCTGGGTAGGATTCCGCTCTTCTCTCTTCTCCATTGATGGTCCCAGGGTCCTCCGCTCCAAGACTGATAGATTAATCACTCCCCTCTTTGTTACAGAATGTCCATCTTTAGATTTCCAACCCTCTCAATCAGTCCTGATAACACTTATTCACCATTGCATCACAATAGACCCATCTATATTTCGTTTCATCAGCCCTTCCTAGACAGTCTGGACACCACTCACTGGAGACTCGACCTTCCTCCATGCCCTCTGGATCTAGGTTCCCTCTTGAAAGCTTGTAAGCCAGTCACTTCTTACCTTTGTATCCCTCCCCCCATTTTGGTCCGATTTGCCCATCCCTGTCTACCCTTTGTGTGGAAGGAGTGGGTATAGTTCTTGCAGCAGGGACTTGTTTCCTCTTTTGAGCTACTGCATTTATAGGTGTAGGTTATGTTTATTGAATTGTATCAGATGATGCTTTTTTCCCTCTTCTTTCTTCTTAGGGTTGAGCTCTGTTTATCCAGTCATTGAAGTCCAGTCAAATGGGCATCATCTGCAAGTGTGGGTGTTCTTATGTTTGTCCGGCCTCTTTTTATAGGCTGGCCACCCCGGTCTCCACTCTAGACCTCTGTGGCTGTGTCACTGACCCTGAGCCCATGAGTCCCCAGATGTTGCCTTGCTACTGGCCGACCAGGTCTCCATCCGGGTTCACAGTAGTTTGCTGAACGATGTACGGCTTAGCTCAGATGCTTGGTTTCCTTGGCATACTGCTATAAAATAGACACTTGAGGGGGAGGGAAAGCAATAGCCAGAAATATCACCAGAGAAAGCTTGTAAGTCCGTCTTCTGCCTATAACTGATTGGGATACTTAAAATGGGGCTGCAACGTGCCCAGTGAAGGAGGCTTCCTGCAGAGCCTCTGCATTACACAAGACCATAGGTAGAATCTTGAACAGCATCCAGAATCTTCTGAGGGGAAATTTCCACTTGAAAGGACAAACAGACCAGCCTGGAGTGGTCAGAAGAACAGAAGATACTTCCTGAAAGACAGACTGACAGGAAAAATACAAAACAATAAAGGCAGATCAACTGATTACTACAAGAACAAACAAGTGGTTCGCCCAGGAGACATCAAGGCAAACGGTGGGATCCCCTCAGGGCAAACCTCCTTCTAAGACTAAGACCCAACGGGAATACATGCTCTGATTGGTGACCATGTT
>NW_006408559.1:2048562-2063103 GCF_000296735.1 Chrysochloris asiatica
ACACCCACATTTGCAGATAATACCCACTTGACCTGGCTTCAATGACTGGATAATCAGAGCTCAACCAGAATAAGAAAGAAGAGGAAAAAAAAGAATAATCTGATACAATTTGATGAACTTGGCCTACACCTATAGAAGCAGTAGCCCAAAAGAGGCAACAAATCTTCACAGAGAGGATCTTCCCACCCCCTCCACACACAGAGAGGACAGGGATGGGCAACTTGGACATTGGCTACCTAGAATAGGGGCGATACAGAGGCAAGAAGTGACTGGCTTACAAGCCTTCAAGAGGGAACCTAGATCCAGAGGGCATGGAGCAAGGTAGAATCTCCACTGAGTAGTATCCAATCTGTCTAGGCGGACAAGGAAAGGAGATGCGGATAGGTCTCTTGTGATACAATGGTGAATACTTGTTATCATGACTGATTGTAAGGGCTGGAAATGTTAAGGTAGATGATTTGTAGTAAAGAGAGGAGAAGGATTAACATGGCAGTCTAGAAGCGGAGGTCCCTGGGACCATCATGGGAGAAAAGCAGAGATCAGAACTCCACCCAGAGAAGCAGTGATGCCAGAGATGGAGGCAGAGATGACAACGTGGAGAGATGGAGCAGCTGGGGACTTTGGACCCGGAGAGGGAGAGTGCCTGTGTGATGACAACTGGGGGGCCAAGCTTGCAGGATATATCCTGTGGTTGGTGAATGATGCATGGAGGGGATTGTAACCATGGCAAGGAAATGATATACGATGGGATCAATGTGAAGCTAATGTTCTCCCATGTAAACTATCACATAATTCACAATAAAGCATTGGGAAAAAAAAAAAAAAAAGTTGTGGAATGACTCTGAGACCAGAAGAGCTAGATGGTGCCCGGCTGGCTACCACACTACCAACTGCTCTGAAAGGGATCATATTAGAAGGTCCTGGATAGAGTGGGAGAAAAATGTGGAGCAAAACTCAAAACCATAAAAAAGATCAGACTTACTGATCAGAAACAGACTGGAGGAACCTGAAACTATGACCCGCAACCACACTTCAGATCTGGAAAGGAACTCACCCTCGTAGTCCAATTTTCAGCCAAGTATATCGGGGAGGGGCGGGGGACACAACAACACTAATGAAGTCTGTGCATCATGAAATGATCAATCATTCTAAATCAAAAACAACAGTTTTCTAATGACAAAGTTGAGAAGGGACGGGAAGGTGGGTGGAATGGAAATTGGAACCACAGGGAGGAAGCAGAACAACTGTTGTTCCGTGAAGGGGATTGTAATCATTGAGATGAAACCAAGTGCATGATTTGTTGAATGTAAAACAGATGATCTTGTCTGTAAACCTTCATCAATTCACAATTAAAATATTTTTACAAAAAAAGGTTGTGGAAAATTTCATTATCTTTTTATTCCATTGTTCCACAAACTTTTTGAAGCCCCCTTATACATAGTTAATAGTAATGTGTATATACCCTATGTATGTATCTCAATAGGTTTTAAGCAAAATCACATAGATATTTTTGGGTAAAGATAAAGTTTTGACAGACTTTTGCCACAGAGTAGGCCCAAGTCCACACAGAATTTGATAAATGCAATATTCTCCCCAACAGATCCCTTATTGTTTCTTCAAGTTTCCAGAAGGTAATTCTATAGCCTGAGACCTAAAATTGACTTCAGTCCCCTTCAGATATCCCAGATTGGTAAAGTAAGGGAGTCCTTACCTCAGCAGAGCTGAGAAAATGTGTGCAGTTCTTGAATTTCAGTTCAATATCGGGCAGGTAAAGTCTTTGGAGTTCTGCCCAGAGGCTAGAAACTGAATTCAACCTTGGCATTTGGCTCAGCCTTAATGAGAAGTCTATGGCTTGCCAAAGTCACACATGTGAAAAGTACCTGAGTTTCCAAGAGCATGTGCAGCCCAGCTCTGATTGCTGGCAGGCCTCACCTCAGATGGGTGGGCTATAGAAAACCCACACACAGGTGCTCAGCCACAGGGTAAGAGTAAGCCTCATGTAGTGGACACATTCAACAAGCAACTGCACAGAGCTCAACAAAGGACCCCTCCTGTCCTGACTGCAAGTGTACAGGGCGAGGCCCGGGGATCACTGCTCTATGACTAGTCCAGGCCTCTTTCAGATGCTGAGAATTCCACAGCCCCAGAGCAGGGGCCAGGAGTCCATTGCCGGGTGTTTTGTTTCTTTACTGGAACAAACATTTTTCCCTTGTGTGACTATTGCTCTATATACAATCGGTCTGTACAACTCTGTTTTCCCAAAATCCTGTGTAGTATCTGATGTATAGAGATGCTCAAAAATGCCTTTTCTGAACCTGAAAGGTGCCCCCCAAATCATTTTGAACCATGTGTTGCTGTAGTTGGGTAATGTCAAGTAGGTTTAGACTCCTATCCACCCCATGTGACAGAGTGGACTTGTCCCATAGGGTTTTCTTGGTGTAATCTTTATGGGAACAGATGGTCAAACCTTTCTCCCACAGCAAGAGATTCGTTCAAACCTAAAGGAGTGCTTAACTGTTGAGCCACTAGGGGGTTACTTTTGAACTACCATACTCAAAAAGACCATTTTCTGAGGTGATTTCAAGTCATTGCATTCATAGGAAACATTCATATTTATATGACATACTTAGGTAAGCTGGAGAAGTTTGGGGAATATTTATGTGGGGCTGAATGGAAAACATAAGTATGTTTTCTTTATATTAAAGAACTATAAAATAAAAAAATAAAGTAATTAGAGAACATATTAAAAGCTAAATGAGTATAAAATTTCCAAATAAAAGTTTCCAATTTTTAATGAGAAGTTTGAGCTTGCTTTCATGAACATAACTATTTTCAAAGAGCATATCTTTAAAAAAAAAAAAAAAATTATACTTCTAAAGAGCTCTGGTAGCATAGTGGTTATGAATCAGGCTGCCAACCTCAAGGTCAGCAGTTTGAAACTCCCAGCTGTTTGGTGGGTAGTTTCTGCTTTTCTTTACAACCTCAGAAAGACTGTACAGGGTTATGAGTCGGAACTGACTCCACGGCACATAACCACCAACCACCACCACCGCAGCTAGAAGGGACTGCCCTGGGGGCTCATCTCACCTCCGAGCCTCCCTAGCCCCAGGAACTGAGCTAGTCAGGGACTCTCAGCACCCCAAAGTGTGCAGCATGTGGTCAGAAAGTGCCACGGAGCCTATTCCGCTTTCTCTCCACTTCTTGTTTGTTAACCAAGTCCTGCCATTTAATGACTCTGTGGCCTGGGGCAAGTTACCCGATTTTTATATACTTCAGTTAAGTGCCATCCAGTTGTTTCCAACTCATAGCCACCCTGTATAGAGTTTCCAAGGATTGACAGGTGAGTTTGAACCGTCGACCTTGTGGTTCAAATCAACCCTGCATTCCAGTGCTTTATCCCACAGCACCACACCAGGACTCCAGCCTCGGAAACCCTATATAGGGTCGCTGTGAGTGGGAACCGACGTGATGGCACACAACCGCTGGCACCACCCATGAAGATTAAGTATTAGTCAAGGTTCTTCCTAGAAACCGAACTAATTTGTTGTTAAGTGCTGCTGAGTCAGTTCTAACTTACATCCTACCTGCATGGGGTTTCCAAGAAGCAACTGCTTATCCTACGGAACTAATAGGAGAGATAGTGATTTATTGATTATGAAGAATTGCTCCTAAAATGACAGCAGCCACTTGAATACTTAGCTAGGGAAACTTGGGGGTAGGGAGTTTATTTTGATGGCGAAGGAACAACTCAGAAAAGAAAGGGAGAATGGTTGCACAAAGTACATACAGAAATCGTTGAATTGGTTCTGTTGCGTATATTTTCAACAACAAGAAAAGCAAACGAAGTTATTTAAAAAAAAAAAAAAACTGCCTCACGGATTGTGGAGGCTGAAGAGTCTGCAATCCATAGGCCAGGTGGTGCTTTGGAAGCCCAGGCAAGCTGTCTTCGCTACTGTCCTGAGGCAGAATTCCTTCTCTCTCTGGCACACCGGATTGGACGAGGCCCACCCACGTTATCAAAGGTCTTCAATCACGGCTGACAAAGCAAAACTGGGTAATACAGAACCCTAACCAGAACTGGTAGTGTAGTGGTTACGAATCGCGCAAGGTCAGCATACCAGCAGTTCCGTGGGAGAAAGATGAGGCTTTCTGCTCCCGTAAAGATTCTAGCCTCGGAAACCCTGTACAGGGTCGCTATGAGTCAGAACCGATTCCACGGCACATAATAACAACAACCAGAACCGAAGCTCTGGAACGGGGAACTCAGGTAAGTAGGCCTTTAAGATGCCTGAGGCCTGTCGTTGGAACATTGCCACGACTGTAGAGAGTGGCACACGTTCAAAGCAGGAGGTGGGCTGTCACCTCTGAGCAGGACACGGCTTGCTGTTTCCAACTCAGCAGGTCAGGAGATTTGGTTGCTATACAATGCGAACGCTGCCCTTGTTTTTTCTAACAGGGCCATTACATTTCTAGCAGGCTTTTGACTCGTAAATGTTCCTATTATGGTTCACCTACATTTTAAAAAGTTGAATCTGTCCAGTATTGCTTCACTGCTCATGAATGAATCTGGCTGAATCAGTTCGAAGCCACATGTTAACTTAGAGTCGACTGGCTGTAAATGTTAATCACACTGCAAAATACCTGCAGAATAACATCTGTACTCGTCTTTCACCAAACAAGATGTAATTCATATTTCATAAAATTCACCCATTTAAACTGTATAGCTCAGTGGTTTTCACTACATTCATATGTTGTTTTTGTTAAATGCCGTTGAGTTGGTTCTGACTCATAGTGACCCTGTATAGGGTTTCTGAGGAGCAGCTGGTAGGTTTGAACTGCTGAGCTTATGTTTCACAGTCCAATGATCCTACAATACCACACCAGAAGTCCTATATTCATAGAGGTATGTACAGTTTCTTGTCTTTAAAATGAGCAGAAATGTACATAATTTTATAAAAGGGTTTTGGGAACGAAATGCAATAATAAATATTAAGAACTTGGCACGTTGTCACATAAATGGTAGTTATGCCATTGGAGTCCTGGTGTGGCGCTGTAGGATAAGCACTGGACTGCTAACCGGAAGGTCAGCAGTTCAAAACCACCAGCCACTTGGAAACTCTATACAGGGTTGCTATGAGTCATTCTGCTCTCTCTATCTCATGCATTTAACCCATTCACACTCAGTGTAATTATCTATAGGTATGAACTTATTGCTGTCATTTTGCTGTGTGTCTTTGTGTGGTACTGTTGGTTTCTTGTTCCACAGAATTGTCTGTGCTGGACACATTTTGTTTGTGGGTTTTCGTTTCATTTTCATTTCTATTGAGTTAATGTTTATTAAGTCTTTTTGAATTTCCTTTTTTAAAAATTTTCATGTGCAGGTTAATTAATTTTCTTTGATGTTACCATGTAATTTATTAATTTCTCCCCCTATTTATAACAGTTTATCTTGAAATCTACTTGACTTCCTTGCCATTTGGAAGTTCTGAGTTTACACTATTCCCTCTTTTTTGCTTTGAAGTTGGCTTCCTTGTAAATTGACATCTCTGGTTCCCTATTTTCAGTCATGATGGTTTCTTTTAAATACTTCTATATCAGGATTGAGGAGCTCTGGTAGCGTAGTGGTTACGAATTGGGCTGTGAACCACAAGGTCAGCAGTTCGAAACTACGAGCTGCTCCGCTGGAGAAAGATGAGGCTTTCTGCTCCCATAAAGATTTACAGCCTCAGAAACCCTGTTCAGGGTTGCTATGGGTCGGAACCGACTCGATGGCACTTAACAACAACAACAACATATCAGGATTGGGAATTCTGGTAGCATAGTGGGTTACAAGTTGGGCTACTAACCACAAGGTCAGCAGTGTGAATCTACCAGCTGCTCTGCAGGAAAAAGATAAGGCTTTCTGCTCCCATAAAGATTTATAGCCTTGTTTGGCAACAAAAGGAGGGGAGTGGCTGCTTTTGCAGTCCAGGAGCAGAGATCCCTGGAACCATCAAGGGAGAAAAGGGAAGTGTGAGACCATGTCTGGAAAGGCAGTGATACTAGGGATGGAGGCAGAGGCAATGACAGAAGGAGCAGCTGGGGACTCTGGACTTAGGGAGGGAGAGGGTTGTGTGCTGGTGGCTGGGGGGGCAGGAGTGTGGGGTGTACCCTTTGGGTATTTGACGATGCATGCAGGGGATTGTGATCATTGCAATGAAACAAAGTACGATAGGATGAATGTAAAGATAATGTTCACCCATGTAAACTAACACATAATTCACAATAAAAAACTATTTAAAAATGTAAAAAATAATAATAATAATACAGCCTCAGAAATCCAAATAGTATATTTTATACAGTTGGTCTGGTCATTATACATTCTTTAATTTCTGTTTATCAGGAAATGTCCAAATTTCACCATTGTATTTGAGGGACAGCTTTGTTGAGTACAAAATTCTCAGTTGGCAATTTTCTTCTCTTAGAGTTGTATATATGTCATCCCATTGCCTTCTTGCATGCATGGTTTCTGCTGAGAAACCAGAGCTTAGTCTTACTGGTTCTCCTTTATAGGTAACTTTTCATTTTTCCTGAGCTGCTTTCAGGATTCTTTCCTTGTCTCGTTTTGAAAAAGTTTCATTATGACACATCTTGGTGATTTTCTTTGGGGATATCTTTTGGGGGTTTGTTTATCTTCTCATCTTTCATAATTTCAGGGAAGTTTTCTTCCATCAACTCTTTGACAATTTTTCTGTGATTTTGTGTGTGTGTGTGTGTGTGTGTGTGTGTCTCTTTCTGTCCTGGAATTCAGTCTGTAAGTTGTTCCTCTTCATGGTGTCCTACATAACTTTCACGTGTTCTTCAGATTTCTTTCATTCTCTCTCTTTTTTTATTGTTCTTCTAGCTCCTTGGAATACCTATACAGGGTAGCTATGAGTCGGAATCAACTCAATGGCACTTGACAACAACAACAACAAGCATACTAGTGTTAGGAGATTTATCTTCAAGCTCACAAATTTGGGCTTCCATTGCTTCAAATCTAATCCTTTGTCCATTCAATGTATTGTCCGTTTCTGAAATCTTAGTATTAATCATCTGGGTTTCTAATCGCAGGTTTTATATTGTCTCAAAGTTTGCATTTATTTTGTCTGTTTGGTCTTGTATTGCTTTTCTGAATTCTTTTAAAGTTTTTTCTGTGTTCTCTATGCTTTCCTCCATCTTTCTGTCAATTCTTTGAAGGTACCTAAATATCATTCTTTTCAGTTTGTTCCATTACTATTTCTTCCTCAACATTTTCTGCCTCTGCATCTTGGTCATTTGTTTGAACCGTCCTCTCTCTCTTTTTAAAAATGATTGATTGATTAATTAATTTTTTGAGTCATTCTCTCTTAATTCTTCTTGTGAGCTAAACTAGTTTGCTGTCTCTGAGACATATGGTGTTGTTGTATTTATATTTAATTCATGATAGTATACTGATGTGCCTTTATGCTCTCACCAGCTGTCCCTGTGGGTACAGTTAGAGGACAGAGTGTGTATACTTTTCCATTCATTAGTCGTTCATGTACCTCAGTTAGGGTGGGTTTAGCTAGTATTGACTATTGATCAGGTGACATAGAAGTTGGTATTGGCTCTTGCCCAGTGGGTGGAGCTGCAGAGGTTCCGGTTGTGGCTGGGATGTATAGGCACCATTACTGTTTCTTATTAGGTGGGAAAGAGAAAACCCTTTACACACACACACACACACACACACACACACACACACACACATGAAAATAAGACAGAATAAACAAAGAAGGAACCAACAATGAAAAGAAAAAATAATAAAGAGTAAACTTGGCAGCAACCAGAAAAAAAGAATATAATAACTATAAAGACAAAAGAGAGACAAGAAAATAGATCTACAAAAGACAGAAATAAAAGAGAAAATAAAAGCAAGGAAAAAACTCCTTAAGAATAACTAAAAAGAGAAACAAGGGACAGGAAAATGGAGTCATAGAAGAGAAAAATAAGAGAAGAAATAAAAGGAAGAAATTTAAAAATAAAAAACATTTGGAAAAACCAGGGACAGGGAAGATGAAAAGGTAAAGAAAGTACAGAGTAGTGAAGAAATCAAAAGTCGGGGAGCGGGGGAGAAGAAGGAGAAAAAAACAAAAGTGGAGATAGAATGCAAGAGAATGAAAAGAGAAATAATAAACAAACATAAACAATGAAACAACAAAAGGAGAAAAACAAACCCCCAAACAAAAACACAAAAACAGTGCAGCTGTTTGACCTGGAGAGGAGAAAACTCCTTCAAGCCAAGGAGTTCATGAGGTGGGTGTGGGAGAGATGGGACAGCAGAGTGTCTGGTCCACTCAGTATTATCTATGCTCAGGGCACTCAATCCGGAAGTCATTCGTGGAGGCCCTTGATGGAGTTGGTTTCAGTGTCAGGACCACAGGGCAACTAGAGGCAGGGTGACTGGTTAAATGCTGATCTGGTGTTTCTATGGGTTCTGTAGGTCTGCAGCCAATCCTGACTGAATCCAGGCACCAAAGTGATGCAGCCTCACACTTGGTTGCCTCTCAACCATGTGGTTCTGAACTCCTGGAGAAAAGTCTACATGGACTGGAGGAGGGTGGGAGCTGGCCACACCTCTGGTTACCAGGGGAGTGTGGGGGAAATGAAGGAATCACACCTTTCCTGTTGCCTGCGTGAATCTGCTTTGCCAGGCTTCCTATCGCCAAAGCTGCTCACAAGATAGATGGTCTTGCTTCATCTGGCCAGCCATTCACCTGTCAGTCTCCCTCTCTCCATCTCTGCTCAGCTTCTCCTCCCAGCAAGTATGCAATCCACTTCTCTAACCTTTGCACTGAAGTTCAGGGTTCTAGGATTTTCATCTTTGTCGGTTTCATTTGATTGCTCATATTTTTGTTGTAGAGGGTTTGAGTAGTGCATCTGCCTAGTCCTCCATCTTGCTGGAATTTCCAGTCCTTCCCAAATAGATTTATTCATTTTTCTGGCAGTCTATGGTATAGTCAATATTCTTCACCAACAACATAATTCAAAGGCATCAATTCTTCTCTGATCTTCCTTATTCATTGTCCAGCTTCCCAAATATGAAGCAACTGAAAATACCATGGTTTGGGCTAGAGTGGCATCTTGGCTCTTGAGCTTTAAAGAGGTCTGTGCAGCAGGTTTTCCAAAAGTTATCCATGAGTGTTGACTATGGACCCAAACAAAATGAAATCGTTGACAACTTAATTTTTTTCTCCATTTATTATGATGTTTTTTATTGGTCCAGTGACGAAGATTTTTTGTTTTCTTTACATTGAGGTACAATTCATAGTGAAGCCTGTAGTCTTTGATATTAATCAGTAAATGTTTCAAGTCCTCTTTGCTTTCAGCAAGCAAAGTTGTGTTAGGTGCATATCACAGATTGTTAAGAATTCATCCTCCAATCTTGATGTCATGTTCTTCTTCATGTAATCTAGCTTCCTGGATTATTTGCTCAGTATACAGATTGAATAAATATGGTGAAAAGATACAATTCTGACACACACCTTTCTGATTTTAAACAACTCAGTATGCCCTTGTTCTGTTCTAACAACTTCCTATTGGTCTATGTACTGGCTCCACATGAGCACAATTCAGTGTTCTGGAATACCTAGTCTTTGGAATGTTATCCATAGTTTGTGTGTCTCATACAGTTGAAGGCCTTTGCATAGTCAATAAAGCACAAGAAAAATCTTTCTAGCATTCTCTGCTTTTAGCCAAGATCCATCTGACATCTGCTATGTTATCCCTAGTCCCATGTCTTCTTTTGAGTCCAGCTTGAATTTTGGGCCGCTCCCTATCAGTGTACTGTTGCAACAATTTAAAAATTATTTTAGGCAAATTTTTACTGGTATGTGATATTAATGATATTATTCTATGATTTCTGCATTCCACTGGCTCACCTTTCTTTGAAATGGGTACAGATATGTATCTCTTCTAATCGGTTTGCTAGATAGATGTCTTCCAAATTTCTTGGCATAGATGAGTGAGTGCCTCCAGGGATGCATCAGTTTGTTGAAAGATTAATATGTATTCTGGTAATTCCTAGAGCCTTATTTTTCACCACTGCCTTCAGTGTGGCTTTGAGTTCATCCTTCAATACTATTGGTTCTTGATCATATGCTACCTCTTGAAATGATTAAACACGAACCAATTTCTTTCATCTGTTTTTGGTGTTTTCTGCATTATTCAATATTTTGCCCATAGAATACTTCAATCATGCAACCCGAGGCTTGAATTTTTTTCTTCAATTATTTCAGCTTGAGAAATGCTGAACATGTTCTTCCCTTTTGGTTTTATAGCTTTGAGTCTTTGTACGTTTCATTATAATTCTTTGCTTTGTCTTCTTGAACTGCCCTTTGAAATTTTATATTCAAGAGCAAGTTTCAGAGTCTCTTCTGACATCCATTTTGGCCTTTTCTTTCCTTCCTGTCTTTTTAATGACCTTTTGCTTTCTTTATGTATGATATTCTTGATGTCATCACACAACTCCTCTGGTCTTTAGTCATTAATGTCCATGTGTCGACTCTATTCTTGAGATGGTCTCTAAATTCAGATAGGATATACTCCAGGTCATATTTTTACTCTTGTGGATTTGTTTTAATGTTCTCAGTTTCAATTTGAACTTGCATATGAGCAATTTATAGTCTATTTCCACAGATATAATCAATTTTATTCCTGTATTTTCCATCTAGTGAGGTCCATGTATATAGTCTCTATGTTGAAAAAAAGGTAATTTGCAATGAATAAATCATGGGTCTTGCAAAATTCTCTCATGCAATCTCTAGCATCATTTCTATCACCAAGGCCATATTTTCCAATTACTGATCCTTCCTCTTTGTTTCCAACTTTCACATTCCAATCACCAGTAATTATCAGTGCATCTCAGACTACAGAAGTTGATAGAATTCTTCAATTTCTTCATCATTGGCTTTAATGGTTGATGCATAAGTTTGAATAATAGTGGTATTAACTGGTCTTTCTTGTAGCCATATGGATATTATTCTATTACAGACAGCGCTGAACTTCAAGATAGGTTTAACATGTTTGTTTCACAATGAATGTGAAGCCATTCCTCTTCAATTTGTTATTTTCGGTACAGTAAACCATATTGAATGTTCTATTCAAAGCTGCCAATACCAGTTCATTTCAGCTCATTATAGCCTAGGATATTGATCTTCAGGCATTTCATTTTATATTTGACAACTTCTGATTTTCCTAAATTTATACAGTTCATATCCTGATTATTAATGGATATTTGCAGCTGTTTCTTTTCATTTTGAGTTGTGCCCCATTAGCAAATGAAGGCCCCAAAAGCTTTATTCCATCCATATCATTAAGATCAACTCTACCTGAGGAGGCAACTCTTCCCTAGTGGTATTTTGGATAACTTCCAACCTGAGGGGCTCATCTCTGGTACTACATGTGACAATGTTCAGTTGCTATTCATAAAGTTTTCAGTGGCTAAACTTTTAGATGTTGTTTGCTTTTCCTACTTCCTAGTCTATCTTAGTCTAGAATCTACCATGTCTACCATGGGTGACTCTACTGGTATTTAAAATACTGGTGTCATAGTTTCCAGCATCACAGTAGTAAGCAAGCTACCACAATAGGAGCAACAGAGCAAAAATTAGTGAAAACTCCATGGAAGATTTTCTGATACCATGCTGGAAGATGTGCCCCTACCCCTGCCACCTCAGGTTAGTGATAAATGATTGTGAAGATTGCACAGTACCAGCCAACATTTCGTTCTGTTATACACAGAACACACAAAGCCACCCTTCACGTGTGAGTATGTTTTACTGTGGTGACTTGAATGTTGCTGTGATGTTGGAAGCTGTGCCACCACTAATTTAAATATCAGCAAGGTCACCCATGGTGAACAGGTTACAGAGAAGACAAAGTCAAATATTATAATGAAATGTGCAAAGATTTGTAATTAGAAAACCAAAAGAGAAGATCATACTCAACTTTCTCAAGTTGAAAGGGCTGAAGAAAAAAATACAAGCCTTGATTAGCAATATTGAAGGATTCTATGGGCAAAATATTGAATGATGCAGAAAGCATCAAAAGAAGATCGAAGGAATATATAGAGTCAATGTACCAAAAAGGGAATTGTTACTATTCAACCACTTCAAGAGGTAGCATATAATCAAGAAGCAATAGTAATGAAGGAAGAAGCCCAAGCTGCACTGAAGGTATTGGCAAAGAACAAGCCTCCAGGAATTGACAGACTACAAATGGAAGTCTTTCAACAAACTGATGCAGCACTGGAGGCACTCACTCATTTAGGCCAAGAAATTTAGAAAACAGTTACCAGGCCAACTGACTGGAAGAGATCCATATTTGTGCTGCTCCAAAGAGAGGTAGTTCAATGGAATGTGGACATTACCAGATAATACCATTAATATCATCATATGCATGTAAATTTTGTTGAAGACAATTTAAAAACGGTTGCAACTTTGACAGAGAACAACTGGAAATCCAAGCTAGATTCAGAAGAGGACATGGAATGAGGTATATCATTGCTGGTGACAGATGGATCTTGGCCAAAAGCAGAGAATACTAGTAAGATAGTTCCTTCTGCTTTATTGACTATGCAAAGACTTTTGACTGTATGGGTCATGACAGGCTATGGACAACATTGCAAAGAATGGATATTCTAGAACACTTAATTGTGCTCATATGGAACTGGTACATAGACCAAAAAGCAGTTTTTCAAACAAAACAAGGGTTACTGAATGGTTTAGGAAGTGTGTGTGCCAGGATTGTATTCTTTCACCATACTCATTCAATCTGTATGCTGAGCAAATAATCCAAGAATCTGAATTTTATGAAGAAGACTATGACATCAGGACTGGAGGAAGACCCATTAACAACCTGTGATATTCAGATGATTCAACCTTGCTTGCTGGAAGAGAAGAGGGTTTTAAATACTTACTGATGAAGATAAGAGACTACAGTTTTTAGTTTGGATTGCATATCAATGTAAAGAAAGCAAAAATCCTCACAACAAGACCAATAAATAACATCATGATAAATGGAGAAAAGATTAAAGTTGTCAAAGACTCAATTTTGCTTGGATCCACAATCAATGCTCATGGAAGCAGCAGTCAAGAAATTAAATGACATATTGCATTAGGCAAATCTGCTGCAAAAGACCTCTCTAAAGTATTTACGTGCAAAGATATCAGTTTGAGAACTAAGGTGCACCTGACCCAAGCAATGGTATTCTCAATCACCTCATATGCGTGTGAAAGTTGGACACCAAATAAGGAAAACCATAGAAAATTGATGCATTTGGATTATGGTGTTGGAGAAGCATGTTAAAAGTACCATGGATTACCAGAACAAACCAATCTGGGTTGGAAGAGCTACAACCAGAATGTTCCTTAGAAGGATAGCAAGATTTTTGTCTCTCATACTTCAGACATGTTATCAAGAGGGACCAGTCCTTCTACAGAAGAACGTCGTCTTTGATAAAGTGGAGGGTCAGCAAAAAAGAGGAAGGCCCCCTAAAGAGACGGATTGACAGTGACAGAAACAATGGGCTCAAATATCACAGCAACTGTGAGGATGGCACAGGACCAGGCAGTGTTTCATTTTGTTATACACAGAGTCACTATGAGTCGTAACTGACTCACAACACCTAACAACAGCAACACATTAGGATCACTATGAGTCAGAGTGAACTCAATGGGAATTAACAAGTACAATGTGATGATGATGATGATGACAGATGGAGAAGCAGCAATCTGGGATTACTGCTCCAAAAGACACTAAGCAGTGGCCACCACCTTGGAATTTTATTCAGGATTTGGGCTCCCTCAACTCTTCCTTTTCTTCCCCTATGGCCTGGAGGCCAGCAGCCTTCCCAATTGCTCTTCACAGCCACCTCTGTGTCAGAATAGAACGTGTCAGCTGCTCACCTGTTTTATAAACTGCATGTAGCACCATTTAAGCAGGAAGTGAAGAGAAATGCCAATTTTTACAGAAAATTCATGGTGAGAGAAATTCAAGTTGGCAGCAAGAAAAGCCACTTCCTCCATTCTCATTTGGAAAGTGCATTTTTCTTTTTTTAAAGAAAAGTTGTACTCGCTTAAGATTATATAATAAAAATAGTGTTTATTGTTGTTTTATCTATTTTTTATAACCCTCTCCCTGGAGGTGGTCAATATTAAAAATCTCGACTGTTACTGTTGTTGTTTGTTAGGTGCCATTGAGTCGGTACTGACTCATAGCGACCCTATGCACAACAGAACGTAACACTGCCCAGTTTGACGCCAACCTTACAATCTTTGCTATGCTTGAGCCCAATACTGTTGTCATTGTGCCAGTTCATCTTGTTGTGGGGCAGGGAGAATTCCTCTTTTTCGCTGACCCTCCAATTTACCAAGCATGATGTCCTTCTCCAGGGACTGGTCCCTTTTTTTTTTTTTTTAATGTTTTATTATGAATTATATGATAGTTTACATGGGAGAACTTTAGTTTTACATTCATTCCATCATATATCATCTCATTGCCATG
>NW_006408559.1:2070240-2083128 GCF_000296735.1 Chrysochloris asiatica
GTTGGGCCTGGGCCTCAGCGGCAGGCCGTTTGGGCCTCTGGGGGCCTGGGCATCAGCAACTGGGCTGCAGGAGGGTTGGGTCTCAGGTGGGTGGTTTGGGCCTCGGGCTGGTGGTTTGGGCCTTGGGAGGGCAGTTTGGGCCTCAGGGGGCCTGGGTATCAGCTGCTGGGCATCGGGCGGCTTGGGCCTCAGCGGGTGGCTTAGGCGGATTGGGCCTCGGGGGGCCTATGCCTTGGGGACCGGGCTGAGGGCGGGTTGGGTCTCAAGGGCACTGGGCCTTGGTGACCTGACTACGTGGCAGGTTGGGCCTTGGGGGCCCTGGACCTCAGCAGCGACCATGCTGTGGACCGCCTGGGCCGCGAAGCTGGTAGGCGATTTGGGCCTTGGTTGGGCCTGGGCCTTTGTGACCAGTCTGTGCAGGTTGGGACTCAGTGCAGGCCTTGGCCTCAGTGGGAGTGTCTGGGCCTTGGGAGGGCCTTGGCCTCAGTGGGCGGGCCTATGCCTTGGGCGTTCCTGAGCCTCGGTGGCTTGGTAGAGGGCTGGTCTAGGCCAGGGCAGTAGAGGGCTAGGGGTCGTGGCTGCAGGGAGGTAAGTGTCCGTATTTGATGATGTAAAAAATGCCTCTCTCAGTCTCTCTGTACTGTGGGTACCCCGAATTTCCTGATATCCGTGCCGATATCCCTCTCTATTTGTTCGGCTTTCTTAGTTTATGCTTCCTTTTCTCTGGAAATGCAGCCTTCTAAGTGGGGTTGCTCTAGACCTGCATTCCAAGGTCTGCAGGGGGTAGAGGCTCTTGCTGGCGTGGGCGCGGAAGTGGGAGCCACGTGCAGGCAGGCAAAAGCTCAAAATGCCTGTAATTCCTCAGCAATTTGATCTTTTAAAAAAACAAGTTCAGAATATTGAAATATAAGATCTTATGTTTGTTCAAAGGCTGTCTGTCTGCTAGACAGAGGTTTCTTATGTGAGATTCCGCCCCTTTTCCCCGAGACTGCCCTACCTGAGCTGCCTGGTCAGAGAAGCACCAGAAGTGGGACTGGTCCCTTTTGATAATATGTCCGAGGTATGAGAGACGAAGTCTGGCTATCTGGCCTCTAAAGAGCATTCTGGTGTTACTTCTTCCAACACAGATTTGTTTGAACAAACAAAAAACAAAGTTTGGATTAGATATTTTTATTCATTTTAACACATGTATATATTTTATGAAGGATCTCTGGTAGCGTAGTTGTTACGAGTCCAGCTGCTAATCTCACGGTCAGCAGTTTGAAACAAGCAGCAGTTCCGCAGGAGAGAAATGAGGCTTTCTGCTCCTGTAAAGATTTACAGCCTCAGAAACCCTATACAGGGCTGCTATGAGTCAGAACCAACTCCTCAGCACACAACCACCATCAGCTTCATATATCTTATAGATGTTGTTTTTGTTAAGTGCCATCGAATCAGTTCTGACTCATAGCGATGCTATGTGTAGGGTTTCTGAGGAAAAGCTGGTAAGCTTGAACTGCCAACCTTGTGCTTAGCAGTCTAGTCTTAACAACAACTATATATATATATTCATACACACACATATAGAAGAAGCTCTGGTAGCGTAGTGGTTATGAATTGGGCTATGAACCACAAGGTCAGCAGTTCTAAACTATCAGCTGTTCTACAGGAGAAAGATGAAGCTTTCTGCTCCCATAAAGATTTACAGCCTCGGAAACCCTGTACAGGGTCACTATGAGTTGGAACCGACTCCACGGCACATAACCACCACCACCACCATACACATATAGAGAGAGAGATGGTAATTGACAAGTAGGACAATTCAGTGCTTTTAATTACCTTTTTTAAACTCTGGACTCTTTCAGACAACTGGTAATAATTCACCTAAGGGAATTATGAGAATAAACTGGGCTACCGATGTCAGAGTCCAGGTGTGGGGCTGCAGGTTAATGCTCTGGACTGCAGGGTCTGTTTGAACAGCAAAGCCGGTGGTTCAAGCTCACTAGCCGCTCCTCATAAATCCTATACAGGGTCTCTATGAGTCGGAACCGACTCCTTGGAGCTTAACAACAACAACAAGTACATGTAAGGGGTACTGGTGTGGTGCTGTAGGATAAGCACTGGACTGCTAACTGCAAGGTTAATGGTTCAAGGTCTCTATGAGTTTGGAACCGACTCAATGTCACTTAACAACTTGATGGCACTTAACAACAACACATATAAAGGACTTAGAACAGCGCTTGCCACTGTTGTAGAAATGTGAGTGTCCTTGTTGTCATTACTCCTCCCTCCTCCACACGTCCTTTCAAGCTGTCCCTCCCCTCCCCTTGTACCCCCCCTGGATTTTAATGATAAGCGGGTGCTCTGCCCTCTGCCAAGCAATCCTCATTTCCCCATCTCCTGCAGGGCAAGAATTGGATTTGCATCATCTAAAAATTCAGCTAGCTCAGAACCTGAAATCAAGTGGAAGGCTCCCGCTGAGAATCTAAGAAGCCTGGAAGCTGCGTGTTCACCTGGGCTTGACTTCGGCAGACATTCTCAGTCTTTAGCGGGGAAGAGGCAGGCTCGAGGTCCCCTCCCTGAGCCGCTGTGCTCGGGCGAATGTTAATAGACCTCACTCTTGTATTTGTTCATAACCCGTGGCTCCCAGCAGAATGCCAAGCTGGCAGTGGGCAAAATTGTGAGATTCTAGAGAAAGACCACAGTCTCCTCCTGGAATGGCTGGCTTCAGCTTTATTTAGCATTTATCTTGTCATCCAGAATATCTACCCCCAAAGGGTCCAAAGTGATTGTCATGTTTGAAGCCTGACAGGTCTGGCTTCATACCAGGCGCAGGCACTGTGAGGTAAATTTTAAAGTATTGCTACAAAATCACAAAAACTTTTATTAAACAAAAATATAAAAATGTGAGGTGTGGCACTGTGGGTAAATGTGTCAGACTGCAAAGCCGTTTAAACTTCAAAGTCAGTGGTTCAAGCTCATCAGCTGCTCCTTGGAAACCCATAAAGCAGGGTCTCTATGGGTCGGAATCGACTTGATGGCAATTAACAACAAACAGCAACATACTGTGGCGCTGTGGGATAAAGCACTGGACCAAAAGGTCAATTTCAACCACAAAGTTAGTGGTTCAAACTCACCAACTGCTCCTCTCGCTGTAAGTCAGAACTGTCTCCACAGCACTTAATAACAACAACATTAATTCTGGGGAGTACTGGTACGGAGCTTCAGGATAATCACTGTACTGCTAACTGCAAGGTTGGCAGTTCATAACCCACCAGTTGCTCCTTGGAAACCTATATAGAAAGGATGTAAGTTAGAACTGATTCAACAGCATGTAACAACAACAGCAACAAATTAGTTCTCGCTGAAGAACCTTGACTAATACAACAGCAACTCTGTACTGAAGAATTCTCTGCTCTTCCATTTACACCATGTCAAAATGGCAATTTTAACATCTTGAGGGACTGAAATCGTGTTCCTCTTAAATGTTCTTTGAGTTTGGGGAACAAAGAGAAGTCTGAAGGGCAAGATCAGGGCTACAGTGTGTATGGAGTAAGGTTTTCCAATGAAAGTCTCATAGGACAAACTTTGCTATCCTTAAAGACTGAGCAGGTGCACTGTGATGGAAAACCATTCCTACGCACAACTTTCCTGGTCTTTTTCTCACAAGTGCAGTTTTCAATGTATTTAGAACTTCTTCCTAATAATATCCTGTGATTGTCCTGTATCCTTCAAGAAAACCTATCAAGATTGGTAGCAGTGGTGGATGTGTGCCCGTGGAGTTAGTTCTGACTAAAAGAATAGGCATTTCGAGGCTGTAAATCTCTACAAAAGAGAAAGCCTCATCTTTCTCCCACGAAGCAGTGGGTACAGTCAAACTACTGACCTTGCGGTTAGCAGCCCAACTTGTAACCCACTAACTGAAATCCTTCTTCTATCAAGATTGTTGTTGTTGTTAAGTGCCGTCGAGTCGGTTCCGACCCATAGCGACCCTGTACAGGGTTTCCGAGGGTGTAAATCCTTACGGGAGTAGAAAGCCTCATCTTTCTCCCGCGGAGCGGCTGGTAGTTTCGAACCGCTGACCTTAAGGTTCGCAGCCCGATTCGTAACCACTACGCTGAGATTACTCCTTTGAAATTCCCAAAACAATTATCATAGCCTACTGAATTGACCTGTCTAGCTTGAGTTTAACTGGTCCAGCTGATCCCCTCAGAAGCTACTGTTTTGATTAGACTCTGCTTTTGGAGCACCCTAAGGAGTCCTGGTGTGGCCTCCTAGGATAAGCACTGGATCGCAAGGTCAGTTTAAACTGCATGGTCAGCGGTTCAAACTCACCAGTCACTTCTCGGAAACCCTATACAGGGTCACTATGAGTAAGAACCGACTCATAGTGACTAAGAAAAGTGTATTACTGAGAGAACTTGTCTGCTGTTATCCACTGGTTTCATGTTGTTGTTATTGTTAGGTGCTGTCTAGTCGGTTCCAACCCATAATGATCCTATGCACAACAAAACGAATACTGCCCAGTCCCATGCCAACTTCACAATCATTGTTACGCTTGAGCCCATGGCTGCTGCCACTGTGCCAGTCCATCTTGTTGGGGAGTCTCACTCTTTTGCTGTTCTTCCACTTTACCAACTATGACGTCCTTCTCCAGGGACTGGTCCTTCCTGATAATATGTCCAAAGTATGAGAGATGAAGTCTGGTTATCTTGGCTTCTAAGGAGCCAAGGTTGTACTTTTTCCAACCAGATTTGTTTGTTCTTCTGGCAGTCCATGGTACTTTTAATATTCTTCTCCAACACCGTAATTAAAATGCATCAATTCTTCTATGGTCTTCTTTATTCATTGTACAACTTTTACATGCTTATGAGGTTATTGAAAATACCATGACTTGTGGGTCAGGCACACCTTAGTCCACAAACTGACATCTTTGCTCTTCAGTGCTTTAAAGAGGTCTTGTGCAGCAGCTTTGCCCAATGCAATACTTCACTTGATTTGTTGACTGCTGCTTCCATGAGTGTTGATTGTAGATCCAAGCAAAATGAATTCCTTGACAATTTCAATCCTTTCTCCATTTATTATGATGTTATTCATTGGTCCAGTGTTAAGGATTTTTGTTTTCTTTACATTGAGGTGCAACCCATACTGAGGGTTGTGGTCTTTGATCTTCATCAGTAAGTATTTTAAGTCCTCTTTGCTTTCAGCAAGAAAGGTTGTTAATGAGTCTTCCTCCTATCCTGATACCACGCTCGTCTTCATATAATTCCGCTTCTTGGATTATTTGCTCAGCATACAGATTGAATAAATATGGTTAAAGAATACAACCATGGTGCACATCTTTCCTGATTTTAAAGCATTCAGTGTCCCCTCGTTTTGTTCAAATAACTGCCTCTTGGTCTGTGTACAGGGTCCTCATAAGCACAAATAAGTGTTCCGGACTACTCATATTCTGCAATGTTGTCCATAGCTTGTCATGATTCATATGGTCAAAGCCTTTGCATAGTCAATAATTCACATGTAAACATCTTTCTGGTATTCTCTGCTTTAAGCCATGCTCCATCTGGCATCAGCAATGGTCTCATAGACATGTTGTGTTTGGAATAAACCCATGCATACCAGTAGCTTTTTTATTTACTGTAGCGTAGTGGTTACGAATCGGGCTGCAAACCTCAGGGACAGCAGTTCGAAACTACCAGCTGTTCCGCAGGAGAAACATGAGGCTTTCTGCTCCCATAAAGATTTACAGCCTTGGAAACCCTATACAGGGCCGCTATGAGTCGGAACCGACTCCACGGGACATAACAACAACAACAACAACCCTTGTATTAGCTGGATAGTGTGGTCACGTTATGTAACTTCTCTGAGACTTTGTTTCTTCCTCTGAAAATTGGGGATGATAAACAAGGTTGTTTTTGAGGATCAAATGAAATAAAGTAAATAAAGTTTCTAGCACCTTAGCTGGAACATAGAAACATTCTATTAGTGTAAGTTCCTGTGATAGTCAAGGTTTGTGTCAACTGGCTGGGCCTGAATTCTCAGTGATTTAGCAGTTAAAATATAATCATTTCCCATGATGCAATGTAATAGGATGTAACCACTCCCCAACAGTGTGATTGGCCCTCATCGAATGTAATTATCCAATGGTTGTAATCCTTACTTCTGTGGTGTGAATGAGGTCAGGTGCGATCTACACGATTTAGGCTGTACTTTGAGTCAATCTCTTTTGAGATATAAAAGGAGACAGAAGTGAGCAGAGATGGAGGGACCCACCGTCACCAGGAAAGAAGAACCAGGAGTGGAGTGTGTCCTTTGCACCTGGGGTCCCTCCACTGCACTGTGAGGGTCCTAGCTCCAGAGGAAGATTGATACCAAGAAAATGGAGAACTCCAAGGAATGCTGGACTTACTGATGCTGAAAGGAGACCAGGACTTTTTTCCAGAGCTGGTGCTCTGATTTAGGACTTCCAGCCTCCTACACTGGGAGAGATTAAATTTCTTTTTGTTAAAGTCATACGCTTGTGGTCTTTCTCATATAGCAACACTAGAGAACTTCTCTTATAATTCTGAAAATGAAAACGTGGGCTGATGTGTTGTGAAGATTCGCAAGACTGCTTTGGTTGGCTGTGGAAAATAGTTTGGTGATTTCTCAAAAAGTGAAACGTAGAACTACCATATGACCTAGCCTAGTTATATACGCCAAAGCACGCAAAGCAGGAATGCAAATCAAAACTTGCTCATCAGTGTTGATTGCAGCATTATTCACTGTAGGGACAGGGCACCAGTGCTCCAAAATGACCATCAGAATGCCAACTCAAACAGTATCTCCTATGCCTTCCCCCTGCTCCTGCTATCTCATGCTTTGGTTACACATATGCTAGGAAGGAGCAGAAAGCCCTGCACCTTGTGGTTGTCCTGCTTTTCCTGTGTTCTGAATACCACCCTTAACTACCCTGATACATATGAATCTTGTATACCCCATGACATAAAAAGATCTTAGGCCATGCAGCTCTTGGGTAGAAACTTCACTACCCGGCTGCCACCGGATACAGCTATCTAAGTTCTGGTTAGTCAGTTTCCCTTTCCGCAAACCACCTCTTTTATTTTATTTTCTGTAATAAACTAATGTCTCTTGGATTGATTACTGGTCTTTTTTTTTTTGTCAGTCTTCCAGCAACTACATACACAGAAGGTTTTTCCCTTCTGGGCCTAAGCCCCAGCATTCATGATAGTGTAACAGTGGAAACAACCTAAATGCTCATCAACAGATTAATGGCTAAACAAAATGTGGGGTACTCATACAATGGAAAGTTTTTCAGCCATAAAGAGAAATGAAGGCCTGCTGCCTGCTACAACATGGATGAACCATGAAAACATTATGCTGAGGGAAATAAATCAGTCACAAAGGGACAAATATTGTCTGATCCCATTTACATGAAATAGGTAAATGAACAGCAACCAAGGTTTATTAATTTAGCGGTTACCCAGTGGGGAAAAGGGAAAGTCACTAGTAGGGGCCTCTGAGCTTCTGTTAATGGCAGTAGAATCACTGGGAAGTGGATAGAGTGATGGTTGTATGACATGAGGAATGTAATCCATGCCACTGAATTGTACATGTAAAAATTGTTAGATTGACAAACGACAAGGTCAGCAGTTTGAGCCCACCAGCCACTCCAAGGAAGAAAGATGAGGCTTTCTGCTCCCACAGATTTACAGCTTTGGAAACCCTACTCAGGATCACTATGTGTCAGAACCAACATGACAGAACTCAACAACAACATATACTTATTATTATATGTATAATAAATGTTTCATTTTTCTGTTTTGTCAAAGCAATATAGCATATTGCTGTGAAAATTAAATGATATATATGCTTTTTTTTTTTTTTTTTTAACCAACACAATTTAAACAAAAGACTGCCATGGTTGGTTTGGCGCTCAAACTTTTGTCCCACCCTTATCAGAGCCACCAGCCTGTCCCCGCCATTGCTGCTGCTTATCACTGAGTGCGCTGTATAGAAACCTTGTCTTGTGAGGACGGTCAAAGGAAGTGGGCAGTCTCAGGAGAGTTTCCTGAGAGATGTGCCTTCACATACCAAGGGCTGTCAGGAGGAGGGGCAGTCTTTTCTGGATTTTTCCATACAGCTGAACTAGGTCCAATAGTGAACATTATAGGAACCAGATTCCAACTTAATAGGAGCTCACCCTGACCTAGTCTGTGAACCCAGAAAAGGGAGGTCACTCAGGTTTTCTGGTGGTGTTTGTTTTCTGTTTTCTCAGAGCAATGTGGCATATTGCTTTAAAAATTAAAGGATACTAAAAGGCTTCTAACAATGAACAGTAGACTTCGTCTTCACCGCCTTCCCGCCAGCCTGGCTCCTCTCCAAGAAGCAGCCAGTTTCAGCTAGATTACTCTGGTATTTACTGCCACATTAGGGGCCCTGGTGGTGCTGTGGATTAGGCATAGGCTGCTTACCACAACCCACCGATCGTTCATTGGGAGAAAGAGGAGGATGTCTGCTTCCGTAAAGATTTGTAGCCTTAGAAACCCTATATATAGGGTCACTATGTAGCAGAATTGACTCAGTGGCAGTGGGTTTTTTGTTTTGTTTTCTTAATATGCTGATTCTTCTGCAATGATCAATTTCAGGTGTCATCTGTGGGCTTTCTGGTGTGGTGGCTGTAGGCCCATCTAGTTTGGTTCTGACTCATAGTGACCCTTTATAGGGTTTCTGCAGCTGTATATCTTTATGGGAGCAGAAAGCCTCATCTTTTTCCCACGGAGAAGCTGGGGACTCAAACTGCTGACCTTACAGTTAAACTGCCTTACAGCCCAACACGTAACTCACTATGCCACCTTTTCTGTTACGGTAGGTGAGAATTTAACTTTCTTACACTATCTCCACCCCGTATCACAAGTTTGCCTTACATCAATATTCTGCATGTACTTTTATAATGATAATGAATCATTCATATTCTTACCTCATCCGACAAAGCCCCATAGACTCTGGCTCTGGTGTCCCCTGCCCCTCCTGCCATTACCTTCTTGCTCACTCTTCACAGCACTGGCCTCCTTGGTTCCTCAAACGTGTGAAAAGACAGAGCACAGCCTACCCCCTGGCCTTTGCACCTGTTCTTCCCGCACTCAGAATGCTCCCTTCCTGCTGTCTGTCTGACCTGCTTCCTGCTCAAAATCACTTAGCTGGAGATGCCTTTTCCAGGCCATTCCATCTAAAATAATACTATTACTTTTCTTTGCAGATTTACCACTGCCTGATATTATGTTCCCTGTTGATTGATTTAAATCTTGATCCTGTATTTACTGAGGACAAGGATTTTGTTTACTGCTGTATCCCTTAGAGCCTAGGGAAGTGCCCAGCACATAGAGAGCTATGGGAAAACTCTGAGTGAATGAATGCTAAGCCAATTGATTTCCTGTGGTTTCATTTAATTATTTGAAGTGTAGTGGTTAAGAATTGGACTCCTAATCTCACGGTCAGCAGTTCAAAACTACCAACCGTTGCACAGGAGAAAGATGAGGCTTTCTGCTCCCATAAAGATTTACAGCCTCGGAAACCCTGTGCAGGGTCGCTATGAGTCAGAACCGACTCCACGGCGCATCACCAACCACCACAACTCCACCGCCCCCCTTCGCTTGAAGTTACTTTTTGACTTGACCTTTCAGTTAAAGGTATCTCCTGCTTTTCGAAAGTTCACTTTATGCCACTTCAATTTTATTTTAAAAAAAGGTAAAAAATGAAACTAGTATCCAGCGTTTGTTTTTCAGTGAGCTGTTAAAGAGGCAGTGCACACTAAGCAGCGAGAGTGGGGTGGCCAAGCTCCTTCCCCGGCATCTCAGAATCAAAGGCCATAGTTCGGGACTATGTGCCTGTGGTCGCTATAGGTTAATGCCATTTTAGGTTTTATCTGTTATTTGGTATGATTTGGTAGGTTATTATTTGGGTCTGTTGTTGTTGTTAAGTCCCGTCGAGTCGGCTCCGACCCCATAGTGACCCTGTGTAGGATTTCCAAGGAGCAGCTGGTGAGCTTGAACTGCTGACCTTGCAGTTCAAACGGCTTTGCAGTCTGGCGCATTAACCCACAGCGCCACACCGGGACTCCTATTTGGGTCTGGGAACAATAAAAACTGTTCCTATATGAACTAATGGTAATTGCTATTTCTGCTTTACCCCATTTCCGTTTGTTGTAGTTAAAGTCCCATCAAGTCGGTTGCACTCAGAGTGACCCTGTGCAGGGCTTCTGAGGAGCGGCAGGTGAATTTGAACCGCCGACCTTGAGGTTATCAATCCAATGTTTATCCTACAGTGCCACATCAGGACCCCCTTTTCATTTACAAAAAGTTTAATAAGAACGCTCAACTTTCGGAGGGGTGGGGGAGGGGACTTGTATTTACTTTTCAATGTGCCACACCCTCCAAAAGCTTCTGAATCCAAGTTTTTCTTCCCAACGTTTCAGATCATCCGCTGTTTAAAATGCAGGAATCAGAGAAATAGAGATAAAAAAATGGACATTGTTCCAGGTAAAAGGAGCTGCTTGTCATTCACTGTTAGTGCCGTCTAGCGGTTCGGACTCACAGTGACCCTGTGCAGAGTTTCCAACGAGCGGCTGGTGAGTTTGAGCTGCCGACCTTCTGGTTCAAAAGGCCCCTGTAGAACAGTGCTTTATCCCACAGCGCCACACCCGGACACCTAGGAGCTGCAGAGCAGGGTTAAGCTCCTTAGTCAAACACTTTCTAATATGACCCACCCCTTCCGTTAGACTTTTCATTAGGACTTCAAACACTGCCCTCCCCGCACCGCAGGGTGGAGTCAGCTCTGTGGACTGATCACTTGGAGACAAGGACTGTTATCCAAAGAATTGTCGGTGTCTAGTTGATTCCAAAGGAGCTCTGGTAGCGTAGTGGTTACGACTAGGGCTGCTAACCTCAAGGTAGGCAGTTTGAAACTACCAGCCGTTCCGCGGGAGAAAGATGAGGCTTTCTGCTCCCGTAAAGATTTACAGCCTCGGAAACCCTGTACAGGGTCGTCGCTTTGAGTCGAAACTGACTCCAGGGCACAGAACAACAACAAGTTGATTCCAACTCATAGCGACCCCATGTGTGCAGAAGCAGATGGATCATCAGATCCGTCTTCTGAGGTGCCTCTGGGTGAGTTCCAACTGTCAACTTTTTGGCTAGTAGTCCCATGCTTAACCGTTTTTGCTATCTAAAAAGTCCTACACTGATAATGTTGTTAGGGACGGTTGAGTCAGTTCTGACTCATAGAACAAAACCATCCTCGCAATTGTTCATCTCGTTGGGGGTCCTTCCTCTTTTTCACTGACCCTCCACTTTACTAAACATGATGTCCTTCTCCAGGGACTGCCCCCTCCTGGTAACATGCCCAAAGTATGAGAGACCCATCTCTCAGTCCTTCTAAGGAGCATTCTGGTTGTACTTGCAAGACAAATTTGTTTGTACTTTTGGCAGTCCCTCCCTGGTACTTCTAATATTCTTGTCCAACACCTTAACTCAAAATGCGTGGATTCTTCAACCGTCTGCCTTATTTGAAGAGGATAAGTCTCTCCAAAGGACAGGACTGTGCCTCACACTCTGAGGTTCTTGTCCCAACATCATCAAGCAGTCTCACGTTGTTTCCTGGAGAAGACAAATGGAGTGGGTATTTGGGTGGAATGATGGAAATTCCTTTCTAGCATTCCAGATAAGAGCAAGGGAAGCAGTAGAGGATTTTTTTCCCCCTTCTCCTCTATTATGATAATTACTTTGAAAAAAAAGTACTTAAAATAAAATTTGTGGTAAATACATAGGTAACAAATCATTTGTATTTCAGAGACATTAAAAATGTCATCTCTTATGAATATTACTCTCCCTTACCTACTATTGTAAAATAGACACTTGAGTGGGATAGAAAGGAAAGTTGGGAAACATAATTACAGAAAACTTGTAAGCCCATCTTCAGTCTATAACTGATTGGAATATCTAAAAGGGGTTCTAGAACTTGCCCAGTGAAACAGGCCTTTTGCAAAGCCTTTGCAGAGTATAGGACCTTAGGTGGAATCCTGAGTCCCATCCAGAACCTTATGAGGTGGGACATTCCCACTAGCAAGGATGAGCAGATCAGCCTGGAACAGCTAGAGCAACAGAAAATACATCTTCAAAGAAAGATCATCAGGAAAAAAATAAGCAAGCTGTTTGGCAGGAAAGTATCAAGGCAAGCAATCAAGTCCCTTCAGGACAAACCCCCCCTCTAAGACTGAAACTCAAAGGGAACACATGAATAGGCATGTAAGCTTGCTGGCGACCACATTGGTCTACTAATGAGTGGACAAGGCGGACAGGCAGCAATGAAGAAATGGGCTGAGTTTAACCACAGTCCATTGACTCCCGTTGACCTGGAGATGAGAGAGAAAAGAGGAAGGACTGATTGGTTGAAAGTGTGGTGAGACCTGGGGACACTTGAGCCCATGGACAAGGACGTAGCCACAGAGGGCTAGAACTGAGAGTGAAGCATCTAGCTGATATGAAGTGAGGGGAAATGCACGAGAACACCCAAACTTGCAGTCAGTACCCATTTGACCTAGCCTTCATGGCTTGATAATCAGAACTCAACTAGAGGAAGATTTTAAAAAGCAACAACAACTTTTTTTTGATAAAGGAAACAAGGGTGAATTGCTACAATTTGATGAACCTGATCTATACTCAGGCGGTAGTAACTCTAAATACCAACAGAGAGGGAAGGAGTCTTCACATCAGTACCAATGCTATCCCTTCTGTACACAGGGTAGATAGTGCTGGGCAACTTAGACATTGGCTACCTAAAATGACGGGGCGATAAAGGCACGAAGTGACTGGCTTACAAGGTTTCAAGAGGGAGTTTAGTTTCAGAGTGTGT
>NW_006408559.1:2085195-2093470 GCF_000296735.1 Chrysochloris asiatica
ATGATTGCAGGGTATACCCTTTGGTTGGTTGATGATGCATGCAGGGGATTGTAACCATGGAAATGAGACGATATATGATAAAATGAATGTAAAATTAATGTTCTCCCATGTAAACTATCACATAATTCACAATAAAACATTTAAGGGGAAAAAAATGTCTTAATTATACATGATTTTATTTTCCTTTTCATTAATTCATTGTGCTGGACATGTGATAGGTCTTTCAATCTAGAAACATATATTCTTCAATACTGGGAGGTTTTTTGCTGTTATTTCATTGAAAGTTTCTTTCCCATTTTCTTTTTGTTTTTTTTTAGTTTTTATTAGTAAGAGATTGAACCTTCCGTTCTGCTTCACATTTTTCTCCCCAAATTTTAAAAATGTTTTATTTTTATCACCTCTTTGTTTTACTTTCAAAGACAGATTTCTGTAATTTTATCTGCTACTGAATTTTTTATTTCTGCTATGAAATATTTCTTTCCAGGAACTCTTTCTTGTTTTATGATCGTGCTTTTTCATATTATTACTTCATGGATGCAATAAATTTTTTTCTTATTTCTGGGGATCAATACCATACCCAACATATTTGATACCTGGAGATCTGGTGTGGTGTTGTAGGATAAGCACTGGACTGTTAGTCATGCTAACCACAAGTTCAAACACACCAGCCACTCTCAGGAACCCTACACAGGGTCACTATGAGTTGGAACTAATTTGACAACACATAACAACAACAAATAGCTATTATATGACAAATTTATGTGTAGCAATAATTATGAAAACACATGAATAGTAATGAGGCTTAGAAAGTAAAAGCAGGAAGGGAAAAGCACCTACACATCAGAGAACACTTGTCTTGCTGCTGGTAATTCATCTGCTACTATGAGAAGAAGCTTGGGCTTGCTGCCGGAGCCAGCACCAAACTGTGGTGAGGTTTCTTAGACAGTCCACCTCTGCTGGAGTTGACTATAGTTGCCTGAGCAGTCTCAGGTGCGACTAGCGAATGAAACAGCCAGCTGAGGCCAGTCCAAACCGCCAGATCGTGAGAAAATAAGTACTTGTTTCAGATCCCTAAAATGTGGGCTAGTTCATTTTGCAGTAGGTACAGCTCTCATCCTCTTTGTCTCTATGAATTTGTTTCTTTTCTATGTAACTTAATGGAATTGGGGGAATAGAAATAAACATATCTAGTGTTTACTCATTATGCTCACTCAGAGCAACGGGGAAACTTTATCTTGAGTCTCTTCCCCCCCTCTCCACTCCTATTATGACTACCTTGGGTTGGGCTGCAGCCTTCTCTCCTGGACAGTTACAGCGATCTCCTAGATGGCTTCATGGACTCCAGTCTCACTACCCTTCAGTTTTTACTTGGGTCAGCTTCTCTACTGCTTTCAAGTAACTCTCCAAAGTCTTAGTGTGGAGGGGAAAAAATGAAGCGATCTATTTTGGAGGTTTTTAGAATATGGATGGTGTCCAGATAATGATGCCTAGTTATAGTTTAAGGAAAATTTTCTGACCTAACATTCAGCCACTGCCTGATGTCTTTAACCTGCTCATTTCACAGTCATGCCTCTGGGGAAACACCTCTCCCTCTCCATCATTTCATCTCCAGTTCATTTCTCAACTTCCTGTAATCTGGTTTCTACCTCCATCACGCCAGAGAAAACGCTCTTACCGGGATTCCTTACCCCTAAAGTCACAGTGCATTTTATTTATTTATTTTTATAACTTCTTATTGTGAATTGAGTGGAAGTTTATAGAGCAGATTATCAGTTTTATATATAACAAATCATACATTTTGTTTCATCTCCCTGATTACAATCCCCTCAATGTAACATCACTTATCCCACTTCCTCTCTGTGTTTCTTGTTCGCATTCCTTCTTTTTTATCCCCAATCCTTCTGAATTTTGTCCTTGGGTAAATGCTGTGCTCTTAATCTCAAATGTTTGACCATTCTAATAGGGTGTGTTTCCTAAGCACAAGGACACTCTGTTGTTGTCACTGTCAGATGCCGTTGAGTTGATTCTGATCCGTTTGACCTGATGTACAACAGGAGGAAATACCGCCTGGTCCTGTACCATCCTCATAATTGCTGCCAACACTGTGCCAGTTCATCTCATTGGAGGTCTCCCTCTCTTTTGCTGTCCCTCCACTTTACCAAACATGATGTCCTTCACCAGGGACTGGTCCCTCCTGATAGCATGCCCAAAATATGACAGACAAAGTCTGGCCATCTTGACTTCTAACAAGCATTTTGGTTGTACTTCTTCCAAAATGCAGTCCATGGTACCTTTAATATTCTTCTCCAGTACCATAACTCAAATGCATCAATTCTTCTGTGGTCTTCTTATTCACTGTTCAACTTTCACATGCATATGTTGTTGTTGTTGTTAAGTGCCGTGGAGTCGGTTCCGACCCATAGCGACCCTGTACAGGGTTTCCGAGGCTGTAAATCCACATGCATATGAGGCTATTGAAAATACCATGGCTTGGGTCAGACACACCTTAGTCCTCACACTGACATCTTTATTCTTAAATACTTTAAAGAGGTCCTGTGCAACAGATATGCCTAATGCAATGCGTCATTTGATTTCTTGACTGTTGCTTCCATGAGTGTTGATGGTTGACTCAAGCAAAATGAAATCTTTGACAACTTCAATCTTTTCTCTATTTATATGGATGTTATTTATTGGTCCAGTGGTGAGGATTCTTGTTTTCTTTACACTGAGGAGTAACCCATACCATACCGAAAGCTGTGGTCTTCTTCATCAGTAAGTATTTTAAGTCCTCTTCACTTTCAGTAAGCAAGGTTGTATCACCTGCATATCACAGGTTGTTAATGAGTCTTCCTCCAAACCTAATGTCATGTTTTTCTTCATGTAATTCAGCTTCTCGTATTATGTGCTCAGCATACAGACTGAATAAGTATGGTGAAAGAATGCAGTCCTGGCGCACACCTTTCCTAATTTTAAACCATTCTGTGTTCCCTTGTTGTGTTTGAACAAACTGCCTCTTGGTCTATATACAGGTTCCTCATGAGCACAATTAAATGTTCTGGAACACTCATTCTCTGCAATGTTGTCCATAGCTTGTCATGATCCACACAGTTGAAAACCTTTGCATAGTCAATAAAGCACAGATAAATATCTTTCTGGTATTCTCTGCTTTTAGCTAAGATCCATCTAACGTCAGCAATGGGATCCCTCCTTCCACGTCCTTGTCTGAATCTGGTTTGAACTTCTGACGGTCCTCTGTCAATATACTGTTGCAACCGTTTTTTAAATACTTTTAGCAAAAATTTACTTGCATGTGATGTTGCCCAATGACTTTGGCATTTCATTGGGTTGCCTTTCTTTGGAATAGACATAAATATGGATTTTTGCCAGTCAGTTGGTCAGGTAGCTGTCTAGCACATTTCTTGGCATAGATGAGTGAGTGCCTCCAGTGCTGAACCAGTTTGTTTAAAAGATCTCAAAGAGAACAAGACTGTTCTCTTGGCCAGTGCCTTCAGTGCACCTTGAACTTCTCATATGCTACCTCTTGAAATGGATGAACATCGACCATACATTTTTGGTACAGTGACTCTGTATTCCTTCCATCTTCTTTTGATGCTTTCTGCATCATTCAATATTTTGCCCATAGTATCCTTCAGGATTATAAGTTGAGGCTTAAATTTTTTCTTCAGTTATTTCAGCTTGAGAAATGCTGAGTGTATTCTTCCCTTTTGGGTTTCTAACTTTAGGTCTCTGCACATTTCATTATAATATTTGACTTTGTCTTCTTGAGTTGTCCTTTGAAATTCTCTGTTCAGCTTTTTTACCGCCTCATTTCTCCCATTTGCTTTAGCATCTGTATTCAGGAAAGCAAGTTTCAGAGCCTCTTCTGACATCCATTTTGGTCTTTTTTTTCTTTCTTATCTTCTTAATTATGTTTTGCTTTCCTCTTGCATGATATTCTTGATGTCATCCCAGAACTCTGCTGGTTTTCAGTCATTCGTGTCTAAGGGCACTATTACATAATGGCAATACAATTGCTTACTTGTTTTGGTTTGGTTTTCTTGTTATTTGGCTTTTAAAGAAGGTGAAAAAGCAAAGGAAAAAAGTTAAAGAGTAAAGGAAATTGAGTAGTTCCAACCCTTCCGAGTGAAAAATTCAGCAAAGGTCCTGTGGTCTATGAAAGGCCCAGGGAAAGTGATACCTCAGCTGCCCCAAGAGAAGACCAAACCCACAGCCTTGATATCAAGCCCATTTCAATGCTTACTTACTGTGTAGGACAGAGTAGCACTGCTCATTAGGGGTTCTGAGACAGCTTCTTTATCTGTCTCAGAGTGACTGGTGGGTTTGAACCACTGACCTTCCATAGCAGCCCTACTCTTGGCCCACTGTGTCATCAGAGCTACTCCCAAGAGAAGAGCAGTGTGACTAAGAGTCAGCACATCTGGAAGTCTCAGTATATGAAAACCAAAACTCTGTAGAAGTCCCAGGAGGGGCCTCTACCAGGAGGAGTCCTGGTGTGGTGCTGTGGGATGAGCACTGGACTGCAAGATCGGTTTGAACTGCAAGGTCAGTGGTTCAAATCCACCAGCCACTCCCCAAAAACCCTATGCAGGGTCTCTATGAGTTGGAACTGACTTAAAGGCTCTAAACAACAACAACCCAGCAGAATGCTGATAGACTCCAGGTGAATCCAGTTCCAGAAGGAAGGATGTGTTTAGCTTACAAGCATGAGATCCTAATGGCTTTAAAAGGAAGTGTTGCCCTTAAGAAGGTGAGTTAACCAAGACAAGGTGTTAGAGGAGGCCAGCTTCTTGTAGATTGGGGAAAAGACCATGGTGCCAGAGGTCCTCCTGCCCAACAAATGAGAACTACATAAGGTCCTTGACCTTCTAAAAAGGTGTGATGGTGCACCCTGTCACGTAGGAAGGAGTCAGACAGCAGGCTCTGGAAGAACTCTCAGATAATGACTCCTCTCTATTTGATGAAACAGAGCATGTTGGGAATGGAGCTCTCTCAGCGCTGACTCAACCCTTTTGTCTTTTAAATGGAGGCACAGATCCCTCCACCAGTCTCAGTCAAGACTGGAGCTGGAATTAGAGTCACAGGGGAGTGCAGGGAAAGCCCAGATGGGAGAACTAGTTAGTGCCTTCAAGGACATAGTCACAGAGAAGACGGGCAACATGACGGCCATAATGATTACTTCCAAAGAAGTCGGGATAACTATCACTGCAGAGGTGACACTTTTGTGTATTATGATATTCACACAACAAAACATACAGCAATCCATCAATTCTTACACGTACAATTCAGTGACATTGATTACAGTTTTCAATGTCAATCTATTGTTCAATCATTCTGACTATCTTTGTCCACCATCATTAACTTACACTCAATGCGCTCAAAGCAAAAATCCCTCCTGCTCCTGTTGTTGTTAAGTGCTGTTGAGGCAGTTCCAACTCCTAGTCATCCTGAATAGGGTTTCTGAGGAGTGGATGGGGTTTGAACCACTGACCTTGTGATTAGCAGTCCAGTGCCTATCCTAGAGTGCCACACCAGCAGTCCATCATTAATTACTTTGGGGTTCTACATATACACTCACTTTTTATTTAGCATCAACACAATTAGGTTTCAAAGACCAGGTCATTATACAAAACTTTTCATTATATGGAGAAAGGGAGAATGACCACATCAGATCACAGAATAGAGGAGGATTACATCATTGCATTCTGTCAAAGCAATTAGAATCATGGTCCAAACAAATTAATAACTTGACTTTAATCATTATGTTGTTATTGTTAAATACCGTAGAGTTGGTTCCGACTCATAGTGGCCCTGCACAGGGTTTTCAAGGCTGTAAATCTTTATGGAAGCAGAAAGCCTCATCTTTCTCCCATAGAGCTGCTGGTAGTTTCGAACTGCTGACCTTGAGGTTGGCAGTCCGACTCCTAACCACTACACTACCAGAACTCCTTATAGCCAGTGTTATTCTCACCTTGCCCCTATGTGAGTTTGTTACTGCCAGGCATATGCTATTAATGCTCAAAATAGTTGAATAGCGAATTTTTCACCTATGTCATAAATGCAAAATATCAGAATGACAAACAAGATAGCTGATAAGTGAAGAGTAGGTTTAATTGCTTATTTCATTTACTTTATTTCATACAGTATTTGTCAAAGGTGACATGTGAGCTGGTAATGAGTTTGCCAGGCAGTGAGAAAGTAAGCTTAAAGTATCTACATCTATGGACCTGAAAGTAGGATGGTGGCATTGTAGAATGTGAAGTCCAGGAGGAGTGGGTCCCAGACCACTAAAGATTGCACAATAGTAATGTAGACTGGTTGTTGTTGTTGTTAAGTGCCATTGAGTCAGTTCCGACCCATAGGGACCCTGTATAGGGTTTCCAAGGAGCAGCTGGTGAGCTTGAACCACCGACCTTGCAGTTCAAATGACTTTGCAGTCTGGCGCAGACTGGTTAGGGATTAAGTAAAATGGTAATAGATACAGGTCCAGGGACAGCTGTTTCCCTGAAGCATGACAGCCTCCTCCTGGGATCACTGCCCCTCTGCCCACCCATACTGGAGGTGTGTGGCAGCTCCGCCACTGTCACTAGAAATCTTTCTCTTGATATGGGGTTTGCTGACCTCACTCTGGCCCATTGGTAGCTGTGTCTAAGCCTGACCCTCCACCTTTATACCCCAAACCCTTACTTGTGTGACCTTCACCACTCTTTCTCTCCCTTCCTGCTCTCTCCTCCTCACCACAAAACTTCTGCATCTGGTGCCATTTGGTACAGTGGTTAAGCATTCAGTTACTAACCAAAAAGTGGGCAGTTTGAATCCACCAGCCATTTCCATAAAGATTATACCCTTGTTAGCTTCCATAAATAAACCTTCTAGGGCAGTTCTACTCTGTTCTATAGGGTCTCAATGAGTCAGAATCGACTTAGTGACAATGCATTTTGATTTTGGCCTCTTCCTTTGTCCTACCTGGATCCTATTGATCCATGAATGTCAGTCTTGAACTGGAAATAGTCATTGTCTCCAGGGAGGAGAACTGAGTCTCAGGGGACCAGGCCAGAAGTGAGGCTTTTTATCACTTGTATGCCTCTTTATAAGGAGCTCGGGTAACGTAGTGGTTACGAATCGAGCTGCTAACCTCAAGGTCGGTCGTCAGTTCGAAACTACCAACTGTTCCACGGGAGAAAGATAAAGCGTTCTTCTCCCATAAAGATCTGCAGTCTTGGAAACCCTGTGTAGGGTCACTATGAGTCGGAACTGACTCCACGGTACTTAACAATAACATGCCTCTTTGTACCTTGTGAATGTCGAACCATGTGGATGGATTATCTACTAAAATTAAGCACACAGAACAAAATAGTATTGGCTTCTCCTTGAATTCTTTTCTGATGGCGCTGGTGAAGAGTAAAGTATTTTTCTTCTGGCCTCTTTTTCACTACATTAGCAGTGTATGAGGCTATTGGTAGTAATGGTCACTGTTTCTGGTGTAAATACTGTCTTCCTTCCCAGGCCATAAGTACTTTAAGGGAAAAGGGCTGGACCCACTAGAGTATCTAGATTTATATAGTAGTCAGGTTCTTACATAGGATTCATGGTGCAACATTGTAGGATCAGCACTGGACTACAAATCACAAGATCGGCAGTTCAAACCCACGAGCTTCTCCTTGGAAACCCTATACAGGTTTGCTATGAGTGGGAACTGACTTGACAGTATTTCACAACAACATCAACAGGCTCTTAAGTTAAATCTAAAGCGATAAAATATTGTAATAATGGTGTGGCGTGGTGGTGTCTGACCGGCACAAGGGAAGAGAGAATCTCTATTAGCATCAGCCTTTCTCTCTCTCTCTCTCTCTCTCTCTCTCTCTGCTCCAGCCTCTATAGGTCAATAGGCCCCACCTGTAGGCTCAGGAGTTCCTCCAATAGCCTGCACTTCCGACTGGCCAGCCTGCACGGACAAGGTCAATGGGTGCCAATGGACCTGTCCAAACTCAACCATGTCTTCATTGCTGCACATCTTCCCTTCCACTCATCAAGTGAACCCAGGTGGGCACCTCAAGTGAGTAAACCAAGCAGTCTACCTGCCAACTCCCTTTAACTTCTACTCTTAGAACAGAGTTCTAAGTGATGGGCAAATCACTTGCTTAAAATTCAAAAAGCAAAACAGTCCATTTTTTCCCCTACAGGCAGGTCTTCCTTCAAATGCAAGTTTCCTGTTCTCTCAGCAGCTCTGGGTGGGTGAGCCTGCTTTTTTTTTTTT
>NW_006408559.1:2094740-2108491 GCF_000296735.1 Chrysochloris asiatica
CTGGAGATCTGGATGTGGTTCAGGCTTCCACCTATAGTCTTATGTATTGCAGAGGCTCCGCAGGAAGCCTCCTTCACTGGGCAGGTTGTAGCCCCATTTTAGGTATTCCAATCAGTTATAGAGCCTGCTTTTTCAAATGCAAATTTTATGACTAGAAAGATTCTGCATGGGACTCAGGTTTTCTGTTTAACTCCCTAAAACTGTATACATACACAGGGCTACTGTATTCAGACCAATACACCTGGGTTTCTTTCAGAAAAATCTTAAGTTTTCATTTCAGCATATCCAATCAAGTATTGACTGAAGAAGGAATTATATACTCTGTGTTATCTACAATATTCAATATTCATTTTTGTCATACATGTAGGTCTACTTGCTAACACGAGGCAGGAGATACAGTCAAGATCTATGTTGTTGTTGTTAAGTACCTTTGAGTCAATGCCAACTGCATAAAGTCCTGGTCTTTGGAACTGAATCATGTTGATGATACAGAAGAAGTGGGTGTAGATATAGAGACCCATGAAGAACTACCACTGTGGCACTCTAGGAAAAGCACTGTGTAGGAGGGTTTCCGAGGAGTGGCTGGTGAGCTAGAATTGCTGACCTTTGCAGTCCAGTGCATTAACCCCCAGTACATCTGTAGTACATTCATACTAACACATAACACTTTTTTAAAATTCCAGTTTCATTTTCTCTTATCTAAACCTTGAAAATCTTCCTATTCATATGCATATGGTCTTGGACTTCTGGTTGAGTGGAACCAGAAGATGCTGCTCTCTTGCTTTACAGGTCTGACTTTTGCCCCAAGCCACTTCATATGCAGTTTTTCTGCAGCATAACATCTCTTTGCTTTACTTCCAGCCATTACAGATAACAGCCAAAGAAATAATCTATAAACCATAACGTCCACTTCCCTCATCCCTTTGTTTTTCCTCTTACAAAATTCCATCCTTCTATGAGGATCAGCCAGGTGACATCATTGATGGCGTCAAGTGTGTCAGCGATAGTGAGGTTGGCCCAGGATCGGACATTGTTTTGTTCTGCTATGCATGGGGTCGTTGGCACCTGACAACATGAGTCTGGAACCATTGCAATAAATCCCACTTCAGACACAAACTTGAACTGTCTTGCGCCATGTGTGGTGTTACAGCTCTCTCTTGCTCTCTCTCTCTGTCTCCTGTTTCTGGCAAGTTCTCAGCACAGGGATCCCAGGTCTACAGACATGCTCCACTCCACATTTTCTTCTAGGTGCTAATAAGGTCCTTTCTTTCTGCTCTGACACGGTTCATTTTAAAACAAGACCAGTAAATACCACTACTATTCACATTTACAGGGAGTCCTGGTGTGGCATTGTGAGCTAATGCATCAGACTGCAAAGTCGTTTGAACTGCCAAGTTGGAGGTTCAAGCTCGCCAGCTGCTCCTTGGAAACGCTATACAGGTCGGTCGCTATGGGTTAGAATTGACTCTGTGGCACTTAACAACAACAACATTCAAATTTACACATTAACCACTAGTCAATGATAATGAAATTCAAGAATTCTACCAACTTTTTCAGTCGGAAATTGATCAAACATACATTGATAATTACTGGTGATTGAAATGCAAAAGTTGGAAACAAAAAAGAAGGATCAGTAGTTGTAAAATAGAGCCTTGGTGATAGAAACAATACTGGAGATTGCATGATAAAATTTTGAAAGATCAATGACTTCTTCATTTCAAATACCTTTATTCAACATCATAAAAGGTGACTATACTGTATACCTCACCAGATGAAATACACAGGAATCAAATTGACTATGTCTGTGGGAAGAAATAATGGAGAAGCCTAATATCATCATTCAAAACAAGGCATGGACTGACTGTGGAACAGACAGACCATTAATTGCTACTATGCAAGTTCACTCTGAAGTTGAAGAAAACAAAAAAAATGTCCACAAGAACCCAAATGGTCTTGAGTATATCCAACCTGAATTTAGAGACCTCTCAAGAACAGATTTGACCCATTAAATCTAAAAATCAGAAGATTTGTGGGATGACATCAAGAACACCATACATAAAGAAAAAGACCAATATGGATGTCAGAAGAGATCCTGAAACTTGCTCTTGAGCATAGAGAATCTAAAACAACTGGAAGAAATGAATAAGTAAGAGAATTGAACAGAAAATTTCAAAGGGTAATTTGAGAAGACAAATTAAACATTACAATGAATTGTACAAAGACCTGGTAGAAAATCAACAGCGAAGAAAGAACACACTTAGCCTTTCTGAAACTAAAAGAATTAAAGTAAAATTCAAGCCTCAGGTTGCAGTATTGAAGGACTCTATGGGCAAAATATAGAATCATGCAGAAATCAAAAGAAGATGGAAGGAATACAAAGTTACTGTACCAAGAAGAATTGGTCAATGCTCAACAATTTCAAGAGGGAGCATACGATCAAGAGATAGTACTGATGGCATTAAAGGAAGAAGTCCAAGTTGCACTGAAGGCATTGGCAAAACACAAGATTCTAGGAAGTGTTAGAATACAAATTGAAGTGCTTCAACAAACTGATGTTGAGCTGAAGGCTCTCACTTGTGTATAAAAAAAAATTTGTAGGACAACTACCTGTTCAACATATTGGGAGAGATCCATATTTGTGTCTATTCCAAAGAAAGGTGACCCACAGAATGTGGAAATCATTGAGCAATACTATTAATATCACATGCAAGTAAAATTTTGCCTATGCAAATTAAAAACCGGTTGCAACAGTAATTCAGGGAGTTGCCAGAAATTTAAGCCGTATGTAGAAGAGGACGTGGAACTAGGGATACTACTGCTGATGTCAGATGTATCTTGACTGAAAGCAGAGAATACTAGAATGTTTACTTGTGCTTTATTGTCTATGCAAAGGTATTCGACTGTGTGGATCATAACAAACTATGGTTAACATTGTGGAGAATGGGGATTCCAGAACACTTAACTGTGCTTATGAGGAACATGAAGGACCATTTCAAGAGGTACCATATGATCAAGAGCCAATGGTACTGAAGGAAGAAGTCCAAGGGGCATTAAAGGCATTGGCAAAGAACAAGACCCCTGGAACTGATGGAATACAAATTGAAATCCTTCAACAAACTGATGTAGCACTAGAGGCACTCACTCATCTATACCAAGAAAGTTGGAAGACAACTATCTGGCCAACTGATTGGAAGAGATCCATATTTGTGCCCATTCCAAAGAGAGGTAACCCAACGGAATGCAGAAATCATCAGACAATATCATTAATAGCAGATGCAAGAAAAATTTTGGTATAGATAATTCAAAAACAGCTGCAACAGTACACTCATTGACAGAGAACTTCCAGAAGTTCAAACCAGATACATACGAGGATATAGAATAAGGGATATCATTGCTGATGTCAGATGAATATTGGCTGAAAGCAGAGAATGCCAGAAAGATGTTTACCTGTGCTTTATTGATGATACCAAGACTTTTGATTGTGTGGATCATGGCAAGCTATAGATAACATTGTGAAGAATGGGTATTCCAGAACACTTAATTGGGCTCATGAGGAACCTTTACATAGACCAAGAGGTAGTTGTTTGAACAGAACAAGGTGACACTGAGTGGTTTTAAATCAGCATAGGTATGTGCCAGGGTTGTATTATTTCACCAAATTTACTCAAGCTGTACGCTGAGCAAATAATCCAATTTTTCAGATTATATGAAGAAAAATATGGCATCAGGATTGGAGGAAGACTCATTAACAATCTGCAATATGCAGATGATACAACTTTGCTTGCTGAAAGCAAGAAGCACTTAAAATACTTACTGATGAAGATCAAAGACCACAGCCTGCAGTATGGATTGCACCTCAATGTAAAGAAAACAAAAATCCTTACCACTGGACCAATAAATAACATCCATATAAATGGAGAAAAGATTGAAGTTGTCAAAGACTTCATTTTGTTTGAATGCACTATCAACACTCATGGAGGTAGCAGTCAAGAAATGAAAGGATGGATTGCATTAGGCAAATCTGTTGCACAAGACCTCTTTAAAGGATTCAAGAACAAAGATGCCAGTTTGAGGATTAAGATGTGCCTGACCCAAGCCAGGGTATTTTCACTATCTTCACATGCATATGAAAGATGGACAATGATTAAGGAAGAGCTTAGAAGAATTGATGCATTTGAGTTATGGAGCTGTAGAAGTATATTGAACGTACATGTACTTGCCAGAAGAACAAACAAATCTGTCTTGAAGGAAGTACAACCAGAATGCTCCATTAGAAGCCAGATGGAGAGACTTCATCTCTCATTCTTTGCACATGTCAGGAGGAACCAGTCCCTGGAGAAGGATATCATGCATGCTGGGTAAAGTGGAGGGTCCACGAAAAAGATGAAGACCCCCTACAAGATGGATTGACACAGTGGAATCAACAATGTGCTTAAACACAACAATTGTGAGGATGGTGTAGGACCGGGAAGTGTTTAGTTCTGTTTTCCATAGGGTTGCTATGGGTTGGAACCAACTCGACAGCACTTAACAACAACAACAAATATATCTCAAGTTGTTGTCGTAACAAAAAGACAAAAAAAACTTTAGTGACTTTGTTGTTGTTGTTATGTGCCGTGGAGTCGGTTCCAACTCACAGTGACCCTGTACAGGGCTTCCGAGGCTGTAAATCTTTACGAGAGCAGAAAGCCTCATCTTTCTCCTACGGAACAGCTGGTAGTTTCGAACTGCTGACCTTGCGGTTCGCAGCCCGATTTGAAACCACAACGCTACTTTCAAGTGACTTTAGTTCATATTATGTTGACTATATATCCTTAGTGGAATTTTTGTTTTAAGGACAAGTAAAGCTGTAAAGAAATCTTAAGCTTTATTCAGTCGTCTTATTGTAAGTAGCGTATTGTTGTTGTTAGGTGCTTTTAAGCAGGTTCTGACTCATAGTGATCATATGCACAAGAAAACAAAACACTTCCCAGTCCTTCGTCATACTCACAATTGTTACATTTGAGCCCACTGCTGCTGCCAGTGTGTCAATCCTTCTTGTTGGGAGCCATCCTCCTTTTCGCTGACCCTCCACTTTATCAAGCATGATGTCCTTCTCCAGGGACTGTCTCCAGACAGCTTGTCCAAAGTATGAGAAACAATGTCTTTCCATCCTGGCTTCTAAGGAGCCATCTGATTGTATTTCTTCCAAGTAGTATGTTGTTGTTGTCGAGTCGGTTCCAACTCATACTGGCCCTGTATAAGGTTTCCTAGGAGCAGTTGGTGAGCTTGAACCGCTAACCTTGCAGTTCAAACCGACCCACAGTGCCACGCCAGGACTCATCCTAGCAGCATAATTGGTATTATTTCTTTGAAACATTTTATATAAATTATATGACAAAGTAAGGAGCTTTGGTAACGTAGTAGCTATGAATCGAGCTACTAACCTCAAGGTCGGCAGTTCGAAACTACCAGCCGTTCCACGGGAGAAAGATGAGGCTTTCTGCTCCCGTAAGGATTTACAGCCTCGGAAACCCTGTGCAGGGTCACTATGAGTCAGAACCGACTCCATGGTACTTAACAATATGACAAAATGAATAAGTAATATCTGAATGCCATTAGGAATGCAAATACCCCTGGACTGCAAAGTCAACCACTCCCCTCATTTTGCTACAAAATGTCTACCTTTCCATTTCCAACCCTCACAGTTAGTTCTGATAACAATTATTCACTATTGTGCCACATGAGAGCCATCCCCATCTCCTTTCATCAGCCCTGCCCAGACAGATTAGATACTACTCCGTGGAGATTCTGCCTTCCGCTGCGCCCTCTGGATGTAGGCTTCCACTTGAAAGCTTGTAAGCCAGTCACTTCTTGCCTTTGCAGCCTCCCCCCACCCCCTATTTTAGGTAGCCAATGTCCAAGTTGCCCATTCCTGTCTACTCTGTGTATAGAGGGGGTGGGAATGATCCTTGCCATAAAGATTTGCTCCCTATTTTGAGCTACTGCATCCATAGGTGTAGGTCAAGTTCATCAAATTGTATCAGATTACTCTTTTTTTCCTCTTCTTTCTTCTTCTATTTGAGCCCTGATCATCCAGCCATTGAAGCCAGGTCAAGTGGGTATTATCTGCAAGTGTGGGTGTTCTTTCATTATTATTACCTTTTGTTATTAGTATCTTTACAAATCCAATCTTTTCTTTGGGAGTTTGCATGTGAAAGATAACATTGCAAACAATATAGTACAACATTGTACATAGTGCATATTACTATAAATGTGTTGAATAGATTCCAACTCACAGTGAACCTATAAACAATATCAAACACTGTCTGGTCCTGCACTATCCTCACAATTGTTGTTATGTTTGAGCCCATTGTTGTAGCTCTGTTAAACCATCTCATTGAACATTGAGGGTCTTCCTCTTTTTCCTTGACCTTTACTTTGTAGAACATGATGTCCTTCTCCAGGGACTTGTCCCTGTGATAACTTGTTCAAAATATGAGATAAAGTTTTGCCATCCTTCTTTCTAAGGAGTAATTCTGGCTGTACTTGTAAAATATATTTGTTCATTCTTCTGGCAGTCTGTGGTATATTCAATAATCTTCACCAACACTATAATTCAGATGCATCAGTTCTTCAGTTTTCTTTACCCATTGCCCTGCTTTCATATGCATACGAAGCTATTGTAAATGGGGGGGAGGTACACCTTTCAGTCCTGAAAGTAACATGTTTCTCATGAACACTTTAAAGAGGTCTTTTGAAGTACTTTACCTCCTGCCACACATCATTGATTCTTGCTGCTTCCATGAGTGTTGATTGTGCATCCATGTAAAATGAATCTTTGACTATCCCAATCTCTTCTGTTTCTCATGATGCTATTTATTGGTCCAGTTGTGAGGATTTTTGTATTCTTTACACTGAGGTGTTATCCGTACTGAAGGCTGCATTCTTTGATCTTCATTGGTAAGAATTTCAAGTATTTTTTGCTTCCAAGACGTAAGGTTGTGTCATTGTAGGCTGTTAACGAATCTTCTTCCAGTTCTGATGCCATGTTTTTCTTCATGTAGTCCAGCTTCCCAGATGATTTGCTCAGCATACAGATTGAATAAGTAGGGTGAAAGAATACAACCCTGGCAACCCTGGCACACACCTTTCCTGGTTTAAAACCACTCAGTATCCGATTGCTCTGTTCAAACAACTGTCTCTTGGTCTATGTACAGGTTCTTCATGAACACAATGAAGTTTTCTGGAATTCCCATGCTTTACAATGTTAACCATAGTTTGTTATGATCCTCACAGTCGAATGCCTTTGCACAGTCAACAAAGTACAAGTAAGCATGGTATTTTCAACAACATCCTATGCATGCAAAAGCTGGACAGTGAATAAGGAAGACTGTAGAAGAATTGATACTTTTGAGTTATGGTGTTGGAGGAGAATATTGAAAGTGCCACGGGCTGCCAAAAGAACAAACAGATCTGTGTTGGAAGAAGTGCAGCCAGAGTGCTCCTTGCAGGCTAGGATGGCCAAACTTCGGCTCTCATATTTGGGACATATTGTTAGGAGGGACCAGTCTTTGGAGAAGGATATCATGTTTGGTAAAGTGGAGGGTCAGAGAAAATGAGGAAGACCCCCAGCAAGATGGATTGGCCAAGTGGTGCATCAATGGGCTCAATCATGGCAACAGTAGTGAGGTTGGCACAGGACCGGGCAGTGTTTCGTTCTGTTGTGCATAGGGTTGCTATGAGGTGGTACTGACTCGATGGCACCTAACAGCAACAACAAACATCTTTCTGGTAGTCTCTGTCTTCAGCCCAAATCCATCTGACTTCAGCAATGGTGTCCCTAGTTTCATGTCTTCTTCTGAATTCAACTTAAATTTCTTCTAGCAGCTCCCTGTCAATGCACTGCTGCAACCACTTTTTAATGATCTTCATAAAATTTTAATTGCATGTTATATTAATGACATTGTTAGATGATTTGCACATTCCACTGGGTAGCCTTTCTTTGGAATGGGCACAGATATGGATCTCTTCCAATTGGTTGGCCAGGTCTTCCACATTTCTTTGCATAGATGAGTGAGGGTCTCCAGCACTGCATCAGTTTGTTGAAACATTTCAAGTTATATTCAGTCAATTCCTGGAAACTTGCTTTTCACCACTGCCTTCAGTTCAGCTTGGATTTGTTCCTTCAATGCTGTAGGTTCTTGATCATATGCTACCTCTTAAATGGTTGAACATCAATCTATTCTGCATATTATTAACTCTGTGTATTACTGATTAATCAATGGCACTTAACAACAACAACGATAAGATGTTAAAAAAAGAAGAAAAAAAAAAAAGAATAGTCTTAAGTACGGTTGCGTTGGAAGTCAGGGACTACCTGTACATGTCAGGAATGAGCCTGAAACATCTAGTTTTGCCAGATATATTTTCTTGTTACAGAAAGCTAGGAGACTCTTAAAGAAATACGAGTCATAAAGAATACATTAAAAGAAAAAAAAGAGAAAGAGAAAAAGAAATACCGCACCCCCCACCCCACCCCCCCACCCCCCAAAAAAGGCAAGCAAACAAACCTCCGTTGGTCACCTGAGTGTCTGCTGTGTACTACCACAGAAGGTCATGGGCACACAGTCACATTGATTGGTGCTGCTATATTTGAGTAGCTCCTTGTTTGCCTTTATTTGATGTTTTCTTCCTACACAAGGCCTGTTCTACACCTTTGATATTCCTCTAAGCAACCCTGGAAACTGCTGGGTGTCCCCTTTCAGCAGTTGATTTAGTCTTCTGCCTTATAGAAAAAGCAAGAATGAACAGGCTTGAATTCTCTCTCCCTCCTCAGCCCCTAGAGTCCTGGTGTGATGCTATAGCATCAGCACTGGACTGTGAACCACAAGGTTGGTGGTTCAAACCCATAAGCCGCTCCTTGGAACTCCTGTACAGGGTCGCTATGAGTCAGAACCGACTCGACAGCACTTAACAACAAATACATCCACACCCTCACCCTTCCTTCCTTCTTCCCTCCAGTTTCTCTCAAATGTGGAGATGCCCCACCTCCTTTCAATCCTATCCATTCCTGTGCTTTCTCGTTCTTTGTTCTTGTTGTTAATTGCTGCCAAGTCAATTCTGAATCATAGCAACCCTGTATAGGGATTCTAAGGAGCAACTGGTGGGTTTAAACTACCGACCTTGTGGTTCTTAGTCCAGTATTGATCCTACAGTGCCACACCAGGAGACCCATAAATTTCTTTCTTTTTTTCTTATACCTTCAACCTCTCCATTTCTACTGGTTCCTTTCCAAAAGCCTATAAATATATTCAAATCTCCTTCATCCCTGACACGTTCTACCTTGACCTCACAGTCTCGCAGCCATCACAGCTTCTCTGTTCTTTCCTTTATATTCATTATTCTTAAAGGAATAGCCTATTATAGTTTCTGAACATTCGCATGTCTGCTATCCCTTGAAGTCTGGCTTATGCTCACACCATCCCACTGAAATTGCAGTGGCAAATGTCTTGCTTAAGGCAGAAAAAAGAGACAAATTATTAGAATAATACTCAAGAACTTATGACACCCAAGGATCCTGTGGGTCTTATTAAGAAAACCAAGGACTAGAGTACCTGGGGCCCTGGGGAACTCTCTCATGTTTCTCTGACTATGCCTGCCTCTCTGTTCTCTCATTACTGATGGACTTTCTCTGTTTCCCAGTTCATTTGGTGGAAAGTGACATCTGCTTACAGCTCTTGAGATTTTAGAAATTGTATTCTAAATTCAGTTAGCAAAAGAGAGGGAGAGATGGCAACTTCAATGCAAAATCTCTATGAAAGAATCTGATTGGCAAAACCTGAGTCAGGTGCTTGCTCCTGGACCAATCATCTGTGGCTAGAAGGCACTCTAGGAATACACCACCATTGGGGACCTCAGTAGTGATGATCATAGATCTTTTCTCTATAGTTATATCCTGAATGTGGCTCAGCTCCAACAGGCTTCCTGGGGTTTTATGCCAAATATTCAAAATCCTGGGACTGAGAATACATTCGGAACAGCTTGGGTCAGGTGACCACCCCTGGACCACTCAATAATGGGGAAGGGTCAAGTTCTGAAGTATAGACAAGGCTGCTAAGTGGCAGCTCTCTGAATGCAGACAGTTTCCAGAGAAGGGGGGTTTGCTGAACTGGTGAGTCACACCCAAAGGTGACGGTTACAAGATATTTGCTGAATAAATAAATGAAATGAGTGAATGATCTCATGAAAAAAGAGCAACTGGAAATTAATTCAAAATAGAACAATGACTTCAATATAAGAGTTAAAACCCTAAAACTCTTAGAATAAAATGTGTTGTTGTTGTTGTTAGGGTCTGACTCACAGCCACCCTGTGCACAATAGAATGGAACACCGCCCTGTGCTGGGCCATCCTCATAACTGTTGCTATGATTGAGCCCATTATTGCTGCCACTATGTCAATTCATCTCATTGAAGGTCCTCCTCTTCTTCACAGACCCTCCACTTTACCAAGTTTGATATTCTTCTCCAGGGATTGGGCCTTCCTGACTGTACTTTCTCCAAGACAGATTTGTTTGTTTTTCTGCTACACAATTATTCAAATGTATCAACTCGTCTATGATCTTCTGTATTCATGGTCACAACTTTCACATGCATATGAAACAAATGAAAATGCATGGCTTGGATCAAGCATAGCTTAGTCCTCAAAGTGAGAGCTTTACTCTTGAACACTTTAGAGAGGTCTTTTGCAGCAGATTTGCCTAATGCAATACACTGCTGATTTCTTGATTGCTGCTTCCATGAGTATTGATTTTTGATCCAAACAAAACATGTTGTTGTTGTGTTAAGTGCTGCTGAGTCAGTTCTGACTCATAGCGACCCTCTGCACAACAGAATGAAACACTGCCCAGTCCTGAGCCGTCTTCACAATTGTTGTTAAGTTTGAGCCCGTAGTTGTTGCCACTGTGTCAGCCCCTCTCAAAAGCAAAACATAGAGTATATAGTCATGAGTTCAGCTTTGCCTGTGGTTTCATAGACATGACACCAAAAGCAAAGGTAACTAAAGAAAAAGAAGGTAAATTGGATTTCATCAAAACAAAAGGTTTTCTTGGCTATAATCCTTAAGGAAATAAGTCAACAGGTCTTTCTTCCGCAGTGCTCTTAGGTGGATTTGAATCACTACCCTTTCGGTTAATGTTATTGTTAAGAGTCAATTATGATTCATAGCGACCCTACACAGGGTTTCTGAGGAGCAGCTGGTGAGTTTGAACCCCCCACCTTTGGGTTTGCAGTCCTACAGTGCCATATCAGGAGTCCTTTAGGCTAATGTTGTTGTTGTTAAGTTTCATGCAACCCTATACAGGGTTTCCAAGGAACATCTGGTGGGTTTGAACCATCAACCTTGTGGTTAAGTTAATGTTGTTGTTGGTAAGTGCCATCAAGTCGGTTCCAACCAATAGTGACCCTGTATAGTTTTTCCAAGGAGCGGCTGGTGAGCTTGAATTTTGAGTTTAAACCTTGTCGTTGCAAATTCACCTGGCAGTCCAGTGCATTATCCCACAGTGCCACACCAGGACTACCTTAAGGGCTACAGCATGGACTCCAACTCATGTTTCTTGTTGTTGTTTTTGTTAATAGTTGAGTACAAACTGTTTGCACCACCCAGGGACCATCGGGGGTCACCATGAACTGGCTCATAGGCAATGTTTCTGTTTTGGTTTTTATCCTTAGAAAATGTGACTTAATTCACATTCCTCAAATTTAGCAAGGCTTTCTTTCTTTTATGTGTACATGTGTGTATTGGCGATGGAGACATTGGAATTGTTTTCTCACCATTGTGACTCCATCTAGGGAGGTGGACATGGGAGGAGCCTTGTGTGCCCTCTACAGGCCAGTGTCAACTAGTGTTTTGTTGTTATTGTTAAGCGCCATCAAGTCGGCTCTCACTCATCGCTACCCTGTATAGGGTTTCCAAGGTATGGCTAGTAAATTTGAACTGCAAACCTTACAGTCCAGTGCTTATCCTACAGTGTCACACCAGGACTCCAACTCCTGTTTAGACTTCCAAATTTGTCTGCACTCTTCTTCTGGTGTGGAGTCCTGGTGTGGGGCCATAGGATAAGCACTGGATCTCAAGGTTGGTTTGAACCACAAGGTTGGTCATTCAAACTCAACAGCTGCTCCTTGGAAACCCTCCACAGGGTCGCTATGAGTTGGACCCAACTTGATGCACTTAACAACAACAACAACAATCCTCCTGGTGTGGCACTGTCAGATAAGCACTGGACTGTGAACCATAAATTGAAACCCGTCACCTACTCCTCGGAAACTCTATATAGGGTCGCTCTGAGTCAAACCGATTTGATGGCACTTGACAACAGCAATTCGCACTGGTGTAACACTGCAGGATAATGCACTGGACCTCAAGGTTGGTTTGAACCACAAGGTCGGCAGTTCAAACTCACCAGCTGCTCCTCAGAAACCCTTTATAGAGTTGCTATTAGTCAGAACTGACTTGACGGCACTTAACAACAACATTCTCATCTTAGTGCCTTGTCAAAATTGTCAAAAGTTACAAAATTAAGAAACAATTGTTAAGGCAATCCTTAAAATTTTCTACACCCTGACTAACCTACCTTAAAATTTTTTTTTTCTTTTTGGTAAAATACAAAAATAATGGAATTTTCCCATGAATTTCTTGAAGCAACTTCATGTCTATATTTATATATTTCAATCTGTATTCTTAGCAAATCATCTGAGAAGAATGGGGCATCAGGATTGGTGGAAGGCTCATTAACAACCTGCAATATACAGATGACACAACCTTGCTGAAAGCAACCAGTCCCTGGAAAGGACATCATGCTTGGTAAATAGAGCATCAGCATGAAAAAGAGGAAGACTTCAATGAGATGCACTGACACAGTAGCTGCAACGATGGACTCAAATACAACAACAGTTGTGAGGATGGCACAAGACCAAGCAGTGTTTCCTTCTGTTGTGCATTGGGTCGCTATGAGTTGGAGAGGACTAGATGGCACCTAACAACACCACCAATGTACATGTTTGTATGTATCTATAAACAAAATATTTGTCAATTCAACATGTTTTACATGTCCATTTCAGTGACATTGATTAAGTTCACAATGTTGTGCAGCCATCACCATGATCTCCTTTGAGATTAGTCTCTCAGCATCAACAGAAATTCAGTGTTCCCTAAGCAATGTCAAGTTACCTTTTTGTATCATTAGGATAACTTTAGAATTATGGCAGAAGGGCAAGTATAGAAAAAGAATGTCAGCTTTAGTCATCTAGTAGAGCTCAGTTGCAGTCAGTCAGGAGAGGGGAGAACTGTGTGGTTACTAGAGTTTCTTCAATAGATCCAGAAAGAACTGCATAGTCTCACTGGGATCTAAGCTGTGGAATGAGGAGTAAGAGAAGCCTGCTGATGCAGCATGTGTATAAAAGGGACTTAGTGCTCACAGTGGTGAAACAACTTGTATTTGAGAATTTTACTGGTTTGTAAACAATATTGAAAAAACTTTGGCATTCATTATATTCATGTTTAATGGACTTGATTTATGAATTATTAGATCATAGCCATTTACTAGACATATGTCTAAGAGCAAGTAACTTAAATTTCTTATGCTTGGGTTTCCTCATATTAATATGAGATAATATTAATGCATCAAGAAAAGATGGAAGGAATACACAGAGTCATTGTACCAGAAGGAAATGGTTAATGTTCAACCATTTCAAGAGATACCATATGAACA
>NW_006408559.1:2109872-2117042 GCF_000296735.1 Chrysochloris asiatica
TGGTGAGGTTGGCCCAGGATCGAACATTGTTTCGTTCTGCTGTGCATGGAGTCGCTATGAGTCGGTTCCGACTCGATGGCACCTGACAACAACAACAATATTACTTATCTCATAAGTTTGTTGTGAGAAATTAATGAGTTCATACAAGAGTTTGTAATAGTGCTTGATTTTTAGGGAGTGCTCAACAAATTATTATTCTTTTATTTGAAGAGGTTTTGTTTGCTAGATTCTGTATTTGAGGGCAGTGTTTAAAAAGTTAAGCAAATATATTACATTTATAAATTCAATTTACAACAGAGGTGAAAAATGTGGTAGCCTGCTTCCATAAAGATTTACAGTCTTGGAAGCCTGTGGGTCAGAATCCACTCAACAGTAGTGGATTTTCATTTGTGGGGGGGATTTGCAATGCTTAAACCCATTGCCAATGGGTTGGTTATGGTTCACACTGACTCTGTAAGGCAGAGCAGAACTGTCCCATAGGGTTTCCAAGGCCGTTACCTTGACGAAAGTTGACTGTCATATCTTTCTCCTGCAGAACAGCTGGTGGGTTTGAACTGCCAACCTTTTGGTTAGCAGCCCAATGCTTGACCCACTTTACTACCAGGGCCCCTTCCGAAAGATTACAACCTTGGAAAACCTATGGGGCAGTTCTGCTCTGTCTTATAGAGTCGATATGATACGAGCTCCCAGTTTTAGTGTGCAATCTCAAGTACAGGACAGACTTTTGGGGGACAATTTAGAGAGACATATGTTTTAGGGACTCATCAGCAGAACCTGGGTTCAAGGAGAGCACCAAAAATCTCAAATCTATTGTTGTTGAGTCCATTCAGACTCATAGTGACCCGACAGGACAGAGTAGAACTGGCCCGTAGGGTTGCTAAGGCTGCAGGCTTTAGGAAGCTGACCACTACAGCTCTCTCCTGCAGAACGGTTGGTGGCTTCGGACCAATGACCTTTAGTTCACAGCTGAAGGCTTAACTGTTGCACCACCAGTACTCCTTTGGAGAGAAAAGGGCTCCTTGAAATGACTGTTTAAGCTGTCTTAGATTTGGAAACAGAAAACATTAGTGAATTAATGAGTCTTGTCCATCTTGCCCAATCCCCTTCAAATATAAACAAACTCACCTTGGCATTTTTAACCTGTCATACACTACTTCCTTATACAAACCCTTTGTCTCGGCAGCTGTTCAACAGTCTCCCCAACTTTTAGGGAGTCCCCAAGGGTGTTTCCATGTTCTCAGGGACAGTGATGCATCATCACCATCAAGACCACAGCAGTCACTTGTCATTTGCACCAAGCAATTTGCATGTTTGATGGTAATTGGGATCACTAATAACACCCAGCACTTACTGTGTGCTTCCGGGGTGCCAGGCCTGTTCTGAGTCCTTTAGGTGTATTGTCTCTTAACTTCCTCATCGTGAGTGAAGAGACATGAGCTTAGAGGTCACACAACTGGCGAAGGTTGTATAGCTAGGAAGTGGCACCACCAGGCCTTGAACCAGGCAGGCTGAATCCATGGAACTTGACTGCCCAGGAGAGGCCCATGGCTTCTGACAGAATTTAGGGAGGGAGCTCTTGGGTCAGTACTCTCTGTAGAAATGCAAATCTCTCCCAGGACAGGCCTGATGTTCCCCCAAATGTAAAACTCCCTTACCAGTAACCATTTGCCTGACTCAAGGCAAGCCCTGTGTGTCAGAGTAGAACTGTGTTCCATAGTGTTTTCAGTGGTTGATTTCTCAGAAGCAGATTGTCCTTTCTTCCAAGGTACCTCTGCATAGACTTGAACCTCCAACTTTTCAGTTAGCAGCCAAGTGCACCACCCAGGGACTAGAAAACTCCCCTGAAGTTGTCCAAATAGTCCCGGGTTCCCTTCAGTCCTTAAAGGGCTAGAGCCCTGCACTTTCCAAATAGAGCTAGGGAGGAGACAGGCTGCTGCTCTCTGGAATTGGAGGCAGTTTCCCACTGAATCCTGAAGAACTTTTTGTGTAAGTAGACCTGCAGACCCTGCCTCGTTCAGTCTCTTCATCCTCATCGTCCTCCGGGCATACACAAGTGAACACTGCCTTCCATTGCTGAAACCTTCCTGGAAGTCAACTTGGCAAGCCTGTCCCACAATACAAAGCCATAGCAGGTGGCCCTGAAGGTAGCTGTTCAAAGTGAGGCACACAGCACTTCTTTATGTACTAAACATACTAGGTGAGTTCCTATCTCTCTCTGGTGCTCAAATCTCTTCCAACATCCTTTCTGCTCTTTAGCCATCTGCTTGATGTCCGTAAGAATCCTGCGCATCTTTTGAGGCTCAATCAAGGTACACCTCTTTGTGAAATTTCCCACATTATTCGGGCTCCCTGGAGCATTTACTATTTGTTTCTACACTCATTTGTTCTTAGCATATATTGTACCTTTTTATATGAGGTCAATCAAGTGACCATGAGCTTATTGCACACAAGACCAAGTTGGGGACCTTCTCCAGTGTCTACGTTTCTGAGCCCCAGCCATTTACCAAGGCATTATTGAATATTTATTGCCTTACTCTGGGCCCCAGAGTTAAGTCTTCTTAGGTCAACTCTTCTTTCTTCCTTAAAGAGGTTGTCACCTAACCATTAACTTGTACCGTTTTCATTTTGCATGATTCTGTTTGTATTTTCTGACTTTCCTGTGACAAAGAACTTAATTAGAATCAGCTCAAGAACTTAGTTAGAATCAGCTCTCCTTTCTTCTACTAGGATGGATTTGCATTGCTCTTTTTCCAAGAATGATTCAAGAATCTTAGGTCATCCAGACTGGAGAGCCTGCCATAGAACACCTGAGGTTCACAGGCTCATTTGTCCTGAGAGTCATTTACATTTCTGAGGAGAGGGACACAAGGGTCTTTCTTTCAATACACGTTTACTGAATGTCTGCTATGAACCAGGCATTACACTAGATGTTTGTATATAGCCATGAACAATATGCGATCTCCACTTTGCTGAAGTTTCAGAATTGTGGAGGATACAGAGGTTTAAATGGATTGAGAAATGGAAAAAGACAACAGTGCTTTGAAACATTTTTTTTTACTATAATCCAAGTAAAAAATGAATTTTACATCCAGAACAAACACACATGCCTATGCATATACATGCATATATTTGAGATACAAGTTTCACAAAACAAGAGCTTTACTAAGTTGGATGCACACTGATACTTTCTACTTATGCATGTTGGTCATGATCCAGTAAGTTAATTTTGTATTTCATCAGTGAGGATAGGCATGCCGGCTGAAAAACCCTAAGAGTACAACTTAGAGGTCAGGCTAATGGTTTTCGGACCTGGCTTCATCTCTTACTGTCTGGGTTTGGGCAGGGGATCTTTAAAATGGCAATAATAGTGGTAGTGGTGGTTGTTAGCTGCCACTGAGTTGGCGACTTTATTTATAACAGAAGGAAATGTTGCCGGGTCCTTTGCCATCTTCATGATTGTTGGTATTTGGGTCCATTTCTGTGGCTATTGTGTGTCAGTCCTATCTCATGGACTCTGCTTGAGTATTAATGGGAAAGGGCTTAGAACAGGGTCTGGCATATTGTTTGTTGTTGTTCAGTGCCACTGAGTCGGTTCCGACTCATAGTGACCCTGCACAGGGTTTCCAAGGTGTAGCCAGTGATATTGAACTGTTGATGTTACGGTTCAACACAACCTTTGGGTTCAGCGCATTAATCCACAGCACCACACTAAGATATTATAAGGGTTTTATAAATGTTGGTGGTAGGATAAAGAAAGGGTCAAAACACTCAATCCTAGGAAACAGGGAAGACATCCTAGAGGATAGAACATTGATGTTGAAGGAGCAGTAGAAATTATTCAGGTAGATTTAAGCAAGTGAATGGAGGGAGTTAGAGAGAGGTGAAGAAAGTTCTGGGAACAGCTGGTGCAAAAGTTATGAGGTAGGCGAACTTCCTGCCCCATGTGAACATTCTAGTTTGGTTGTAACCTGAGGGAGGATTACGTGACAGATGAGGTAAGAGATGATAGCAGAGATGAGATTAGGAAAGCCACCTGAAAGAATTTAGACTTTAAGCACAATGAGATCTTATTAAGAGTTTTCAGCAGGGCCATGACATGATATACTTTTTTGAAAGACCATTCAAACTGGAGTGTGGAGAATGAATTGGAGAGGACAATTTGGGAAGCAGGGAGACTGTAAAGAATCTATTGTAGTATTTTGATGAGACAGGACAGGGGTCTGAACCGAGGTAAGAAAGGACTCAAAACAGTTTTAAAGATTTAGTTGGATATGGAGACTTTAGGAAGAGTAATGATCATTCCCAGGTTTCTGGGTGGGAAAGCACTCATTTTCTTAGAAAATGCTGGAGAGGCAGATATTGGAATTAATTGTTAAAAAGAAAAATTCCTTGCTTTTGCTAAGCTATTTTTTTTTTTTAGTTTGGGATAGTTAGTAACTCCCTAATAGAATGGTTATTAGCCAAAGGCATGCAGAAGAATCACTGGGGGTGGGGGTGGGGGTGTTGAAGGAGGCTTGTTAAAACTTCAGGTTTCTAGGCTAGCAAGTCAAGATTCTTTAGTACCAACTGATACCAGGTGCTGTGGATGCAGGTAATACCCTGATCATACTTCCAATCCCACATAATATTTATCGCAGCACTATTCACAGTAGCTAAAAAGGGGAAACGACCCAAATCTCCATCAGCAGATGAATGGATAAATAAAATACGTTATTTATGTGTGGCGCTGTCGGAGAAGCATTGGACTTCTAACTGTGAGGTTGGTGGTTCAAACCTATCAGCTGCTCCTTGGATACCCTATACAGGGCCGCTATGAGTCAGAATAGATGTGATGGCACTTAACAAAAACAATATACTCATATGTCTCAGTTCTCTAGTACTAGTTTAACAAAAATGGCACAAGAGGATGGCTGTAACAAACGGAAATTTGTTCTTTCCCAGTTTAGGAGGCTAGACTTCCAAATACAGGCGAGAAGGGTTTCTCTGTCAGCTCTGGAGGAAAGTCCTTCTATCTCTTTTCAACATCTGTGCTCCTTGGAGATCTTCATATGTCTTCTTGGTCATCTTCCCCTGGATCCAGAAGATTCTCAGTGCAGGGACCCCCAGGACCAAAGGATGTGCTCCACTTAACAGCTCTTCTTTCTTGGTGGTGTCTTCTTCTCTGTTTATGTTTTCTAAGACAAAAGGGACGCAGGCCCCACGCCTAAGGAAACTCCCCTTTCGAGGATAAGGCTGTGACCCCAGTAAGGGTGTTGTATTCTATCCTAATTCCCTGACAACTGATTCGCTGATCACACCAGATCCCATCACAGCGGATGATTACATCATTACACAACACTGAGAATCATGGATCAGCCAAGTTGACACATTTTTGGAGGGATAAAATTCAATCCATGACACCATATGCTGACAAGTCGGTTCTGACTCATAGTGACCCTGTAAAGTTTCCGATGATCGACTGGTGTTTTGAACCTCCAACCTTGCAGTTCCAACTGACTTTGGGGCCATATATCCTACAGCCCCACACCAGGACTCCATGACACCATATGAACCACACTTTATGTTGTTGTTAAGTGCCATCGAGTCGGTTTGACTCAAAGCGACCCTGTATAGGGTTTCCGAGGAGCAGCTAGTGAACTTGAACTGCTAACCTTGTGGTTCAAACCGACTTTGCAGTCTATCTCGCATTAACCGCCACATTAGGACTCACTTTATAGCTGTGAATTATTCAGTCATAAAGAGAGATTAAATTCTTATACCTGGTACATCGATGAATCTTGAAAACATGCTGAGTGAAATATACCAGACACAAAAGGGCAAATATCTAGAATAGACAAAATAATTGCAAGTTTTTGCTGAAAGGAGCACTGAGTTTCTGCTCGAAGTGATGCGGCGCTTTTGGAAATGAAAAATGAATTCCACACGGTGATTGTAATTAATATCATTGCATTGTACTTACAAATGGTTTAAAATGGTAAACGTTTTGATATATGTTTACCAATGCTTTTCACAATAAAAAAATAAATTTACAAAGAAAAACTTCCTTCCTGTCTCAAACGTTATTTTCCTAGCTTCTACCCCTCCCAACTTCTCAGCCACCTGCTCAATTCCTATGCTTCGGATTCCCTCCACTATCATGAAAGATGCACGAAGGCAAGGGCATTTTCTTGCTAAAAACTGCATTTAGGACAAGATTTGGCACAGTCAGAGCCTTCTTGAAATGTTCGCTGAGCGAATAAATTAACGCGTTGCTTATACAATTTTTGTTTTTAAGTATCTGTGCAAGCTTTGAAATAGGGAAGCAAAGGTCATTCCAAAGAGAGGGTGAGGATGGGTTTGGCAAGGCAGCGCCGAGGAAAATTCTGGGAAGCCTCTTTACGCGTGTCGGGGAACCCTCTAAAGGTTCGAATCCCCGGTGTTGGAGGGCAAGAAATGTTCCTATTTCCAGATCAGCAACCATTTTGGTTGCCTGCGCCACTTCTCCTGGGCGCCCACAGGTCCCGAAGGCAGTTGCTTTCGTAATTCCGTCCCCTCAAAATTTTGAGGGCGCAAGGGTAAAGTGAGGCCGGTGGGAGCGCCAGGAGTCCCTGGCCGCAGTCCACTCCCGGGTGGCCCCGCAGGGCAGGAGCTCCGATCTCCCCATCATGGCGGCTGCCGGGCGGGGAAGCCGAACCGTGCGTCGCGTGCGTGCCTGCTCTGCCTCCCCTCCCCCTCCTCGGCGGCGGCGGCGGCGGCAGAGGCGGCAGAGCTCGCCATTGCCGCTGGTGGCAGGAGGCTGCGAGGAGCCGGCGCGGTCGCAGTCTCCACGGCGCAGGCCCACGGTAGCGCAGCCGCTCTGAGGTGAGTGCCCTACCGCGCAATCTCCAGCTATTTCAGCCCCGGCGCAGCCGCAACACGCCGCCCGCCCGCCGGCCGGCCGGCCCGCCCCGCAGCCGGCACCCTGCCGCCCCCGGCTCCGGGCCTGGGCCCCTGCCGGATTTGGTCCGCCTCGGGCGGGGGGCCCCGGCCCGGCCCCGTCAAACCGCCACCCCGAGGATGAGCAGGCCGCACTAGGCCCCAGGCGTCCTGGCGGGCTCGGGAGGGAGGCGCTGCCCTCCAAGAGCCTTAGGGGTTCCAGCCTCCCCCGCTGCCCGGGGCTCTCGGGGCCGCGGCCTCCTCCCAGCCCTGGAA
>NW_006408559.1:2117142-2165962 GCF_000296735.1 Chrysochloris asiatica
GCCGGGCCCGGGAGCGGGAGGTGGGCGGGCTGCGCGGGACCAGAGCAGCGGCTCCCCGCTCGCCCCCTCGGCCCTTCCCGGGTCTGGTCCGCGGGCGGCGCGGCGCGGCAGAGCCCGGCTAGGGCGCGGGAGCCGCTGTCTCCTCCAGGGAAGGAGGCTGGCTCTTGGGGCGACCTCCGAGCCTTCCCTCCTGCCGGGGTGGCGTGGGCTTGTTATCCAGGTGGACTGGGGGACGCTGGAATATGGCGCGTTGCCCACCTCTTGCAAGTTAGGAGGCGGCGGCAGTTCGAGGAGGAGGAGGAGGGCGCAAAGTCCTTTTGTACGCAGAAATAAGGAGCGACATTGTGTCTTCTTCCCAGCAGAGATGCTGCCTTGGAGGGGCCTCGGCTCTTCCTGCGCCTGGGGTGGTGGTCCCCTGGGGAAGGGCGTGTGGGAGTGGCGGCGCCCCCTGAGGTAGCCGACCCTTAACTACTGGAAGCACTGGTTGACCCGACCTTTGGGGGCTCCAGGGTTTGCCATTGCATGTTATCCGCTTCACTTTGCAGTGGTGTCGACTGCTTCTCTCACCTGTTGTGTCGTTACTGCTGGTCCTAAAGTTTCAATAGTGCATCTGACTGTGCCCACCAGCGTTTGGAGGTGTTAAAATAATCTTCTTATTTTGAAGGCTTCAAATGATGGTTCCAACTGGTGGGAGGAGCCATTGCCTGTTCTCCATCCCTGTTTAAAGCGTTAGAAGAGACTCTATTAATTGCTTACTTTAGAGCTGGTGTCAAATTGTGCTTGATTCTAAGGCCAGAGCAGAAATTCATTCACCTTTTCAAAAGTGCGGTGAGGCAGTGTTTTGGAAACTCTTCAAGGGAAAGAGTGTAGGGTGTGTCTGACAGTGCTAGACAGGAGGATGGGTAGGGGCAAAGCACAGTTTTGTCCCAGGGCATCATCTGTACCACAGTGGTCATTTTCCCATTTCAAGTCAACCCTGCCCTTTAAGAAGTTCCTTTTCCTTTGGCCTTGAACAGTAAACAGTAAGTTAATAGGCTGTTCCTCACTGGGGGATGGGGGTAAGGGGACGGGACCTTGGAGTTGTTGCTTTTCTTTTTTTTGATTGAGTAGTATCTTGACCTCGAGGAATTCTGTTTGAAAATTCTGTGAGCTATTCCATAAGGCAGTGCAAAAATGAATGCCAAACAAAACAGCTTGACTAATTCTATCTGCACATTTGAGTGTAATTTCCTGATTTTATGAGTGTGAAGGCAAACATACAATTATCACATGTAATGGAGTATATTTATTCTTAACTTGGGTCCTAAATTGTGTACAGAATTTTTTTTTTTTTTTTTTTGACTGTCAAGGAGCTATTTTTCTCTCTCTTCTGATAGGAGTTAGACCTAGCTTTCAACAGTTTCTGTTTTTGGTGAGGGAAAATTTGGCAGCAGATATTGGTGATGGTTGTATATGATTAATTGATGTCACTATATTGTACACGTGGAAAAAGTTAAATTGGCAAATATATATATATTTTGTAACACTAAAAATTATATAGACTACAATATTAACTATGTCAAAATGCACAGAAAAATACCATTGGTGATATTCTTGTTTTAATTTGTTTAAATCTACATGTGGATTTATTTTTACTGATTATTAAATAAAAAGGTAACATATCCCTCCAAGAGGTTGTAAAGTTAACTTTTCATAAACTAACTGTTGGTAAATTAAAAACACCACCACCACCAAAAAAAAAAACCCAGGTCCCCTCGGGGTGTGCTGGGATGGGGTGGGCAAGTCAGATTAAGACTGCTTTACTATCCTTTTTTTGTTGTGATGCTGTATAGCGTTTCCTAGGAGCAGCTGGTAGGTTTGAACAACTGATCTTGTGGTTCACAGTCCAGTGTTGATCCTACAGTGCCTTACCAGGCGTCCCTTAGACCATTAGTATTTGAAGGCCTTTGATTATATCATGAGTGTTATCCGTCTTAAACTCAACTTATATAAGGGAAAATGATTTTTTGTCTAGTAGTTAGTGGTCATATTTTCCTTTAGAGAAATGGACTTACTCCCAAACCATGAGTTTTCTTGGGTACTATAGGAAGTGAGGGACTGGGTCCAGATACTAAGGTATTGAAGGCGAAAAGTCATGCATATTTTGTTGGGATCCAAAATTGCTTTTTTGTTGCTCTGCTTTGTTTTTTAATTACAACTTTGCCTGTATCTCTAATTTTGTCAGGGAGCTGAAGGTAGCGTCCCATGATTTAAATATAGGGAAACCTGTGAGCCCGACTTAAGAACTGCTTTGCTTTTCTAGGTCTTGCATTTTCTCCCGCCTTTGCCAGTCTTGCTACTATTCTAATGCTGGCTTAAATGGGAAATATTTGAGTTTTTCTGCTTTGACAGGTTTTTGCCATACAGAGATTCTAGCTTTGGCAGGTTTGTTGTTGTGCAGTGGAGTTGGTTTTAACTCATAGCAACCCTATATAGGGTACCCGAGGAGCGATTGGTGAGCTTGAACTTATGATGACCTTGCTGTTCAAACTGACCTTGCAGTCCAGTGCATTAACCAGCAACACAGGTTTACTGTACCTGAATTTGCAAGACCCCCCCAGTAGGTTCAAGCAAACCTCTGGATTGACTTCAAGAAGGATTTTATGTAAAATAACGCCAAAGGGTGATTTAAGGAAAATGTAAGCTCCTGAGGTCTGGCATTATATTGTATACCTCTCTCCTTATTAAGGGACTCAGTGCATTTTGGGGACTGAAATGAGGAATGATAATGATTACAGTTGAACATTTTCACAATTATTTAGACAGGTGTGCTGATGGGTTAGGTCTGGAGGGACTAGGAACCCATAGAAGCAGTCTCCAGCCCTACCTCTGGAACTGGAGGGGAACACAGAAGCTCTGCAGTCTGTCTGATGTCTGTCTTTAAGCCAGAAGTGGGCTTGTTCATCCACTCAGCATCACTGAAAAGATGGAGGGCTTGAGGGGAACTCCTGTGGGCTGTTAAGTTTCCTTAAGTATCTAACCTCCCAAGTGTTTGAATGTCCCATCTCTGGGGCTGTAATTAGTCCAGGAAACGGGATGTTTGAATTTAGATGTTTGTATGTGACTATGTGTGATGCTTATTAGTACATATATTAGAATAGTATGTGTAGGGTTAATCACACAGATAATTGCCACTCTTTGATTTCATAAAAAAAAAAAAAATAAATAAAAATCTCAGACCACGTTCTTTGCTATAGATTGTTCTTTGTTCTGTCATGTTTTCCTCGAGAGCTAAACATTTTTAGCCTGAGTGCACCCAAATAGAATTTTCCATGAACACAATGCAAAAGAAACCCACTTGTTAAGTTTATTTTAGAAACATTACATGTATACCGAGTCTAATGTGTTTTGAGGCTCAGGATACCTGTTGATTTTTATGCATTATGTATCATCTAGCTCCCTTATTAAAAAAAACCAAAACCATTGTGTTGGATTATCCACCCTAGGTTTTGCAGAAAGCACTATTATTCATCACTGCTCTACTAAAGTGAACAGACTTGAAGAGAAATAGTAAAAGGAGGTAACAAATCCATTGCAGGTGTTTCCAGAAGATTACAGTCACATCGAGCTATTGAAAACTTTTCATCCGGGAGCAACAGGAATGCATTGCCTGAAGTTTTAGTATAATGTAGACAAAACTTGGAAAATGAAAAATAAAATTTTCACTGCACAAGGAAAAGAAATGAAGTTCAGATTAGGTTAATGTGCTTTTGACCACACTCAGTAGAATTTCATTACTGAAGCTTCAAAAATATGGCAGCAAGTAAAATTAATATGAACTGAAGAAAAGCTAGAAAAAAACTTTGTGGAGTTGTTCGAATCTATTAAACAAAAACCCAAACCAGGTAGGACCACTAGACCGATCCCTTGAGACACAGTTATATTAATAATAGCTACCACTTAGAAAGGAGTCCTGGTGTGGCGCTGTGGGTTAATGCGCCAGACTGCAAAGCTGTTTGAACTGCAAGGTCGGCAGTTCAAGCTCACCAGTCACTCCTCGGTAAACCCTATACAGGGTCGCTATGGGTCGGAACTGATTCGACAGCACTTAACAACAACAACAACCACTTAGAAAATAATCTGGCAGTAGGGATCTTCTCCTGAATATGAGTCTGGTAGTTCATCTGCCTTGTCCCACAACAAACTAGTTTTGTTTAGAGCCCTAAATACATCAGATAAGTTAAGGAAGCCATGTCCAGTAAGGGAGTATCTGTGTGTTAGGGAAGGGTTAGTGGAGAAGAGAAGAGAATAGAGAAGATGGGATTGGGAAAAGATCTGATAAATTGAAATAATCACTAGAAGTTGGGGCTTGGAGATTTTTACAGAAATTTTCAGGTTTACTTAGTTTCTTTTGTATGGGGTAACAGTTTGATAATTGGAACAACTTTTTATAGTAATTGCATTGTCTAGGACAGAAACCTAGTATTTAGATTACTTCATGCATGCTGATTTCTGTGGTTACAATGTGAAAAGTTGGGCTGACAGTTCAAGTGGACATTTTCTTGAGCACTCTATAGTGGTATTTGTTGGATAAATGATGCCAAAACCTTTTCATAATAATCATAAAGAATGAGTTCTGTATGCATGTACATTGAGATCATGTTTTAAAAAACACTTGTGTTTTCGCATTGATAATTATAAAGTGCTTTTCAGAACTTTGGGAGTCTGTTTTGTTGCTGCTACTGAATGCTAATGTGCTCAGGCTGGCAGCTAAACCTACCAAGAACCAGAGGTAATGAGGAAATGTCCCCATGAAACATTGCTTAAAGCTGTGGACTAGAAATGGGGAGCCAGGACTGGGAGACCAAATTCTTGTTTTAAATTCAAAAGCGGGTGAGACATATAGTCCACTGAGAAAGAGCCTCCTGAAGAGTGCTCTTACTTTGGGAGTTTTGCCATTGATTTCACGGCATGTGCTAGGTGTTGGAGCAACAAACCGTGGCCCTTATCTAGTCGAAAGGAGCCCTGGTGGCACAGTAGTTAAGCACTTGACTGCTGACCAAAGGTTGTCAGTTTGAACCCACCAAGGGAAAAGGCTGAGGCAGTCGATTGGCTTCTGTAAAGATTTCTAGCCTGGGGAATTCTATAGAGCATTCCTCCTCTGTCCTATAGGTCACTGTGGGTTGGAATTGATTTGGCTGCAGTGAGTTTGGTTTTTTGCCTAGTAGGAGAGAAAGATTTGGGCTCAATTATAATACAGCTTAATTGAGAACTAAAATAAAGCAAGAGTGATACAGTATTTTGGGGGAGGAAGAAATTCCTTCTTCAGTAGAGGTGAGATGCAGGAGAGTAAGTGAGGTAAGGAAAAACTTACCATGTAGGGAAGAGATGTTTGAGGTAGACTCTGAAGAATAACTTAACTGCTTTACTGATAGAGAAGAAAGGCAAGAGGAGGGGCTGATAGAAGAAATAGCCAGTAGATTATGCTTTACTTGGGGAGTAGTAGGCAATGAAGGTAGAAGCGCTAACCCAAGTGCACATAACAACAACAACAACAATGGAATGTCATGCTTCTGCTCATGGACTTTTTTCTGTAGGCATTTAGGGGACCTTAAGATTTACAGCCTCGGAAACCCTATGCAGGGTCACTATGAGTTGGAACCAACTCCACGGCACATAACAACAACAACAAAAGTTTTGGAGGGACCAGTTCCTGGAGACGGATATCATGTTTGGTAAGGTGGACGGTCAGAGAAAAAGGAAGACCCCCAGTGAGATGGATTGGCAAAGTGGCAGCATCAGTGGCCTCCAGTGTGGCAACAATTGTGAGGTTGGCCCAGGATCGGGCAGTGCTTCGTTCTGCTGTGTAAAAGGTCGCTGTGAGTCAGTACCAACTTGATGGCACCTAACAACAACAACAAAGAGTTATGAGTAGTAGATGATTCTGGTTTTTAAAAAGATGCCATGTGAAGGAAAGATCGGAGAGCTGTGAGACTGTTGTGTTGTAAGAGGAGACAGATTCTTTTTACGTTTACACTTGTCAGAATTGGGTCACAACTGAGTATGGGGAGTCAGAGATGACTGAGGATTATGTTTGGTTAGTGGATGATGATGCCTTTAAGCTAGGGAATACACAGGAAGAACAGATTTTGAGGAGAGTTTTAATAGGACATGATTCTAGATGTGTTCAGAAGTCTGAGAATCTGAGTAAGTCAGGTAGGTAGCTAGAGATTTGGCTGGAGCTCAAGGGGGCAGTGGGCATCAAGTAAGAGTTTGTATTCATCAGCATGCTGTCATGTAGAGTGTAATAGTTAAGTGCTTGTGAGGCAGTTCTGACTCGGAGCGACCCTGTATAGGGTTTCTGAGGAGCAGCTGGTGAGTTTGAAAAACTAAGGGCAACTTTGGGGAGCATGTACATCTTAGGGTGCAGTGGAAGCAGGGCCTATGGAGGAAGTTAAAAATATGGTTAGAGAAATAAGATAAATGGCGGAGGGTTGAGTGGTGTTAAGGGAAATTCAAGAGGAAATTTAGTAATATGAACTAGATTTAGCAAGTAAGACAAGAATTTTCTGTATGTGTGTATTTTGCTGGGAATCAATGATTCAGACCTATGCTTAAAAATAGACCCTGTTAATCCCCTCTATCATGGGAATTGTAGTGTAAAACCTTTAGAAGGTGAGTCCCAGTGAGAGGCCTGCCTTAACATCTCTTTTCCATACATTTCTCACAATTAGAGATTGATTTGGGTTAACTGTCTTTAAAATGCAAATTTTTTTTTTTTTAAATGTTTTATTGTGGATTGTGTGATAGTTTACATGGGAGAACATAAGTTTTACATTCATTCTATCATACATCATTTCATTGCCATAGATATCATCCCATCCATGCATCATCACCCCCCCCAAAGGGTATACCCTGGAAATCTGCCCCCGCGTGGTCCTCAGCCCCTTTCCCTCTCTGGATCTCAAGTCCCCAGCCACTCCATCTCTTCACGTCATCTTCTCTGCCTCCATCTCAGTCCTCACTGCTTCTCTGGGTAGGGTCCCACTCTCCACTCTTCTCCATTGATGGTCCCAGGGCCCTCTGCCCCTAGACTGTAAAGTTAATCACTCCCCTTCTTGCTATAAAATATCCACCTTTACATTTCCAACCCTCACAATGAGTCCTGATAACAATTATTCACTATTGCATCATAAGAGACTCATCTGCATGTCATTTCAACAGCCCTTCCTGGACAGGCTGGACACTATTCACTGGAGACTCTACCTTCCTCCACGTCCTCTGGGTCTAGGTTCCCTCTTTACCTTTGTATCCCTCCCCCTATTTTGAGTAGCCAATGTCAAAGTTGCCCATCCCTGTCTACTCTTTGTGTGGAGGGGGTGGGAATGATTCTTGCAGCAGGAATTTGTTTCCTCTTTTGAGCTACTGCTTTTAGAGTAAAATACAAATTCTTCAGTGGTTTTGCAGTTCATGGTAAGTGCAGGGATTGTCCTAGAGTTTATAGTTCTGTGGTTCTTAGACATAACTTTGGCTGTGTGACTGAACAGTTTTGTGTGGGTGCCTCTATACTTTTCTAGGGAGAGGATCTATACTTTTATGAGATTCTCTTGACACAGAAAAGTCAAGGGCCTCTTCAGGAATGCAAATGACTTAGTCAAGTGTTGGTCCTGTCAATTGGCTGAGATCAGTTACCTAATTGACCTGGATAAGTCAAGGGGAAGAGCATTTGAAGTAGTCCTGGTGTTGCAGTGGTTGAGCGCTTGGCTGCTAATTGAGTGGTCGGTGGTTCAAACCTCATCGAGAGAAAGATGTGGTTGTGTGTTAAAATTTCGATTGTTGTTAAGTGCTGTCAAGTCAGTTCTGACTCATAACAACCCAGTATAGGGTTTCTGACGAGCTATTGGTAAGATTGAACCACCATCCTAGTGGTTCAGACTGCCTTGTGTTCCTGTGCTTATCCATCCCCGCCACACCAGCCTTGGAAACCCTATGGGGCATCTCTACCTTGTCCTAAATGTAGAGTTGCTATGAGTCTGAATTGTGTTGATGGATGTCTCAGGTCAAGTGAAAAACTTGTGTAAAGATGAGGCATTGCTGGGAGATAGGAATTGTTAGGTGCCCTCGAGTGGGTTCCAACTCAGTGACTCTATTTACAAGAGAACGAAACACTGCTCAGTCCTGTGCCCTTCTCACAATTGTTATGTTTGGGCCCATTATTGCTGCCACTCCATCTCATTGGGAGTCTTCCTCTTTTGTTGACCCTCCATATACCAAGCATGATGTCCATCTCCAGGGACTAGTCCTACCTGACTGTACAAGAGACTCAAAAGCTTCTAAGGAGCAATCCAGCTGTACTTTATCCAGATCACGCTTGTTCTTTGTTTGGCAGTCCATGGTACTCTTCAGTTTTCTTTGCCAGCACCATAATTCAAATGCATCAATTCTTCCTTGGTTTTTCATATTCATTGTATAGCTTTCACATGCACATGAGGTGATTGAAAAAGATAGGAGCTGGATCACCCAAAGGAATCGGGGAGGAGACTGCCAGAGCTAAGCGTAACCACTTGCAGAAATTTGTCAAGTCTTCTGGCTTCCTTGGCTTTTTATACTCTGAACTCTTCAATAACCTTATATGTATGCGAAAGCTGGACAGTGAATAAGGAAGACCATAGAAGAATTGATGCTTTTCAGTTATGGTGTTGGAGGAGAATATTGAGAGTGTCATGGCCTGCCAAAAGAACCAATAGATCCGTTTTGGAAGAAGTGCAGCCAGAGTGCTCCTTGGAGGCCAGGATGGTCAAACTTCGTCTCATACTTCGGACATATTGTCAGGAGGGAGCAGTCACTGGATTAAGGATATCATGTTTGGTAAGGTGGAGGGTCAGAGAAGAAGAGAAAGAGCCCCAATGAGATGGATTGGCCAAGTGGCAGCATCAGTGGACTGAAGCATGGCAACAGTAGTGAGGTTGGCCCAGGATTGGGCAGTGTTTTGTTCTGCTGTGCATAAGATCTCTATGAGTCGGCACCAACTTGATGGTACCTAACAACAACAACTTGTTATTGGGTGTTGCCGTTTCTGACTTACAGTGAGCAGCTCTATGCACAACAGAAAGAAACACTGTCCAGTCCTACGGCAGCTTCACCATTATTTTGTTTGGACTCAGCCTGTTATATGGTTATCTTCCTACTTATACACTAGGTACAACAGACTCTGGACAGGGGGCGGGTGTGTGTGTGTGCGCAAATTACTATTGTTTTAAAGGGAAAATGTGTTTTGAAAGAAAGCGAAATGGTTCATAGTTTGTATTGAAAATTCACATATAAGTTAGGAGTTGCATATACTGTGGAAATTTCCTGAAATGCACAAGTGTTCCAATCTAGTGATGTGGGGAAAGGCATTTATTTGTTCTGAAGTTTTCTGATTAGGAAATGAAAATAACATACAGGAGCATTCTGAATGCTTTGACATGGAAGATAGTTTAATGCTAACAAATTGCTAGTATCCACATTTCTAAATCATGAATAAAATTTAGAAGTTCAAACAATTAAAAAATATTCTATACTAGAACTTACTTGATTCCTAAAGTATGTTTCATTGGAAATTTTAGGTAATTTATTTAGTTTTTTAAAACTTTCTTCCTCTCATCTTTAGAGCTTTGAAATGAGGTTTGGAGACAGTTTTGTTAGTCCCTAGATTTCGGGGAATTGAACTGCAGACTTTTGCTTGTTACACTTGAAGTTGAGCCCACTCTAAATATAAGTACATTTATTGATAAATGATGTTTTTGTGCTGCTGTACTAATACATTTATGTGGATTTGACAGAACAGAGGTAGACATATTTAAAGGGTGAAACTATTTAAAATGTCTTGTTATTGAGTTAATGATAAGGTTCAGAAACTTGTGGAAGTTTTATTAGCTTGCTTTTGTAAATATATTCATAATTCATGATGTTTTTGCTATAAATAATGCCAGTTGGCCCTGTTTTATTGGATACCCTGTAAAAATACTGGTAAATACTATATTGATATAAATAAATGAATAAATGTCTTGGGTAATCTCAATCAGACAAACAGAAAGCCTGTTATATAACTAACTACAAGTCTATGAAGAGCGTCCCTGAATCGAGCAGGAGTTTGGGTTTGTTTTTTCCCTTTTGGCCACCTTCCCCTTCCTCCTTTTTTTTTTTTTTTTCCATTAAACAATTATTAAGTAAGATTTTAAGTAATAGATCTTCTGTATAAATATGACCCATACATAAAAGAACCAAGTGTTGTTTTTCATAAATCCTGAACATTGCTATTGTAAATAAAATACCCATGTAAAACTAGTCTCTTGACCCAAAGCTTTCTAAAGCCTTCAGCTATTAAGGCTGTAGAAGAAATCATTCTGTTACATTATCTTTCATATTCAAAACAAAAAAAGCTAAGTATAGATAGCCTGCAGGCATTGGGGCTCAGTGGTGGGATCCTTGCCTTCATACGGAGACCTCGCATGCTACCAGAACTTGTCTAGCAATGGAGCTGGCATGTTGCTGTGATGCTGAACAGGTGTTGGCTGGGCTTCTCGACAAAGACACTAGGAAGAAAGATCTGATGTACTTCTGAGAACCAGCCGGTGAAAGCACTACTGATGACAGTGGCGTCGACGTAAGTCAGGAGGTTTAGCAGCATCTAAAGACAGTGACATCACATAATCTGATTGTGGTCCTAATGATGACGCACTGTTGGACTTGAAACAGGGAAGTCATTTGGGTATGGAAATGATTTTAAGTTTCTTTTTAAAAAGTCTCCCTAAAATGTCTTCCAAGACTGTGTTCTAATTTGTTAAGCAATAAATATATTTTCTTGTTAACCTAAAAACCTGTAATCCATGTGAATTGTAGAAAAGCACAAAGAAGAAGATTATAATAATAATTTTATATCTGGTATTGAAAAAAGAAAATTCTGTAATTTTATGGTTTTAGAGACTTTCTGAAGCATACATGTGCGCACACAGTGGAATAATACTGTATATAGTATTTTGAACCAAAGGTATCTTTAAAGATTTGACATTATCAATTTTATTTTTGCCTGAAACATTTTAATGGGGATAGTTACCAATCCATTTGTTACAATAAGAAAGAAAGAAAAAGGATATTTAGAATTTCTTCTCTAAATACTTATGTGTCTTACAAATGAATGCTTCCTGTCTGCTTCATGCTCTGTGTGGTTTTGCTGAGATAAGGGTAACTTGGAGCATGAAAGCTTACTTAGTGAAGAATGAAAGCTAACTCCTCCTGGGTTAACCTCAATTTCATTCACATATTAACTTGCTTTCTCTCCATTCTGCCCTCCTGCTTTCTGAGCTAAGGTTCCTATTTGCAGGGGAGTTTCTGAGGTGAATAATCTTGTCCAAATATATTGTTATATGAGAATGTGGCATCAGGATTGAAGGAAGATTCATTAGCACCTGCGCTATACAGATGATGCAGCCTTGTTTGCTGGAAGTGAAGAGGAATATCAAAGTCTGGATTATACCTCAATGTAAAGAAAACAGATCCTCACAACTGGACCAATAAATAACATCATGGTAAATGGAGAAAGGACTGAAATTGTCAAAGACTTTGACACTCATAGAGGTAGTCAAGAAATCAAATCATATATTGCATTAGGCAAATCTGCACAAGACCTCTATAAAGAGTTAAAGAGCAAAGATACCCATTTGAAAACAGCTGTGTCTGACCCACGCCAGGGTATTTTCAGTTGCCTCATAAGCCTGTGAAAGTTGGACAATGAATAAGGATGACCCTGGAAAAATCAGTGCGTTTGTGAATTCTAGGCTTGGAGGAGAATATTAAAAGTATTTTGGATTGCCAAAACAAATAAATTCTGTATCGGAAGACGTATAGTCAGAATGCTCCTTAGAAGGCAAGATGGTGAGACTTTGTCTCATACTTTGGCCATGTTAACAGGAGGGACCAGTTCCTGGAGAAGGAGATCATGCTTGGTAAATGAGGGATCATCAAAAAAGAGAAAGACCTCCAACAAGATAGTAGCAAAAACAGTGGGTTCAGAAGTAACAACTGTGAGGATGGCACAGGACCGGACAGTGTTTTGTTCTGTTGCATATGGGTCGTTATGATCCGGAACTGACTCAGTGGCACATAGTAATAACATCACAATATATTGTTGGTCTTGTATTTAGCCCTGGGACTTCCTGAGTTATTAGATTCTCATTGAGAGCAATTTAGGCATTGATAGCAATTGTTAAGTGCCATCGAGTCAAGTCCAGCTTCCAGTGATCTTATACAGGGTCTCTGAGAAGCAGCTGGTGGGTTTGAATTGCTGACCTTGCAGTTACCAATCCAATGCTAATCCTACAATGCCACACCAGTACTACATAAAATGTTATTTGATTGAAGTTAGGTGACCTATACAATCCTAATTTTCATGTAAAGAGTATCAGGTCTTTCTTAAAGCTGACTTTCTTAAAGATTTGATGCATTGGAATCCTTTTTAAAGTTAGAAATGCAACCCGATTTTCCTTCCTACTTGTTGAATTCTGTCTGTAATCCCTCTTTTGCAGGTAGCTGGTTTGCTTTTGCTTTGTAAAATAATACAGAAAGGAAAGCAAATGCAAGATAAATACATGTTGACTTCAAAAAGTTTTTGGAAAAATGGAATTAAACTAATGGAAGTTTTCCATGAACTTCTTGAAGTCTCCTAGTAATTCCTTAATGAGATTAGTATCCAAAGTAGTATTTCCCCATCTTCATATAAAGCCTGTGGAGCTGGTGTGTGTGAAGATTAGTGTCTTTTATAGGAGAAACTTGGTCAGGTTTGCATGATAATTAAGACGCATCAGTATTTTCCAGACATAGCAGGAGCCGGCTTATTAGATCATCAGATCCAGCTTATTTAACCTCCTAAGCAAGCTCAGTCTGCCATCTGCAATTCCACTACTTTCACTTTTGTCCTAGACATCTGCAGCACCCTCTCCTGGCCCGCCTGCATTTGCCCTGGCCCTCCGCTACTCTGGTCTCCTCTGTCCCCTATCAGGTTTAGAATGAAAATTAAACTTGATGTGTCCTTACCTGTCTCTTGGGCTCATTTTATACTGACCACTTTGACACCAACCATAGGCCTTTTGCTGTTGGTCTTCCTCTACCTGGAAACCTTTTTCCTCCTTAGTCCCATGAAGTCTTGCAGATCCTTTAGCTCTATGCTTAGGCATCTCCTCTTCAGGGAAGTTTTGTCTGCTTTTGCACTTTTCCTGCATAATGCACATCATTGTTTTAGTCATATGTTTGTTGGTATAGTCATTATGTCTGTGTTGCCCACCAGACAGTAAGCTTCATGAGAACAGACATCGTGTCTTTGTTCATCCCTTAGCACAGTGTCCAACAGAGATGCAGTCAGTATTTGAATCCATGACTGTGGGATCCCCCGAAAATTAGTTTACTTATTTTCTCTCACTGGTAGATGCTTGGTGCCATCTAATGTTTTATAATTATAGGAACTCAGGATGAGAAGAGATTCTGCATTATATAGGGCCTATCCTGGTGTGGCGCTGTGGGCTAATGCATCAGACTGCAAAATCGTTTGAACTGCAAGGTCGGCGGTTCAAGCTCACCAGCTGGTCCTTGGACACAGGGTCGCTATGGATCGGAATCAACTCGACGGCACTTAACACGAATGATTAAAGTGAGCGAAGTGGTCATCAGTCTGTTCTTGAACACATCCAAGGATAAGAAACATATCAAATGTCTACTTGTTTTTAAGACATTAAGACTGTTAGAAAATTGAACCAAAATTTCTTCTGGTTTTATATTCTCCTGATGTGCCTATTAGTTTAGTGGGATAAGGACCGACTGCTGACTGCAGGGTTGGTGATTCAAATCCACCAGCCTCTCCTTGCAAACCCCTGTACAGGTGGCTATGAGTTGGAACCTACTTAACAACAGCAAAACAAGTGGCTTCTGAAAATGAGTACACACCTATTCCTCACTTACTGACTGTTTTGCTATCTGACAGTTAACATTTACAACCATGGTAAAAAACAAAAACTGCCTTTTTTGCAATAACAATGTCCATCTGGCTGTAACGAACACCTGAGGTGAGGTGAACGTATGCTGCTCTGAGGGTTAAGGTTTTTGTAAACTTGGTGGGACCATGACTCTCAGTGTTTGGTAGTTAAGTAGTGATGAAATATAGTAATTCTGTAATGATAATAGTCTTCCTCCTTTTTGTGATTGAGTGTCATCCTCCATCTTCATATAACACCAATTTTCACATAACCACCTGATTGTTGGAACCCTACAATGCCATTAAGTGAGGAAATGGCGTAGAGTTTCTATAAAGTCGTTGGAATGATCTCAGTTTTGGTTTATATATCCCTAGGTCCTTTAGTCTTCTTGGGAAGGTGATGGGATATAATGGACAGAGTTTGAGGGCTCGTTTTTTGGCCGCTGTAACAAGTGACCCCCTACTTTGTGGTTTAAATCAACACATTTATTCCATCATGATTCTGGAGGCCATATGTTCAAAATCCAGATGTCAGCAGGGTCCACGTTCCCTCCAGAGGTTCCCTCTTCAGCTCCTGGTGGCTGTTGGCATTCCTTGACTGTGGCCCTATCATTCCAGTGATTACATTGCTTGTGCTCCTCTGCCTTGGTGTGGTCACATTGCCACCTCCCTCTACTCACATAGGTTCTCTAAGGGTACTTGTCATTGGATTTAGGATTCATCTCAAGAGCCGTAATTTATGTTTGCAAAGTAGTCGGCTGGAGTCTTGGTGTGGCGCTGTGGGACAAAGCACTGGACCACAAGGTCCGTTTGAACCACAAGGTCGGTTCAAACTCATCAGCCCCTCCTTGGAAACCCTATACAGGGTTGCTATGAGTTGGAACTGACTCAACAGCACTTAACAACAATTTTTACGGAAACAGACTATCACCTCTTTCTCTTATGGAGTGACTGGTGGTTCCAACTAAGCGGCTTAATCATGGCCTCACTAGGCTTCATGCATGTTGTTAAGTGCTGTTTGAGTTGGTTCTGACTCAACAACCCTGTATAGGGTTTCTGAGGAGCAGCTGGTAGGTTTGAACTGCTGACCACGAGGTTCAAAAGGACCTTGTGATCAAGTGTTTTATCCTATAGTGCCACACCAGACTTCATGTTATTTAATGCCATTGAGTCAGTTCCAACTCAGCGACCCTGTATAGGGTTTCCAAGGAGCTTCTGGTGAGCTTGAACCGCCAGCCTTGAGGTTCAAACTGACCTTGTAGTCCAGCACATTAGCCTACAGTGCCACACCAGGACTCTAGACTCGATGAATGTTGTAGTGAGGTGCTGTCGAGTCCCTTCCGACTCATAGTGACCCTGTATAGGGTTTCCAAGGAGTGGCTAGTGAGTTTATTTGACGATTCAATTAAACTGCGATTCAAACCAACCTTGCAGCTGACTGCTTATCCTACAGTGCCACACCAGGATTCCATGCATAGTAGGAGCTAAATGAACGCCGCTGTAATGCTGTTGCATGGTTTACAGGTGTCTTTAAATTTACCAGTGTTGAGGCTATTTCCAGAGAATATTTCTCAAAAGGAATGCTGTGATGAAAAAAAAGAAGGAACCAGTTACTGCTATTGAAGTAGCTACTGTGTGGTGGGGAGCTCTGGTAGCATAGTGGTTACGAATCGGGCTGTGAACCTTAAGGTCAGCAGTTCGAAACTACTAGCTGCTCCGCGGGAGAAAGATGAGGCGTTCTGCTCCCGTAAAGATTTACACCCTCGGAAACCCTGTACAGGGTCCCTATGGGTTGGAACCGACTCGACGACACTTAACAACAACTGTGTTGGGCAGATAGACGGCATTGCTAAGGTTGCTGTAGTCAGGTACTCCTTTAGATTGACAGTCCATGGCTGATCCCTGCCAGGTGGACAGACAGCTTGCTTTTGATGAACCTGTCAAGCGTATGAAATGTATGTCTGTTTATTTTTAAAATCCACATTTAATGATTTTTATTTCTAGTCTTATTAGTATTATTTGGATTTGCATCTGAGGTGAAAGATGAGAAATGGGTGATGCAGAAATGAAGGTGTTTAAATATATTGATTTTTGAATAAACGGAACGTGCACAAAGCTGAAACATCAAATAATATAAAAAGGAGTACAGGCAGGCCCTGGGTTACAAACGAGATCTGTTTCTAAATTTGTCTTTAAATTGAATTTGTAGGCAAATCGGAACAGGTGCATACGGTTCTTATGTAGCGTTACGTTAGTGCAAAAAAACGCTTGAAGTCTTTTCTATCATTTGCAGCTGCACGTGCAAAAGTGAAGTTGATTGTGATGAATTTGTTGTCATTTCAAAGTGAGTGCAAATTTTCTGTTGTTGTTGAGTGCTGTCGAGTCGGTTCCGACCCACAGCGAACCTGAACAAGGTTACCGAGGCTGTAAATCTTTACGGGAGCAGAAAGCCTCATCTTTCTCCCACGGAACAGCTGGTAGTTTTGAACTGCTGACCTTGCGGTTCTCAGCCCGATTTGTAACCACTACGCTACCAGAGCTCCTTTTTCTGTGCCACCCTCAATTATTGCTGTGCTTGAGCCCATTATTTCAGCCACTTTGTCAATCCATCTGCTTGAGGGTCTTGCTCTTTTTCACAAGCATGATGCCCTTCGCCAGAAACTAGTTCCCCCTGATAATATGTCCCAAGTATGTAAAACAAAGGCTGATCATCCTTGATTCTCAGGAGCATTATGGTCTTCCTTATTCCAAGACAGATATGTTAATTCTCTTGGCACTCCATGATATATTTAATGTTCTTTGCCATCACCATAATTCAGACGCATCATTTCTTCTCTGGTCTTCCTTATTCAGGCCTTTGCATGCATGTGAGGCAATTGATAATACAGTGCAGTGAGTCAGGTACAACTTAATCCTCAAGGTGACATCTTTTCTTTTTAACACTCTAAACAGATCTTTTTGAATCCTTGTGTGGTGCTGTGGGCTAATTCACTGGACTGCAAAGTCATTTTGATCTGCAAGGTTGTTGGGTCAAGCTTACCAGCCGTTTCCTTGAAAACCCTATACAGGGTTGCTATGGATCTGGACTGACTTGATGACACTTCACAACAATACAATGAAGAGATCTTTTGCAGTAGATTTGTCCAATACTATATGTCAATTGATTTCGTGACTACTGCTACCAAGGGTGTTGATTGTGAAATCTTTGACAACTTCAGTGTTCTCTCTGTTTATTATGTTATTCACATTGATCAAGTTGAGGATTTTTCTTCATGTTGAAGTGTAATCAGACTGACAGCTGTAGTCTTTGATCTTCATCAGTAGTCCTTCAAGCTCTCCTGAAACCTGTCCATAGCTTCCAACATCACAATAACACACACAAGCCACCATAGTGTTTCTTACTGACAGATGAGTGGGAAGGGAAATTTACAAAACATTAAAGGGCAAGGCTTTGTGGGATAATGCACTGTACTGCAAGGTCAGTTTGAATCAGTGGTTCAAATTCACTAGCCACTCCTCGGAAACCCTATACAGGGTTGCTATGAGTTGGAACTGACTCGACAGCACTTAACGACAACAACATGAGATGTCCTTAAGTTGGACATTTTAATCCTGGGATTTATTGTACAGGGAAAAGTGAATTTCTCTCCCTATAGTTGCTTTCTCCAAAACCCAGTACATTCCCAGTTTCTTGTCTATTCTTCCAGATTAAACAAAAATGTTTATGTGTGTCCTTCCCATTTAAAAAACAAATGTGGTAGCATATATGCATATGATTCTGTAGACAGTGGCCTTTTCCTCTAAAAGACATGTTTCCTGATCCTGAAGACAGTATAGGATGTCTAGGGGTTTTTTCCACCCTATTGTTATGAGGCAGGGAACCAAATTCCATAGCTTTCCATTGCAGTTTTAATTGTGTCAGATGGATTTCCAAGAGAGTTGTATATTATATAGGCCTTGTTAAAGAATTCTCTCAGTTTATATGAGGGGAATAAAACCAATTTTAATTCAGATCATTTATTTAGTAAATGAGTAAAGAAAAACTCATCAGTTCAAATTGGTTTAACACAGTATCTTGGAATTGCTTGGTGTTTGCTAAATGCGTAACTCATTTTGATGGTATCAGTAGCAGCGTAGTGAAATTATTTCAGGGGTCTGGTAGGTAGCTTAGGTCTAGCTGCTGAAGAGCTTGGAAGGTTCAGGAAGAGAAGGACTGGCAGCCTTCACATCCTATTTTGTGTTATTTGTGTTTCTTCTTTTGTACAGGGTAAGTCAAAAAGTATTGGTTTTGGGGATTCCATTTCATATATCCAGCATGGGTTTATTTCAAACAAAATGTGTTTAACTATGTCTCTGATCAGTGAATGACTGCAGACAAGGTCTCTCAGGAACTCACTTGTCTTAGTGTAGTTGTTAAGTGCTCTTGAGTTGGTTCTGACCCATAGTGACCTGTATAGGGTTTCCAAGGAGCAGCTGGTGAGCTTGAACTGCCAACCTTTCAGTTCAAACAACTTTGTAGTCTGATGCTTTAGCCCACAGTGCCACACCAGTGCTTCTTAGTCTTCCTAGGGTTCCTTAAAAAACCCTTTAATTGAAACAGTGGCTTCTAAGGGGATCTGTTGGGCCAGTTCATTTCAGGCTAGAGAGGTCAGCTCAGAAGGTTATGGCAATTAATTGTTTTTCTGGGAATCCCAAAGGGTTAGTCTCAATAGAATTTCTCAAAGTACACAGGAAAACCATGTGGGATTTTTAGGAAGAAGTTTTACAAAAATGGAATATTACATTGGTGAGAAAAAGGCCACAAAAGTTGGCACTAAATACTTTTTCCATCACGACCTTGTACCTGTTCATTCCTTGAGTGGTGGTGTGGTGCCTTGAATTTACTTGATGTAATTTTTCTATCCAAAGTCGTCTTAATTCCCACCAAGTGATTGGGTGGTGGTGGTGGTGGTGGTGGTGTGCCGTAGAGTCGGTTCCAGCTCATAGGGACCCTATATAGGGTTTCCGAGGCTATAAATCTTAATGGGAGCAGAAAGCCTTATCTTTCTCCCGCGATTGGGTGGGACCATACAGAGAAGGTATGTTGTTGTTAAGTGCTGTCTAGTTGGTTCTAACTCATTTAACTCCCAGCCTTGCAGCCCAAGCTGACCTTGCAGTCCAGCACGTTATCCTGCAGTGTCATACCAAACTGTAACGCTGGGATTGGTTAGTTTTGCCTTGCAGATAAACTTAAAAGGGGTCATCTCAGAAGCAGAAACAGAAAATCCGAGGACCATCAAGAAAGAAGAGCATGAACAACATGTGAGATCCCTACCTAGAGAAATAGAGACAGCAGAGGCAGTGGCATGGAGAGTCAGAGTAGCTCCGGGCTCTAGGCCTATGGACTGAGTAAAGCTGAGTGCCTACGGACAGGAGACTAGCTTGAAAAATGTGCCCTTTGGCATTCACAGACTGGCTACAAGAACTTTGTAACAGAGCAGGGCAGAGACCCAAGGGGCTGCTTAACTGAGAGGCTGAAAACAAGAATGAGGTGTGCCTGCTGCAGTCTGCCAGACAAGAGGCATTCCTAACTGGAGAACTGCTGTGTTCTGAGTTGGTTTTGATCCCGAATAATACCCAGTTCACTTCCCTAATAAACCCCACAATCACAAATATTGTTATCAGTTCTGTGTGGTCATTGCAATGGATTATGGAACCCAGATGTGAAGCAGAGAGTGCTGTGTGTGTGTGAGGGGGTCGATGGTTGGTGTCAGATTAGGGTAAAGAAGGTCATGTCAGACCTCTGCTGTATAGGAATCACTTGGCCTGATTTTTTTTTTTTTTTAAATCTTTTGTGAATTATGTGATAGTTTACATGGGAGAACATTAGTTTTACATTCATTCTATCATATATTGTTTCATTGCCATGGTTACAATATCCTCCATGTATCATCAACCAACCAAAGGGTATACCCTGCAAGTCTGCGCCCTCTCTGGATCTAAAGCCCCCGGCTGCGCCATCTCTCCACGTCATCGTCTCTGCCTCTATCTCTGGCGTCACTGCTTCTCTGGGTAGCGTCCTGATCTCTGCTCTTCTCCATTGATGGTTCCAGGGACCTCTGCTCCTAGAAAAGTTAATCACTCCCCTCCTTGCTATAAAATGTCTACCTGTACATTTCCAACCCTCACAATCCGTCCTGATAACAATTATTCACTATTGTGTCACAAGAGACCTATCCTCATTTCCTTTCATCAGCCTCACCCAGACAGATTGTATCTACTCAGTGGAGATTCTACCTTCCTCCATGGCCTCTGGATCTAGGTTCCCTCTTGAAAGTTTGTAAGCCAGTCACTTCTTGCCTTTGTGGGTCTCCCCCACCCCCCATTTTGGGTAGCCAATGTCCAAGTTGCCCATCCCTGTCTACTCTGTGTATGGAGGGGTGGGAATGATCCTAGCTGTATAGATTTGTTCCCTCTTTTGAGCTACTGCATCAATAGGTGTAGATCAAGTTCATCAAATTGTATCAGATTACTTTTTTTTTTTAACTTGGCCTGATTTTGAGTTTGATTCTCTTTCCCCCTTATGAGGATGGGAAGTCAGACATGGCTCCCACCTGGTTTTTGCAGGTGGCAAGGGCTGTCCTATGGAAAACCTTACCCTGTTCACCCTCTGGCCCTGTTCTTGCCCTTTCAGACTTCTTTTTGGTTCTAAAACTCAAAGAACATTTCAGAGGTACACTATTTGAGTGCCTTGAGGATGTCACAAGTGCCATTTTGATGTGGTGTAAATCAAAGAGTGCAGAATTCTTCGGGGATGGGTTAGAGAGAGAGAGAGAGGGAGACACCACCTTCAGAAGTGTATAGACCTAGATGGAAGGAGGATATGTGGAGAAACATTTTTTCTTTTTATGTTTTTGTTCATCTTTTTATGTTTTTGTTTAATAAAGGTTTCTATGTTTTTGTTGTTAGGTGCCGTCAATTCAATTCTGACTTACAGATCAAAACACTGCCCAGTCATACACCGTATTGTTATATTTGAGCTCATTGTTGTTATACTGTGCCAGTCCATCTTGTTGGAAGTCTTTCTCATTTGCTGAACCATCACTTTACCAAGCATGATGTCCTTCAGCAGCTGGTCTTTCCTGACAACATGTTCAAAGTGTGAGAGATGAAGTCTCACCATCCTTGTTTCTAAGAGCATTCTGGCTGTACTTCTTCCAATACAAATTTGTTTGTCGTTCTGGCAGTCCGTGGTACTTTCAATATTCTTTGCCAACACCATAATTTCAATGCAACATTTTTCCTGTCTTGCTTACTCATTGTTCAGTTTTCATATGCAAATAAAGTGATTGAAAACACCATGGCTTGAGTCAGACACCCTTTAGCCCTCAAACTGATATTTTTGCTCTTTAACACTTCAAACAAGTCTATTGTAGCAGATTTGCCTAATGCAATATGCCATTTGATTTCTTGACTGGAGCTTGATTGTGAATCCAAACAAAATGAAGTATTTTACAACTTCAATCTTTTCTCCATGTATCCTGATGTTATTTATTGGTCCAGTTGTGAGGATTTTTTTTTCTTTTACATTCAGGTGAAATCCATACTGGGGGCTGTAGTCTTTGATCTTTATCAGTATTTTAAGTCTTCTTCACTTCCAGCAAGCAAGGTTGTATTACATGCATATGGAAAGCTGTTAATGAGTCTTCCTCCAATCCTGATGCCATATTCTTCTTCATATGATCCAGCTTCTCTGATTGTTTGCTCAGTATACAGACAGATTGAATAAGTATGGTGAAAGAATACAACCCTGCCACACACATTTCCTGATTTTAAACTATTCAGTATCCCTTTGTGATCTGGAATGTCCGTTCTTCACAAAGTTATCTGTAGCTTGTTACGATCCATACAGTTGACTGCCTTTGCATGGTCAGTAAGCACAAGTAAATGCCTTTCTGATATTCTCTGCCTTCAGCCAAGCTTCATCTCACATACTCAGTGATGTCCCTAGTCTGCATCCTCTTCTGAATCCAGTTTAAATTTCTGGCAGTCCTCGCTGATAAACTACTGCAACCATTTTTTAATTTTTCTTCAGCAAAATTTGCTTTTTTTTTTTGAGTAGACACAAATATGTTCCTCTCTATCAATCAGTTGGCCAGGTAGCTGTCTTCAGAATTTCTTGGCACTGACAAGTGAGTGCTTCCAGCGCTCTGTTAGTTTATTGAAACAGTTCAGTTTGTATTCCCTCCATTCCTAGAGGCTTGTTTATTGCCAGTGCCTTCAGTGCAGCTTGGCCTTATTCCTTTGGTACCATTGGTTCTTGATCGTATAGTAGTACCTTTTGAAGTGATTGACCACTGACCAGTTCTTTTTGGCACAGTGTGTATTCCTCCCATCTTGTTTTGATGCATCATTCAGTATTTTGCCTATGTTGTTATTGTTAATTGTGGAGTCATAGTGACCCTTTATAGGGTTTCTAGAGTGCCTGGTGGGTTTGAACCACTGACCTTGTTGTTAGAAGTCCAGTGTTTATCCTACAGTGCCAAACTAGGACACTCATGATGTTGTTGTTAAGTGCCATTGAATTGGTTCTGACTCATAGAGACCCTGTATAGGGTTTCCTGGGAGCGGCTGGCAAATTTGAATTGCCATCCTTGTACTTCAAACCAACCTTGTAGTTGAGTGCTTATCCTACAGCACCACACCAGGACTCCAGGACGCTCATAGAATCCTTCAGTATTTCAAGTCAAGGCTTAAATTTTTATTTCGGTTCTTTCAGCATGAGAACTGCTGAGCGTGTCTTTCCCTTTTGAGTTTGTAACTCCAGGCCCTTTGCGCATTTCATTACATAATATTTTGTCTTCTCGAGCTGCCCTTTGAAATTTTCTGTTCAGCTATTTCACTTCTTCATTTCTTCCAGTTGCTTTAGCTTCTCTACACTCATGAGCCAGTTTGAGTCTCTTCTGACACCTACATTTGGTCTTTTCTTGTCACACCACAACTCTCTGGTCTTCAGTCATTAGTGTCTAATGTACCAAATCTGTTCTTGAGATGGTCTCTAAATTCAGGTAGGATATACTCTAGGTCATATTTTGGCTCTTGAGGACTTGAAATTTTTTTTTCTTCAGCTTAAATTTGAACTTGCATATGAGCAATTGATGGTCTGTTCCACAGTCAGTCCCTGGCCTTGTTTTGGCTGATAACATTGAGCTTCTCTATTGTCTCTTCTCACAGATGTAGTCAATTTGATTCTTGTGTATTCCATCTGGAGAAGCCCAGGTGTCTAGTCACCTTTTATGTTGTTGAAAGTAGTTATTTGCAATTAATAAGTCATTGTTGTTATTAAGTACCATCGATTTGGTTCCAACCCATAGCAACCCTGTATGGGTTTCCAAGGTGGCTGGTGAGTTTGAACCACCAACTTTGTGGTTCAAATCGACTTTGCAGTCCAGCATATTAGCCCACAGTGCTACACCAGGATTCCAAGAAGTCATTAGTCTTGCAGAATTATATCAAGTGATCTCTAGCACCATTTCTATCACTAAGACTATATTTTCCAACTGCTGACCCCACCTCCTTGTTTCCACCTTTCACATTCCAATCACTAGTAATTGTCAATGCATCTTGATTGCATGTTTGATCAATTTCAGACTGAAGAAGTTAGTAGGATTCTTTAATTTCAACATCACTGGCTTTAGTGGTTGGTGCATAATAAACTTGAATACTAGTGCTTTTAACTGGTCGTCCTGGTTATTGTTGTTGTTAATGCCATTCAGTGGGTTCTGACTCATACGGAGTCTGTAAAGAGTTTCATAGGAGCGACTATTAAGTTTGAACTGATGACCTTGTGGTTAGCAGTCCACTACTTATCCTACAGTGCCACACCAGGACTCAGGTATTCTATTTTGGCATATGAATATTATCCTATTACAGACAGCAGCGCACTTCAGGATAGATCTTGAAATACTCTTTTGATAATGGATGTGACACCATTCCTTTTCAATTTGTTATTCCCTGAATAGTAAACCATATGATTGTCAGATTCAAAATTGCCAATTCCAGTCAATTTCAACTCACTAATGCTTAGGATATTGATCTTTATGTGTTCCATTTCATTTTCGACAACTTCCAAGTTTCTTAGATTCATACTTGGTTTATTCTGTGTTTTGATTATTAATGGATACTTGCAGCTGTTTCTTCTCATTTTGAGTTGTTGCAAGTCCTGAAAGCTTTGCTTCATTTATGTCATTATAATCTACTGTACTTTAAGAGGCAACTCTTCCCCAGTCACATTTTGAGTGCCTTCCAACTGCACAGGCTCATTTTCCGGCACTATATCTGGACAGTGTTCTGCTATCCATAAGGTTTTCAGCGGCTAACATTCAGAAATGATCCCCTTCTCCTTAGTCTGTCTTAGTCTGGAAGCTCTCCTGCAATTTATCCATCATGGGTAACCTTGCTGGTATATAAAATACTGGTAGCATAGCTTCTAGCATCATAGAAACACACAGGCTACCGCAGTATGGCAGACAGTGGTGATTTTCTGTAGCAATGTTATAAGTCGAAATCAAAAAATGAAAACCACTGCCATTGAATTGTTTAGTGCTATCAAGTCAGTTCTGACCCATAGCCACCTGTATAGGGTTTCCCAAGAGTGGCTGGTGAGCTTGAACTGCTGACCTTACAATTCAAAACAACATTGAAATCCAGCGCATTAACCCACAATGCCACACCAGGACTCCTGATTACTCATAGCTACTACTAGCGTAGTGGTTACAAATCAGGCTGCGAGCCGCAAGGTCAACAGTTCGAAACTACCAGCTGTTCTGTGGGAGAAAGATGAGGCTTTCTGCTCCCGTAAAGATTTATAGCCTCGGAAACCCTGTACAGGGTCACTATGAGTCGGAACCAACTCCACAGCACTTAACAACAACAACAACCTTCATAGTAGTTATGAATCAGGCTGCTAACCTCAGGGTCAGTAGTTCGAAACTACCAGCTGTTCCTCAGGAGAAAGATGAGGCGTTCAGCTCCCGTAAAGATTTACAGCCTTGGAAACCACCCTCTACAGGATCACATGAGTCAGAACCGACTCCACGGCACATAACAACAACAACAACAACAACCTTATATAGAGTTTCTGAGACTGTAAATCTTGTTTTTTGTGTGTGTGTGAATGATATCTCATTTAATCATTTTTTGTTTACAATTGAAACTCTGGGAATTCAAAATTAATATCCTTGCCCGTGAGCTTCTTATCCACACCAGAAAAGGGTTCCACCTTGCGTTCTACATTGCTCTGCTCTGCTTTGTCCAAATGAGTCTTTATAAGCAGGCTGCCATCCAGCTTTACTCAGATTCTCCTGCCCACAATTTCACTGGGAAGATCCAGGCTTCAAGGATTGCATCATGCACAGCATTCAGAGTGCGACTTCTGGGACGCTTTTGCTTTTTTTTTTTTTTTTTTTTTTTCCCCCACCTCCCCCAAGCGTGTTTTGCTTATTTTTTATATGGGTTTTTCAAGTTAGTTTAGGCAGAATTCTCCTGAGCAATAAAGACCACATGCTTTCCACTGAACTTTTCCTCCAGTTCATGTTCTAGTTGGACTTGGATTTTCTGGGAAGACTTCAGTTGAGGAATGGGAACAAAGATTATAATAGCTTTCCCACCACCACCAACTTCAATTTCCTTAGCTGCAGTTATGTTCAGCTCTCCTAACTGAGCCTTTAGGTCCAAATTCATCTCCAGCTCAAGAAGAGCCTGAGAAATACCAGACTCGAATTCATCCGGCTTTTTGCCATTGGTCTTCTCAATCTTGGCACTTGAACTGAACATGCCTTTTTCTTGCTGAGTGCCTGCCTAGGAAGAAGAGAGTAAATCTTTATGGAACAAGAAGAGTCTGGTGGATTTGAACATCTGACTTTGCAGTTAGCAGCCCAATATTTAACCAACCAGCAGGGCTCCTTGTGTATTGTAAGCCAATATTAATCGTTTAAAAATAAACACTAGTAAACCCTACATGTTGTTTTGGTTGAGGTGTGAGAAGAAAATCTGGGTCTCATACCAAATAAGTAGTTGAAAAAAATGAAGAGTATTTTAAGAACCTTTTCAGATAAATGAGGACCTTCTTTGATAACTACACCCAAACGGGACAGGACAGTGGTTAGCTGTTTCCTAAAGGTAAACTGTAACAAGGTAGATTATGAAACCACAGCTGTATTTTGCTACCTGAAAACAGGTTGTTTTATCATGTACTTTGAATAGAATTTTTAAGCCAGGTGGTCATTTGAAAAAGTGGTGCACTGAGTCACACAGATCTTCCAAATGGGGACACAATAAATCATCTTCGCTAGCATCACCGCTGATCAAAAAAGACTAGAGTAAAGGAGAGCTCGCTGTGGCAGACACACATTTTCCAGAACTGTGTGTTAATGCACCAGACTGCAAAGCCGTTTGAACTGTAAGGTTGGCGGTTCAAGCTCACCAGCTGCTCTTCTGTGACTCCTATACAGGGTCGCAGTGGGTCAGAACCGACTCAACAACACTGAACAACAGTTATCACCTGAGATCAAATTTTTCATTGGCAACAAATACTGTCAGCTACCTTTGTTCATTTTTGATAAAAGATGTCCAATACCCAAGTCTGAATAATAGTCATTTTTGTCTCTCATGTGAAAATGGTGTTCTTGTGGGGGTGGGGGTGGGGTGGGGCGGTAGGGAGAGAAGCAGTGAATGCAACTTGCAGCTCAAACCTTGGCACATGGGTGTCTCCTGGAGCACACTTGGTAGGCAGTGGTAATGGTTTAAATGCAGAGTTTCCATGTGGTTATACCAAATCACAAAAAGACATCAACTCAAGGGTGAAGATTTAGTCACATTAATCATTTTTACCTTTTCATCAAGCACTTATGTAAAATGAACCCTTTTCCCCCCTCGGTTTTACTGTGAGCACTTGAAGTGAAGAATACAATGATTACTCCAAGAACTTCCATTGCCTTGAAGTGTGCTAATGTGTCAGCACTTTTACCCACCATAGCTTTTGCATCATAAGTGCAAATATAAACACAGTGAAAAAGGCAGATGAAGCCTCTTAGCTATCATGGAACATAGTTTTGACCTCTCCTTGAGCCCTTGACAGGGCCTCACTCTGAGAAGTGCTGTGGTTAGCTTGTTGAGTTGGATTACACTATGCCCCTTTTCAGTGCCAGGACCAAGATTTTACACAGAAAAGGTAGTTAATGAGTGTGACGTGAAAAACATGAAATAGGACAGAACTTGGTAAGTAACATTATGTAGACAGCCTCACATCCATCCAAGCAGTCTTTTAAATTATTTATTTTGTTGCTGTTGAGAATATATACAGCACAACATCCACCAACTCAGCAGATTTACATGCACAATTCAGTGACACCGATTACATTCTCTGAGTTGTGCAACCAATTTTACCCTCGTTTTCTGAACGGTTCCTCCCCATGAACATATATATTCATTGCCCCCTAAGGTTCCTATCTGATCTGTCCAGTTTCTGTTGTCATGTTGTCACTTTGATCCCATATATATAGTTCTTAAAAGAGCACAGTGCTCAAAGCAGACATTCTTTACTAGTTCAGCTAAACTACTGTTTGGTTTAAAGGAGACTAAAAGCACATTTTTGGCTTAAGGTTTAAGATGATCTCAGCAATAGTTCTAGGGGTCATTCAGCCTTCATGGCTCCAGAGAGTCTGGAGTCCATGAAAATGTGAAATTCTGTATTTTCCTTCTTGTATGCAATCTTTGAACAGAACGTTCATTTAATGGTAGCCAGTCACCACGACCCAGTTCTTCTGGTTTCATGGCAAAGGAGGCAGTTGTTCATGTAGGCTAGGGGTGGGGAACATCTGGCCCATAGGCTCTGTATTTGTTGTTAAGTGCCGTCAAGTCTGTATAAGGCCCAAGAAATCATTTGGTCTGGCCCTGCCAACGCAACCGCAGTTCCAGCCATCACATTAAGGGGTGAGTTAATTAAATGTTTGACCAAATATTTGTTGTTAGGTGCCATCAAGTCGGCATTGACTCATAGCGACCCTATGTACAACAGAATGAAACACTGCCCGGTCCTGGGCCAACCTCACAAATTGTTGCCATGCTTGAACCCACTGATGCTGCCACTTTGCCAGTCCATCTCACTGGTGTTCTTTCTCTTTTTCTCTGACCTTACCAAACATATCTTTCTCCAGGGACTGGTCTCCCCTGACAATATGTCCTAAGTATGAGAGACGAAGTTTGGCCATCCTAGGCTCTAAGGAGCACTCTGGCTGCACTTCTTCCAACACAGATCTGTTGGTTCTTTTGGCAGCCCATGGTACTTTCAATATTCTCCAACACCATAACTCAAAACCATCAATTCTTCTATGGTTTTCCTTATTCACTGTCCAGCTTCTGCATGCATATGAGGTTATTGAAAATACCATGGCTTGGGTCAGGTGCACCTTAGTCCTCAAGCTGACATCTTTACTCTTCAACGCTTTAGAAAGGTCTTGTGCAGCAGATTTGCCTAATGCAATACATCATTTGATTTCTTGACTGCTGCTTCCATGAGTTTTGATGGTTGATCAAAGAAGAAATGAAGTCCTTGACAACTTCAATCTTTGTTGATAAGAATGTTGTTTGTTGACCAAATATAGCAGGCTAATTTTTAAAGCTGGTAATTTTGTATGGCCCATGAATGGTGTTATAAATATCCAAATGCTCTCTGGCAGAAAAATGGTTCCCCACCCCTGATGTAGGCAGCAGTTAGTGAGCCACACAGTCTATATCCACCTCCTGTTCCTGATTCTCCTTTTACTCCATGTGAATATAGAACAGTTGGTGTACTTCATGGTGGAGGTGGTGTGCTGTGCTGGCCTTCAGGTTAGCAGCCTGACTTGTAACCATTACTCTACCAGAGCTCCTTGGACTTGCTAACTTTTAAGACTCCAGGCACTATACAGTGAACTAGAAGGTATAACAGAAGCATTGAATGTGTTATTAGGACATTTAACTGGGATGTCCCATGGAACCGTGACCAACAAACCAACCAAACCAAGGAACCAAATTCTGTGAGGTGCTAGGTTGTACATGCATCCAGTCTTGATTAGTGGTATGTGGAGGATATTCACTTGGGAAACACAAATGATGAAATAAAGGTAACCGATTTTAGAAATGCACAGAAAAAGGATACACATTTGAGCTATTTAAATCTGATGTGTACTAACTGAAATGCTGGCAGTTTTAAGCACGCCCAGATGCGTCTTCTGAAAGCTTGGTGGTGGTGGTGGTGGTGATTGTGTGCCATGGAGTTGCTTCCTACTCTGAAACCTCATAGAGCAGTTCTACTCTGTACGCATGAGGTCACCATGTTGTTAAGTGCCAACTCATAGTCGTGTCTGTATAGGGTTTTCGAGGAGCGACTGGTGAGCTTGAGCCTCCAACCTTGAAGTTCAAACTGACCTTGCAGTCCAGCGCTACATGAGGACTCAGGTCACCAAGAGTCAAATCAATTTGAAGACAACAGAAAACAATAAAGCTTCTTTGTGTCCTTTCATTTGCACTGGCCTCAGGATTCTCAAATGAATAGATCTTTTGGGAAATCAGGTGGCTGTTGACCTAAGCTATTGACTTGATGATAGTCCGAAAAGCAAACATCAATTTAAATTTCAATAGGGTACTGCTGTGCTGGGTCTAGCCCTCCACCCACTTACCTGGAGGCGATTCGGACTCACAGAGAACAAGGAACTGCTCCGTAGGGTTTCTGAGACTAAATCTGTACGTGTGGAGCATGTGGCCTCATCTTTCTCCCAAGGAGTGGGTGGGTTTGAAACACCAACTTTGTGGTTAGCAGTCCAATGCCTACCTAGCCCACAGTATCACCAGACCGCCTAGGTTTAGCAATGTTTTTTCAAAAAAGGCTACAGACGTAGGGAATGTCACCTTTTGTTTTCCGTAAATTAGTTAAAAAAAAAACAAACACTTGATTGTACAACTTCTGATTTCTAAGTAACCATATGTTGGGGTTTTTTTCTTGTTTAATGGTCTTATATACACGTCTGTGTGCGGGGGTAGTTAGTTCAAGGAAATCTTTGTTCCTAGAAATCTTGATATTCTTTGGCTAAAGTCCTTGAGGCAGCTTCAGGGATAACTAAGAGGCTGACTGCATAGGGTCATTTGTCATTGCGGCTTCACAGAAATTCAGGTGTAAATGAGTGAGAGGAATTGATGAAGACATTGATTGCTTAAAATGCTCGGAGTACCTTTAAATGAGTTTTCTGCTACTGACCTAAATTATTCTGTTGAAAATTTGAACTTTGATTTCATTGTTCAAATTGATTTTAGCGCATCAGCTGTTGACCAATAAGTTAGCATTAAACACCTCTATTTTGTTTTCAGCAAATAATTTTTTTATAGTATATTATAAATTAGTTGATACTTTGAGGAATTGAACAGAAACATCTGCCTTTAATCTGGGATGTTTTCATGTGCTACTTTTATTTGCCTTAATCATTTTTCACAAAGTTGAGAGACTATAGCAGGAGATTCAGGAACCTGTTTGTGAACTTTCTTCAGGAACTGATGTGTGGGAGAAGCCCACTTAGTGTTTCCTTGGACTCTTTATACCTAGGTCCACCCAACTAGTGACTAGGTAGTCCTCTCCTGCCTTATTCTGAGTAGCATTTGCTCCTGACACCCCTCCCCCAATGAGAGAGCCCACAGCTTCCTGACAGCCCACTCCGTCTTCACACTGTTAGAACTCTGGCCTAGACGGTTTACCTGGTTTTTCTTGTTAGAGCCACACAGCTCTATCTGGTTCCTGATTTCTCATTTAATGAGCCATCATTTTCCTAAAGTCCTTTCTTCTCAAGGTTTAAACATTTCTATTTTATCTAATTATTCTTTCTAACATAGTCTTTGCATAGACACAGTGAAATATGATGGGGCTGCCCCATGTCTTTGAACAGTAAAATGCCCAGCACTAAATATAGGTGTGGTTAGGCTGGCACAAAAAGCCACTTCACAATCTGCATTTTATATGCATTGCCTGTTAGAACACATATCTGCATACTAAGTTTAGTGTCAGCCAGCTCCCCTGAGTGTCTTTTCTATGATGATAGCAGAAGGGTCTATTACCCATCTTTTTCTACAGGGTTCCCCCCACCCCCCCTTCAAACCAAAGTTCAGAATGACAGCTTTATTTCTATTAATGTATAGATTTGCTCATTATTCTAGACTGTTGAAAGCATTTTGGAATTTGATTTTACCCTCTAAGGGCAGAATTCATTATTCCTAGCATCCCTACCTTACCTGCTGTCTAAATCCATACAGTTCCAGAACTGCCTCACTTGCTTTTCTTTCATTTAGTTTTTTTCAGTGGCTGAGTCCCCCCCTCTGCTGCTTTGATGGATTTGTATGACTAAACATGACCCTCAGGCCATAGAAAAACACAGCCATTTACAAAGCTACAGGGGTGGGGGTAGAGGGTAGGGGTGGGTGCCCTTGAATCATGCTGAACTTCAAGACAATTATATTTCTTTTCCTCTTATCTTTTAATTTTTTTAGACATTTAATTGTTGATGTTGCTAAGTGCCATCAAGTTGGTTTTGACTCATCAGAACCCTGTATTGGATTTCTGAAGAGCGACTGGTGATTTGAACTACGACTGTTCTACGCCATCCTACTAAGGGTCTTCCCTGCTCTCATTGGCCCTCTGCTTCACCAAACATGCTCCCCATCAGTAATTGAGGCAGTTGTTCAAACAGAACATGGGAACACTGGATGGTTTAAAATAAAGAAAGGTGTATGACAAGGTTGTATTCTTTCACCATACTTATTCAACCTGTATGCTGAGCAAATAATCCGAGAAGCTGGGTTATATGAAGAAAATGTGGCATCCAGATTGGAGGAAGACTCATTAACAACCTGCAATATGTAGATGATATAACTTTGCTTCCTGAAAGTGAAGAGGACTTAAAACATTTATTGATGAAGATCAAAGAGCACAACCTTCGGTATGGATTACATCTCAATGTAAAGACAACAAAAATCCTCTCCACTAGATCAATAAACAACATTCTTATCAAGGGAGAAAAGATTGAAGTTGTCAAGGACTTCATTCTTCTTTGATCAATTATCAACACTCACGGAAGCAGCAGTCAAGAAATCAAACAACATAAAGTGTTGAAGAGCAGAGATGTCAGCTTGAGGACTAAGGTGTGCCTGACCCAAGCCATGGTATTTTCAGTAACCTCATATGCATGTGAAAACTGGACAATGAACAAGGAAGACCATAGAAGAATTGCTGCTTTTGAGTTATGGTGTTGGAGGAGAATATTGAAAGTGCCATGGGCTGCCAAAAGAACCAATGGATCCATTTTAGAAGTGTTAAAAGAAGTGCAGCCAGAGAGCTCCCCGGAGGCCAAGATAGCCAAACTTTGTCTCTCATACTTTGGACATATTGTCAGGAGGGACCAGTCACTGGAGAAGGATATCATGTTTGGTAAGGTGGAGGGTCAGAGAAAAAGAGGAAGACCCCAACGAGATGGATTGGCCAGGTGGCAGCATCAATGGACTCAAGCGTGGCAACAGTTGTGAGGTTGGCTCAGGATTGGGCAGTTTTTCGTTCCGCTGTACATAAGGTCGCTATGTGTTGATACCAACTTGATGACACCTATCAACAATAACAACAACAACAATGACCTGTCCAAAGCAAGGGCGTTGGGCAGTGTCCTGCTGGGATCCATAAAGTTTCCATTGGCTACCTTTTGGAAGTAGATTACCAGTTCTTTCTACCTAGTCTGTCTCAATCTGGAAGCTCCACTGAAAGCTGCCTACCGTGGGTGGCTCTGCTGGCTATGAACTACTGTACCATAGCAGCACTGTAAGCCACCACACAGCATGTCACACTGAATGACACATGGTGGAAAACAAAACATACAAGGGGGCTTCAAAAAGTTAATAGAAAAGTTCTATCTTTAATCCATTTTTTCCCACAAACTAAAAATTATCCTTGTACATACTCATGCCAAATAGGCTTATTAAGACTTTCTAGGTTCTTTTATTTGTCCATAACCATACTTTTTTTTTTAATGAGACCACACTCATTTTAGTAGACTGATAACCTGGTTTTATTCATTTTTTTTCTCTATTTCCAATGGCATGTTTTAGATAGTTTTCTTTGTCATCAGTATATATATAAGTATACTTCATCCCATACCATTCCTCTGTACAAATGTTATATAATGATCCTGCCAGAGTTAATACCTTGCTGGGCCATACATGGAGTCTGCTTTCAATTGTAACCCTCATTTCATTTGTGCATCGCTATGGAGTGACACTCATTTAAAAAAAAAAACAGAACTAAAAATGACTCACCCTTTTTGGGCTGTGATATTTGTTGCTTTTCCAGTTGCTTTCTTTTCCTCTGGTTTGACTGTGGATCAAAAGCTGAGTAAGGGGTATACTGGTTGATCTATGGAAGCAGATAGCCTGTTTCTTTCAGGCAGTGGCTCAAATTTATTGTCCCCAGTAATAGTTACAAGTCTGCTTAAGAACAAAATCTTGGCAGCCAGAATTACACTTGACACTATTATTCCAGCATATTACTGCTGCTAAGAAAGGCAATTGGCTTGTTTTGACCCAAGTGAGCTTAGTTCTAGGAGACGAGGAAGGTGGGTGACAAGCAGCTTTCAGTGGCTTGACAGCCAGCTGCAGGCATCTATTGTGACCAGAGCCAGGCGGCTGCTGGTAAATATACATGTGAATTACACTTGATATCTTCATTTCTCTTTTTGTTTTAGAAACCTATCAAAGATCACATTGAGAAATTAGTAGGAAGAAAACCCCTTTTATTTTGATGGGGTGATCTCTTCTTTGTACAGTGCTTTAGACCACCTTATCACATTGCCACTGAGTTGAGTGTTACTCACATTTTCAATAAACGGATGAAACTGAACAGATAAAATGTTTTGATGGTTATGGAAAGACTTTGGAGACTTAATCAAACCTGCGCTCCTTGAAAATCTTATAGTGGGTTACTATGAGGTTGAACTAACTCAACAGCCCATAATAACAACAAGAAGAACAACTATGCTGTAAATGTTACTTCGGCAGTTTTGATTTCTTTAGAAACTTAGAATAGCTTTTCTTCCTCCGTCCCCCCTATGAAATACCTAGGACAGGCAAATACACAGGAGATTCAAGGGGAGAGAGATAGGGAGGGATGTGGAATTTGTTAGAGTGATGGAAAAGTTTGGAAATGGATGGTGGTGATGGTCCAAGAATATCTTTTACAGGTTAAACAAAATTTACAATGGCAATGTAATTCCTAGTTTTCAGTGAAGTAATTTTAGTTCTTTGTTCATCTCCTTTCTGAAATTTATTTACTGTAGTCGTCACTTTTTTGTAACTTCTTTATCTAGATTCTAATATGGTTTTTCTTCTATATGGAGTCCTGGTATGGAGCTGTAGGATAAGCACTGGACTGACTGCAAAGTCAGTTTGAATCGCAAGGTCGGTGGTTCAGACTCACCAGCTGCTCCTTGGAAACCCTATACAGGAACCGACTCGACAGCACACAACAACAATATTGAGTGTCTACTTTCTTTCATACTACTGCTAATTTTATAATTGTGTTAATCATTCTTAGTGTGACCCTGTTTATCATTGCTTAAAATAACACCTTCAATTATATAGCTTTACAGTTAAATTTTACATTTTCATTTTTATGGTAGTAAAATGTAACCAATAATGTGCCATTTTAACTATTTTCAAGTGTGCAATTCAGTGATATCAATGATGTTCCACCATGTTGTTCAGGGGAGTGCAGTGTCTCTGTAGGATAAGCACTGGACTGTAAACCACAGGGTCGGCAGTTTAAAGCCACCAGCCACTCCGTGGGAGAAAGATGAGACTTTCTGCTCTTGTAAAGATTTACAGCCTCAGAAACCCTATACAGAGTCGCTGTGAGCCAGAACCAACTCCACGGCACTTTAACAATATGCAGACATCACTGTTACCCATTTCCAAACGTTTCCATCAATCCAGCAGAAGCTGCACTTTCCTCCCTACCTCTCACCCCTCGAGTCTCTTGTGTATGTGCCTACCTTAGCTATTTATATAAACTTGTCTGTATTTTATTTCACTCAGCATTATGTTTTCTGGGTTCCTTCATATCATCATTGTATGTATCAGATCTTTATTTTTCTTTATGACTGACTCATATTTCATTGTATGTATTTTGGGTATCCATTCTTCTGTTGATGGACTCATGAGTTGTTTTCACTTGTTGTGAGAAATGCTGCAATGAACACTGGTGTGTATAAGTATTGATTTGTGTTCCTGCTTTCAAGTCTTTGGGCTACCTATACACCTAGTTATGGAGTCGTGGTGTGGCACTGAAGGTAAGCACTGGAGATTGCAAGGTTGGTTTGAACCACAAGGTCGGCAGTTCAATTTCACCAGCAGCTCCTTGGAAACCCCATACAGGGTCTCTATGAGTTGTCTAATTTTGTCATCTATCAATGAGGATTATCAGTATTTAAATTGTTGTTGTTAAATGTCATCAAGTCAGTTTTGATTCAGAGCAACCCTGAATAGGGTTTTTGAGAAGCTCTGGAGGATTTGAACACCTAATCTTTTGGTTAGGAGTCCAGTGCATAGAAATGTACCTAGCACATAACAAAGGCTCTATAAACACCAACAACACAACAATTCTTACCCTAGGAGGAAGGTCTCAGTTTTACAGATAATGGGGCAAAAGCTTATAGAATGTTTATGATTTTTCCAAGCACTAACAACAACAGTAGCATAGTGGTTACGAATCAGGCTGCGAGCCGCAAGGTCAGCAGTTCGAAACTACCAGCTGTTCCACGAGAGAAAGATGAGGCTTTCTGCTCCTGTAAAGATTTACAGCCTTGGAAACCCTGTCCAGGGTCGCTATGAGTCAGAACCGACTCCACAGCACACAACAATAGCAACAACATGCAACTAGAAATTTAAAACCAGGCATTTCTGACTTCCAAGTTATGGCTTCTTTCTTTCTGCCAACACCACAGCTATATCTTAAAAAAAAAAAAAAAAAAAAATCAGTAGGAAGGGTGGATTGGATGGACATCCATATAGTAATTTGCACAACGCGTTTTAAAATGTCTCTAGTTGCAAACGTGTGTGGTTACCTTGCTTTCAGAGAGACATCCATAAAGAAAAACATGTGCCAGAAATCTGTCAACTGAGCTATGCTAGGTAATGGTGACCTAGAGTTAGACTGTTACCTTAGAAAAGATAACTGGGGCACTTTCATAACTGATTTTGTTGTTGTTGTCTAATAATTAAGGGATCTAAATAGTAAATGCTGGCCTCAGCATTTTTAAGAGTGAATTTCTTAATTATGTACTTCAAAAAGGAAGGAGAAAGTAACTGTTCCTTCAGAGCAGTTACACACACAGGCTGGCACATCGCAGCACTCTATTCATCATTCCCACTTGCATATCTAATAGTCATCTCCATCACCACATGTGCAGACTAGCATTCCTGATCTTCTCCTCAGAAACCTGCCGTCAGACAGTCATCCTATCGCAGAAAACACCTGTTAGCTTCCTTCATTTGCTCAGAACAAAACTCTGGACTCCTTTCACTTTAGCCTATATCTGGATCATCAGGAAATCCTGTCAGCTCTACCTTCAGAATCTGTGTAAACCCTGATTCTCATCATCTCCACTGCTGCTTCCGAGGCCCAAGCCACTCTTTTTTCAACCTTCTAGTTGGTCTCCACCACTTCCATCCGGTGGTGGTGGTGCCTTTAGAATGTAAATCAGAAAATCAGATCACAGCTCTCCCCAGCTTAAAACTTTCCAGAGACTTCCATCTTGTTCAGAGTGAGTGCAGAATCCCTGGCTAACCCCTCTGACCTTGTCTCTTGTCTCTTTCCCTGGTCTGGGGTTCTTCAGGTAGAGCGACCATTTTTGCTTTTTCTCCAGCCAGCCAGTGTGCTCCTGCCGCCGCTGCCAGTCTCCTTTGCATTCACTGTTCTTTCTGCCTGGGAGGCTTCTCCTGCAAAGATCTTCCAGTCATGGCTCACTCCCTCAGGACTGAGCTTAAATGGCATCCTCTACAAAATAGCAAGGCTCCTCCTCTGGTCCCACCTCTGCACCTCCCTCCTCCTGCCTCCTTCAGTAGTTTTCTCCTTGGCATTTACTATCACCAGATGTAGGTCTGTTTGTTTAGGGTATTTCTCCTCCTAGAGGGGTTTCATATCCATGAAGGTAAGGGCTTTGTTAGTGCTGTTGTTTACCGATAGCTTCCCTGTGGTTATATCAATGCTTGACATACAGTTGTATGTTGTTGAGTAGCTAGATTGGGTTTCATAATGACCCAGTAGAACACAGTAGAACTACCCCATAGGGCTCCTTATGACACCACCCCCAAACTAATGAACAAACAAATCACTGCTGCCTAGTGTTTTCCAGCTTACAGCAACCCTATAGGAGTCTTGGTTTGTCGATGTAGCATAAGTACTGTAATGCAAGGTCAGTTATGAATGGAAAGGTCGGTAGTTCAAACCCACCAGCCACTCCTTAGAAAACTGTATACTGGGTCGCTATAAGTTGGAACCAACTTGACAGCACTTAACAACAACAACTTAGGAGTCCTGGTGTGATGCTATAGGATAAGCACTGGACTAACTACAAGATTAGTGGTTCAAACCCACCAGCCACTCCTTAGAAAACTGTATACTGGGTCGCTATAAGTTGGAACCAACTTGACAGCACTTAACAACAACAACTTAGGAGTCCTGGTGTGATGCTATAGGATAAGCACTGGACTAACTACAAGATTAGTGGTTCAAACCCACCAGCCACTCCTTGGAAACCCGATACAGGGTCTCTGTGGGTCAGAACCAACTTAATGGCACTTAACAACGGACAGAGTAGAACTGCTCAATAGTGTTTCCAAGGCGGGAAGTCTTTACTGAAGCAGATTGATTTATCTTTGTTCTGCGTACCAACTGATGGGTTCCAACCACTGACCTTTTGGTTAGCAGCCTGTCGTCTAACCCACCACACCATCAGAGCTCCTCTGGTGAAACCCATTGGGGGCAGATCTGTCCTATAGGATCACCAGGGGTGATCGACTAGATGGTAACAGTGTTCTGTTAATGTTTTTAAATCCCTATTAATTAATTACCTCCCTGACATTGGCCATTTTTAATCTGACGATCACGTGATTGACTATGGTGGGAAAGACAAATTGAAGAGGAATGGCGCATCGCATCATCCGAAAGTACAGTACAGTGCTGTCAGTGATAGGACATGGGACAGTGGCTAGTGTTGCTGACATCAGATGGATCTTGACTGAAAGAAGAAAATCCCAGGAAGATGTTTACCTGTCCTTTATTGATTATGCAAAAGCTTTCAATTGTGGGTCACAAGCTTTAAGCAACATTGTGGAGAATGGATTTTCTGGAACACTTAGTAGTTGTGCTCATGAAGAACCTATACATAGACCAAATAGAAGGCAGCTGTTAGAAGAGAACAAAGGGACAGATACTGAGCTGTTTAAAATCAAGGAAGGTGTGCACCAGGGTTGTATTCTTTCACCATACTTTTTCAGTCTATATGCTGAGCAAATAATCCAAGAAACTGGATTATATGAAGAAGAATATGGCATTAGGATTGGAGGAAGATTCATTAACAACCTGTATTATGCAAATGATACAACCTTGTTTGCTGAAAGCAAAGAGGACTTAAAATACTTACTGGTGAAGCGCAAGGACTACAGTTTTCAGTGTGGGTTGCACCTTAGTGTAAAGAAAACAAAAATCCTCACCACTGGACCAATAAATAACATCTTATAAATGGAGTAAAGATTGAAATTGTTAATGACTTAATTTTGCTAGGATCTACTATCAACACTCATGGAAACAACAGTCAAAAATCAATCCAGGCAAATTTGCTTCAAAAGACCACTTTGAAGTGGCAGTTTTCAATAGCTTCATAACGCAAGTCACTATGCCAGTCCATCTCGTTGGGGTGGGTGGGGGTGTTTTCCTCTTTTTTCTCCAACCCTTCAGTTTACCAAGCATGATGTCCTTTTCCAGGAACTGGTCTCTCCTGATATGTCCGAAGTATGAGAGACAAAGTCTGGTCCTCCTAGATTCTATGGAGCATTCTGATTGTACTTCATCCAACATAGATTTGTTCTTCTGGCAATCCACGGTACTTTCAGTATTCTCCTCAACTCAGATACATATGTTTTCTGTATAACTCAAATACATATGTTTTCCTACAGTCTTCCTTAATTCATTATCTAACTTCCACATGCATATGAGGCTATTGGAAATACTATGGCTTGGGTCAAGCACACCTTAGACCTCAAACTGCTGGATACCTTTGTTCTTCAACACTTTAAAGAGGCCTTGTGCAGCACATTTGCGTAATGCATTATTGTCATTTGATTTTTTGGGGCTGCTGCTTCTATGAATATTGATAGTGGGTTCAAGCAAAATGAAGCCTTTGACAACTTCAATCTTTACTCCATTTATCAGGGTGTTATTTATTGGTCCATTTGTGAGGATTTTTGTTTTCTTTATATTGAGGTGCATCCTGTATTGAAGGCTGTGGTCTTTGATCTTCATGAGTAAGTATTTGAAGTGCTCTTCACTTTATGCAAGCAAGGTTGTGTTATCTGCATATCGTAGGTTGTCAGTCATTCTCTAGTCCTGATGCCAAGATTTTCATAGAATCCATTTTTTTCTATTATTTACTCAGCGTATACATTGAATAAGTAGGGTGAAAGAATACAACCATGGCACACAGCTTTCCTGATTTTAAACCATTCAGTGTTCCCTTGTTCTATTAGAACAACTGCTTCTTGGTCTATGTACAGAACAAGGCAGCTATTCCCCAGTTGCATTTTGAGTGCCTTCCCACCTGAGGGACTTACCTTGCGGCACTATATCTGACAGTGTTCCAGTGCTATCCATAAGGTTTTCAGTGACTGACATTCAGAAGTAGTCTGTCTCTCCTTTCTAGTCTGTCTTAGTCTGGAAGTACAGGGTTTCCAAGGCTGCAAATCTTTACGGAAGCAAAAAGCCTTATCTTTCTCCCACGGAACAGCTGATAGTTTCGAACTGCTGAGCTTGCGGTTCACAACCTGATTTGTAACCACTGCCTTACCAGAGACAGATGACAGATGAGTGGTGGACACTAAATTGTGAAACCTGTTTAATTTGGTTATCTCAGGTGATGGTAACTTACTTCTTTTCTTTTTTTTGGGGGGAGTGGGTCTTCTCAATTTCCAAAAGAACACATGTCATTTCTGTCATCCTATCTTTTTAACTAAAGATATAAAATTAGAATTGCTAGTCATTGTTTATTCTGGGAATCTTCATGTTAAAATAACCCAGGAATGCCTGCTAAGACTTCATTAAATATTTATTGAATGGATTTGAATTGTGACGTTTCTTACATCAGTATTATTGACACTTTCTAGACCTTCATGATTTTATCCAGAAATATGCTCTTAGTTCAGGTATCTCAGAAAAAAAATGTATTGAATGCCAGGCGGTGCCTAGGCCTCCGTGTCAACAGGGTGGTGGCTGGAGTGCTGGAGGCCCTGCCACTGAGCAGCGGGCTACAATGCCATAGTTCACAGTGAGCAGGGCCAGAATAAAGTGTCCTTTGTGTTTGCCAGAGACTGAGGGGCGGGACTTGTGGCAATTTATATGATTTTTCCCTAATGGAAATGGAGGTAGCCTCTAATCCTGCTATCACATGACAACTACTTATTTGATTTTTGGTAATTTTGGGAGCAGCTGTGGCCAAACAAGTCTTCTGCAGAAAGAGCCCTGCCAGCTGCATTCTGATCCAAGTGCAAATGCCTGGGTGAGCAGGCCTCCTCCCCTGCGTTTCTGGCCCAGCAACTCACCTGCTTGTCACTGATGTTTGTAACTGCAAGTGAACAGTGCCGCCTGGGAAAAGGCCCTAGTCTCCTCCTTTATACCACCCTCATCAACGTCCAAAGTTCCCACTCCGCTCAGGACCCTGGGCCAGATCTATATAAGGTGTGGGTCACTGCTCCCCACTTTGACAGTATTAGCTCTGTATCTAGCGGGTTACATCACTGTGTAGGAAAGAATTGGGTGTGGAGGCAGCTGAGAGCTGTGTGCTTTGGGGACTCCAGGCCCTCTAAGTCTGCTGTCTGGGTGCTCGGGGAAGCCCCTTACTCTGCTCTTGTTGCATCTCCCTCCCCTCATTCCAGGGCTGACAATCCCACTGAAGACTATTTTCTCCTCTGGGGAACCTGCTGGACGCCCTTCATCTATTAGCAATCACCACTAGAGGGCAGGTGTTATGTTTTCAGAGACAAAATCTTTGTATTTTAATTCAACCTTTTGTTAAGCACTTATTTTTTTTAAAAGCTTTATAGCCTCAGGGTTTAAAAATTGTTATTGCTGTTGATAAATGCCTAGAGTTGGATCCGACTCATACAGACCCTGTATAGAGGAGAGGCTGGTGGTGAGTTTGAACTGCTGACCTTGTGGTTCAAACCGACCTTGGGGTCCAGTGCTTATTTTACAGTGCCATACCAGGATTCCAAAGGGTTTTTAATCAAAAAATATGTTTGATTAAAGAAGCATAATCAGCGAATTGGGTAGGCAGAATCTTCTAGAAGTAAAAGAAGTTTGTATCTGATTGTGAACACCTAGAATGGAGAGCGACAGCCTTTTTAACTCTTAAGTGTTGATATTAAGGACCCATGGTGACTTAGTGGGTTATGCTTTGGGCTGCTAACGTCAAGGTCAGCAGTTCAAAGCCAGCAGCCACTCTGGGAGAAAGATGAGGCTTTCTACACCTGTAAAGGTTGAGAGCTTTGGAAACCCTACTCAGAGTCACTGTGAGTTGGAACCATTAAGGATGGATTGGTATGACTTGCTGTTTGAACCCACTGTACCCAAAGTCTTAATGATATATAATAGCCTAGTAATAGTCATTTTAAAACTTAAAGTAGAATGTAGAATCAGACTGTTTAATATGGTAGCCAAAAGCCACATGTGATTATTGAAATTTAAATGAATTAAAAGAAATAATTGATAACTAAGTCATAGAAATTACATTGCATGTGCTTGGTAGTCACATGTGGTTAGAGATTACTGATTTGCACAATAAAGATAAAACATTTTCACCCTGCAGAAAATACTATTGGATGACGCTTATCTGGAACCCTTAGAAGTGTTGGCATGTTTTGAAGCATTTGGTGAATTAGATTCACATAACTATTCTTTCCTATGGAAGGTTTTTAATTCAGTTGGAAGAATATCAAGCATCTTGAAACTCCAGGCTTTTCTTTGGTTGTGGCACCCTCTAGTGTTTCTGCTTTCTTATAGGAATACAATTATGAAATAGTGTGTGACTTGAGGGTCAAGAATATTGACATATTTTAGAAAATTCTGTGTGCCTTTGCAGTTTTCTAGGGAGAGATGTTTTCACCCATCCTCAAAAGGGTCCGTGATATAAAAAAATATAAAGAACTATTCTCTGGTTTGTTGTTGTTAAGTGCTGTGCAGTTGATTCTGACCCATAGCGACCCTATATAGGGTTTCCAAGGAGTGGCTGGTGGGTTTGAACCACCAACCTTGTGGTTCCAACTGATCTTGCAGCCCAGCACCTTATCCTGCAATGCCACACCAGGTTAAAATCCCTAGTGTCTGATGTATAAGCATTATTTCTTCCTATATAAAATGTTATTTTCCTTTGGCATTTCTATGCTTTCTCTGCCTTTTGTACGTGCTATGCTATGTTAGGAGCTCTGGTAGCGTAGTGGTTACGAATCGGGCTGCGAACCACAATGTCAGCAGTTCGAAACTTCCAGCGGTTCCACAGGAGAAAGATGAGGCTATCTGCGCCCATAAAGATTTACAGCCTCGGAAACCCTGTTCAGGGTCGCTATGGGTCAGAACCGACTTGACGGCACTTAACAACAACCATAAATATCTATACCACTGTGTTTGATTAGTTTGATTAGATTCATCAAACTTGGACATTGCAGACTTTTCTTTCTTAAAGAAAGATCAGGATCACCTTACTTTCCCCTCTCTTTCTGACAGTTGCATTCCATCGCCCCTTGACCTTGACTGGATCTCCTGTCACTGTCAGGGCTCCTGACCACCCTTTACCCCCCCCCCCCCACACACACACACACGATCTATCTTTCTTTTACATTTTCATGGCTCATAGTTTTCCCATTCTATATTGTATCACATTTAATTTTTTATATTTTTGTCTAGAACTGAAGTCTGACAATGGAAAACAATTTACTCATTTACATGACTTTGACTTCACACATTTTATTCATTATAGATAGAGGTTGGTGGCATGGGAGGACATGTTTTTTCCCTCTGAAAATTACCCTTGGGCTATTAGAAAGAGAATGTTCTTAAGTCAAATGGATTCTCTTATCTTGAGCTCTATTAAATGATGGAATTATGTCTGTCACATATGACCTTGTTCCTTTGTCACTGTGACTTTGTTTTTCATTTGAAAAACAGTTTGTTTTTCTCCTGCTATGGCAAGATTTGGGTCCATGACTCTAGTGTCCCCAAGAAGCACAGCCTGTCCTTTAGGTTTCTTTGGGAAAGGACTTTCTGTGGGAGAGAAATTTCTCTCCTAGTTATGAACTTCAGATTCTGGATCTGTTGAAGACCTAAATTTGAGCCTCTCTCTCCTTTGGTTTGGACCTGAGGTGCAGTCTTGCTGTGACTATCCCTGTAGCAATCTGGGAGCTTTTTGTTGATGTGATAATGTTATTGATTAGACGAATGCTTTCTTGTGCATTCAGATATACCTTGATTATATTTCCTGGCAGACTCTTCTTCCTACTTTGATTTTTTAAATACTGGGCACTCATGCTCATATATTATGTGTAGATTAGACAAAATTTGCCTCCCTTGTACATTTATTCCAAATTCTGTTGACTCATATGTATTGTTGACTATACGGACAAGCAAGTCTGTTTTCCTGTGTTCTCTGCATGTTATCTCTCAGTCCCATGCTTACTTTCCCAGAAGAGCAAAGGTGGGAGCCCCTCTATACCATGCTGCTCCCCCATTCCCTTGCACGACTTTGTATTTTGTACAACAAAGAAGTGTACCCTGGGTGACATTTCAGGGTAAGAGAGAGGTTTTTGGTAAAAGTGTTTTCAAGTTTTGTTTTTTTTTTTAGAATGATTATTATTATTATTTTTTTAAGAGGTATTGACAAATCTGTTGAACATCCCTGGCTGGAAGGATAGAGAACTTGTTGTTGTTAAGTGCCATTGAGTCGGTTGTGACTCATCGTGGTCCTGTATAGGGTTTCCTAAGAGCGGTTGGTGGTTTTGAACCACTGACCTTATGATTAGCAGTCCAGTGATTATCCTACAGCACCCAACCAGAACTCTGATGAGACATCTAGATAGACCTTTCATTTGGGTGTGCTGTTGAGAGTCCTGGTAGAATCAGGGGTTAAGCATTGGGCTGCTAACCTCAAGGCCAGTGGTTCAAACCTACCAGCTATAGATTTGCTATGAGTTGGAATCCACTCGATGGCACTGGGTGGTGAAAGAGTTAACAGACATTACTTTTCCCTTCTGCTCAGAGTCACCTCCTGGTCCATATGCTGGGTCTCCACTCTGTGGGCTACCAGGAAATTCTGCAGGCAGCCTCACTGGAGTCTAGGATAACAGCGCTGCAGTTACTGGACTTGATGTAATAATAAAGTGGGATTGTTTAGATGCCTAAGTTTTTTACACACAGTGAAGACAACCATGTCTTCAGAGAGAGACCTAATTTAAAGATGAAGAAATTAAGGTCCAGGGTTTGTGAGACTTAGCAGATAATGAGTCAAGAAAGACAGAATCATAAAGACATAGGAACACCGAGAATTCATGAGAATAATGTATGTCTCCCTTCATCTGACTAACCTCACGAATCCCCCCAGCATCCTGTGAGGGTAGGAACTATCATTCTCTCCATTAACCAGAAAAAGATGCCTTCGTCCAGGGGTTTCAAATACTGGATATGAGGCTGTGCTGGTTTTTAAAATTCAGATGACCTGGTATGTTTCCATCTGATTGTAGTTCCTGCTGCCATTTTGCTACTCTGAGACTCTGACTCCAGGATGAAAGCTAAAATGTTTCCTCAAAATTGCCCTGGGGGCAGGAGGGGCAGGGTGGTGATTTCCAGCAATTTAGATACATCATCAAGTCTGGCTCTGAGACAGTTTATTTTATTATTATCCTATAAAAATGTTGAAAGCATCATTTATAGATATTCTATTCTCGTTCAGAGAAGCCTGTGAGCTCCTCACCTTTGCTTTCTTCAGAGTGTGTTGCAGGCTGGGTGAGGAGAGGGAGGTGGAAGGGCCGAGGCACTGGGGCCGTGTCAAGCAGTGAAGCCCACAGCCCTATTGGTTTAGGCTGTGAGTTGCATCCTGGAGAAAATAATTCAAAGCCATTATGCCAACTGCAGAGTGTACAAATCCCCCTGAAAAGCAGTTCGATGGTATTTAATCCCAAATCATTTAAAAGCAATTTTGAAATAACTGAAATTTGAAAATACCCTAAAGTAGTTTATCTGTAAGAATAGAATGGGGAAACAGATGGAGAAAAGAGCCTTTTAATGGTACTTTTCTCGCATATACTATGTTTACTTATATGGCTTAAATAGTGTGTTAAATTGCATCTAGATATATACAAAGTTGGGGACGAAGATATATTCCCATGAATATTCATACCAAATATAGATTATGGAAAAATCTCTCTTAAAAAAAAAAAAATTTGAGATAATTACAGGATGGTTTTTTTTGACTCTTGGTGTGGCACTGTGGGATAAAACACTGGACTGCAAGATCTGTTTGAACCAAAGGTTGGTGGCTCAAACTCAGTAGCCACTCCTTGGAAACCTTATACAGGACCGCCATGAGTTGGAACTGACTTAATAGCACTTAATAATAACAATCTTTATGGAAACAGACTATCACTTCTCCTGTGGAGGGACTGGTGGTTCTAACTGAGCAGTTAACCACTGTACCACTAGGCTTCATGCCTTGTTGTTGTTAAGTGCCCTCTTGTCGGTCTGGCTCATAGCCACCTGTATAGAGTTTCCAAGGAGCGGCTGGTGAATTTGAAACACTGACCTTGCAGTTGAAACCAGCCTTGCGGCTCAATGCATTATCCAATAGCGCCACACCAGAACTTCTTTTTCTCTCTAGTGAATATATATTGTTTTAGCAGACACCTCTCAGAAAGCTCCATTTGAAGGAACAAGGTTATGTGCAAAGGTCATATGTCACACAGAGGGGCAGTGACCACAGCAGAAAAGAAAATGGGGAAGGGGGTTCAAATTCTCACTGAGTGATTTCTAATCTTTTTGGGTTTGTGACACCCTGTGGTTGTTTTATTTTGTAATTAAGTAAATTTTATTTTGACATACAGAATCCTCCTTGAAATAATCCCATGTACGAATCACTAGGTTAGAAGGGTGTCTGTGGAGCCGTATGAGAGTGATAAGAGGCAGGTGAAAACTAAAGCCAAAAAATAAAATAGAAGACTGAAACCAGTACAGCACTATCCAACAGGAACCGAGAGCCTTACCTGAAAACAGTTCACCTGATGAAGTGTAAGGGAGAGTAGAAAAAGCTTAGGAGGGGAGGCACTCAAGACCAAAGGGCTTTAGAAGAAGTCCTCCAAGGACAAAAAGGAGTCAAAAAAAAAAGAGTACAGTTAAAACGAGGGAAGGATTTTGCATGAGTAGATGATTGTGTTGTGTGTTTTTTTTCAACTTATCCCCATAAAGGGCATGGAGTCCTGGTGTGGCACTGTAGGATAAGCACTGGACTATTAACCACAAGGTCAGCAATTCACATCCACCAGCTGCTCCTTGGAAACCCTGTACATGGTCACGGCGATTTGGAACCCACTTGACGGTGCTTAACAACAACAATAAAGGGCATAATACTTCATTTTATAGCTGCTCTGGTAGCGTAGTGGTTACGAATCGGGCTGCGAACCTTAAGGTCAGTGGTTCGAAACTATCAGCCGCTCTGCGGGAGAAAGATGAGGCTTTCTACTCCCGTAAAGATTTACACCCTCGGAAACCCTGTACAGGGTCGCTATGGGTCGGCTCCGACTCGAAGGCACTTAACAACAACAACAACAATTTGTTTTTAACTCCAGATGTGCAGTGCTGGTAGTGCTTCCTGGTGTGGCGCTATAGGATAAACACTGAATCAAAAGATCATTTGAATAGCAAGATCAGCGGTTAAAATTCACCAGTCGGAGAATTTAAAAACCTATGCAGGGTTACCGTGAGTTGGAATCGACTTGACGGCCCTCAGCAACAACCAAAAATCGCAGTACTGTATAGTGTTACATGATAGCTAGGTTTCAAATGTGTGAGTGTATGTTTGTGGCTTTTTACAAATAGAGATGTTAGCGTACAGGTTAAACACTTAGACTTTTCAATATGAACCAAAATTTAAAACACGTGTATACCCCTTGACCTAGGATTTGTACCTTTAAGAATTTATTTTAAGGAATAATAATTAAGTCAGTAGGCCATGTTTGATATGCAAGATGTTCACTGCACTGATGTTTATAATACCAAAAAGTTGGAAACAACCTTGCCAGGTAGCAGTAGGTGAGTGGTTGTATAAATTTTGGCACACTCTGAACAGTGAAGTATTTATTCTACAGCTATTTAAAAAGCATGTGATAGATCTATATGCTTTGACATATCAGAATTTCCAGACATTATAATATGAAAAAGCTAACTTTAACAACAACAAAAGCAGTATGTGTTATAGGAGCTTGTTTTTAGTTTGAATCTATATGTTCCCAAAATATTTTTAAGGATAACAAATTTCTGTGTAGTATATTACATGTGCGGACTTTGTGAGTTCCTGCATTGTTTTAGGGTTTACAAAACAAAACAACAACAACAGAAAATAGTTCTATATGCAGATAATACAATTTGAATAGTGGCATTTTTTGGGGAAAAAAGTCCTTAACTCCCATTTAAATTGTCTTTGAAACAAATACAAAGAAAAGGTTCAGTATTTCACCTTTTACTTACTTTTTATGCTCTCAATGTCAAATGGTAGTCACTGGGATATTTTAATGTCTTTTCATTGTATGTCTTATCAAGGATACTTATTGGTTTCCTACCTGAGGTATAACATTAATACAATTAATTTCCATTAAAATGGATTCACCCGAGGGAAATATTCCACTATTTTTATGTCCTACTTGAATGTTGTTTCCCGTATCCTGTGATGGGGTACAGTGAGGTATGTAGTGAAATTAGACCGTTGTCGAAGTTCCCCTCCTCTTGAGGAAAAGCTCTCTTATTTTCCTCACTGTGTTACAGTGCATACTAAATCCTGTTGTTTGTCCTTTTTCCCTGACAGTGGATCTTCATGGAGGAGCACGCAGTGACCCAGACCGAACACATGGCGACCATAGAAGCCCATGCAGTGGCCCAACAAGTGCAGCAGGTCCATGTGGCCACCTACACTGAACACAGTATGCTTAGTGCCGATGAAGACTCGCCCTCGTCTCCTGAAGACACCTCTTACGATGATTCAGACATTCTCAACTCCACGGCAGCTGATGAGGTTACAGCCCATCTGGCTGCTGCAGGTAATATGATTTGGGTTGGAAGCTCTTCAGTTTCAGCTTAACACTACCATGCATATCTGAAAGAATTTAAGATTTAGATACTTTCACATTTATCTTTATCACAAACCCTAAGCCTTATATTTATAACTTGAGCCTGTATTGGAGTCCATCGATGCTGCCACCTGGCCAATCCAT